>NC_071580.1:23313436-23628905 GCF_024509145.1 Vidua macroura
TTTATCTTGGAAGACAACTCTTTCAGAAGCTTGAATAGTTTTGCAAAGGCAGATCATCAAAAGTTAGATAACGGTTTTCCAGGTACACTTCTGCTACTAACAAACCTTGTAAGAACAGCTTTCCAAACTTTCAGTGGATCCAAGTGGAAGGAAATCACATGAAATTAAAACCAGCAATTTACTGGGGAAATTCAGGGAATGGATTCTTATTTACAGGCTACATTCTTAGGCCCTCAGTCAGATGCCAGACTCCTTGACTTTCAAATAGTCCAGTTATTGAAACTCTACCGAGGCAAAGTTGTAACAGTTTTAAACTGAAAATCTAAGACACCACATCCTGAAATGTCAATACGTAGCACTCCTTTACTTCCATTGCCAGCTTTCTTGGTTGATTCGTCTCCTATCATGACCCAAACCTAGCCCAGGAGAAATCAAATCATAAGGAAATGCAAAAATAGCCTAATAAGGAAATGCAAAAGTAGCCTAGAGGCAAATGCAGAAATATAGAGATTTCATTTACAATTGCATCATCATTCCATATGTTCAAGGTAATTTTTTGTAGCTCTGCAAATCATGAGAATTTCCTGTCAGACCTAGCACTCTAAGAACTGTGCCATTTTAGGGTAAAATATTGCCTCTGTCAGTGAGTACTCAGAAATCTTTCACCTCTACCATCCTGTCATCAGTTAATTTTGCCATCCACACTGCCACTCTGTGTACAGAAAAAGTTTTCACATAAAAGATGATATAGTTAAAGCTTATCTTCTAGAGAATCAAAAGATCCAGTATTCCAAACTGTCTGCTGACTGAGAGGATATGATACCTTTTTTTCTTACTGAGGCTCAATATTAAAGGCTACTTTCTTTTAGCACATCTTTATTAGTCTTGGAGATAAGGATCTCCTGAGAGTTGATTACAGCTGTGCACTGAATTGAGGACAACTTGTCCTCTCAATTATCTTAACACCTTTTAGTAAGAGCCTGAGACAGAGATGCATGACTCCAGGTGGGTCTTCAAAATGCTGTCTACTGTATAGAAGATTTTACAGCAGTCTTGGGTCGTGGGTGACAGAGCCACGCCTACAGCTGGCAGCTACAGCTATAGACAAGCCTGAAGACACTTTAGTTTTGGTTACATTGCATTATATATTTTTGTTTGCTGAGCATTTAATACATAACATCCAGTCAATACCTTTAGTATTACCTATAGCCTATCCTAACTACTATCATTACCATATTATGGTCAATACTATCCAATCACATGAGTTAGTATGTTACAGTTTAAGCTTAAAGTTGTTCTTCAGTTTTCTTGCTGTGGAAAATTCTTAGACGTTTTTTCTACTTGCCACATTGGCATGCTTGTTTGCCCATGGTATTTTTCTGTTTTTCCTAAGACCTATTTCTGCTTGGTAAAAACATTTTTTTGTTTGTACAACATATCCTTTGCTCTAAGTCATAAAACCTCCTTCCAACTCAACCTTTGCTTTCTTAGTTGTCCAGTAATGACTGGCTCAGCAATTGTCAATTTAGACATCTATTGTTTTTCTATATCAAAACTTGCTCCCATCTCTGTTCCATTCTCAGGTTCTACATCCAGTGAGCCTTCTGCCAAGCATACATATCTGTGAAACTTTCTTGTCAAACTTTCATCTTTTTCAACACCTTTACCCAGAACTTGGAAGGTTTCAAGAGAAGTGCCTGCACAGCTTGGTCTTATTAGGTCTGTTTGAGCATGAGGCTGGACTAAAAGTCTTCGGTGGTAACTTCCAAAGCAGATTATTCTAAAATTCTAAACCAGAGCATATTTTATAGCACAAACAGTAGCACTAATAGAAATGTATAATATGCAAAAATGAAATCTTCACCCCAAGATCTAAACATGTATTCAGGAAAAGATATCTGTAAATCAGCAGCAGCAGCATCAGATGAATCCTACTTATACTGCAGTTTGCTCTTATGAGAGAAAAAAAGAAATAATCACAATTTTTACCGGAAGACGTGTATGAGCCACACTTAAGGCTTAGAGCCTTATGGTCCCTTTCCAATTTCTCTTTCTGAGAATGAGAGTACCTCAGCCCATTCTTCATTCTTGTATCAATAACACTTGGCTCCTTTTGTTTGGCTTTGGTTAAGCTTTCTCTAACACAACTCAGAAACTGCAGTCAAGAGAGTGAGACAGTCACAGTACCCAAATTAATATTAATTCCCTATAAATCTTAGTAAAAGCAGCTTCTCCATGCGTGTCTCACACTTTCAGGAGGAGAAGTTTCACAGTGTTTGCACAGTTTATCCAGCAGCTGAAAGTGCAGAGAACACCAGTGCCTCAGACTCTAAGGCAGTGGCATTACTCTGATATAGCAGCTGGAGACATCATCCCAGCTCTGTGGAAAGCCCTTCCTTGAAGCCTGGACTGGCTCAGCACATTCTTTAGTTATGGAATACTGCTTATATCACAATGCCATCTGTTAGGTGAAATAATCTCCAGAGATGGGGGGTTTCCCTTCCAAGAACCTAAGTGTCAGCTTAAGTTGTTTAATATCCTGCTTGAACTGTATCTGGCTAAAGCATTTCTACACTTAAAGCACTTTGTTTGTATCATGAAGGACAACACCTCACAATCTCTTCTTCATCTCACTTTATTTTAATCTAGAAAAGGCTTCTAAACTCCCACTAAAAATTATGAGCCGGAATTAAAATTAATCACACTCCATTTCCCTTTAATGTCTAGATAGAATTACATGAGCTCGTGTTCTTAGAGCAGAAAAGGTAAAAACACATGATCATCATGAGATTTGCGTTCTTAAGGAATTTTCTTACCACTCTTTGACATTGTGCTATTAATAAAAATAAAACTGTGGAAAGCACAAAACTATTCAGAACTTGACCCTGTTCACAGAGACTGGTTTCTGATGTCTGCAGAGAATTTCTAGGCAAATCAATAAGCTACAAATGCAGAGCCCCTTAAGGCCTTGCCTTGGATTCATGGACAGTAAATCACTGAGAAATGTTCTGACTGAAATGTTTCAGGTTTTACAAAACAGTATTTTCTGATTTTTTTTTTTTTTTAGAATTTTTCAACCAAATGAAAACATTTTTCTCAATATTTTACCTACCCATTTTGCAACTAAAATATGATGACCCAATATTCTCCATATTTGTGATTTTAGATTGTAATCTCCCTTCGCTAAGTCCACGTAAAACATCACTTATTAGATATTAAGCTTTTAAAAGCAGGTATTTTGGAAACATTGCAAGAATCTACTGGTTTTATAGTAATTAGGAAAATGCAGAATTATATGGGAAACTAGTCTCACACTTCAATATGGATATTGATGCGAATAGATTTAATCATAGGCAAATTTTTATTCAGTGTTGACTAAGTTTTGGCAGCCCAGTAAAAAATGAAATGGAAGCACTGGCACATACCTCTATTTTAAGAAAATGTATGGTTGGCTAGAAACAGACAGTATATTCTGTAACACTGTCTTCCCTCTGCTGACTTACGGTACGGAAGTGCTGCTGTAAAAGAGACCACACCAAATTTAAAGTGAAACACAATGAGTGTGGATAGAAGTATTAAATGATGGAAAGCCACCAGCATTACCATTTTCCAGTCTTATGGGCATAGGAGTCAGGGGATTTGATGCACACATAACTACACATTACCATTTTTATTTTCTTCTTCAGCAAGTTGCCATTTTTGTGAAAAGAGAAATTATTGTCAGCTCCCATCCAGCAAAGACAGATTTTTTGTCTGTTGTCTTATAAAAGTTTCACCATTAGGCTCTTCCAGATCAGTCTCCTTGTTTCATTAGATTTGACACACATTTTTTTCTGAAGTCCTATGAGCAGGGGGGTCACTGCTGCGATCCCTCTGCTTGGCTCAGCTGGGAGGACCTGGCTAATAAAGAGGAACGGGAACGGTGGAATAGCCCAGAAAAGTTGTGCTTACTCAAAGATGTTTGGAAGTGTAGTGTGTATGGTCAGACTTAAGGTATTGGCTTGTCTATTGACTTTGGATAGAAATCCCAGTAAGGAAGTGTGAGAACAGATATGCATGACAAAATAGGGATGCTGTCTCTGAGAAAGAACAAAAATTAATGTTTTAAGCAAAGAGTATAACTGATCACTTGAAACTGTCTTTAGAAACAAATTTTCAGCTCTTTTGACAATGCCTGCAACATAAGTAGAATCAGTGATCAAGTTAAAAAGACACGTGAACTTAGCAAAAGCTCTAACAACTGCAGCTAATTCAACCATTTGGGGTGAACCTTCTACTGTTTCAATGTCAGATTTCCAATCATGTGTTACAGGGTTTTGCCAGGTTATAACAGACTTATGGGACTGTCCTGATCTATTGGTGAAGATGATTAGTGCATCAAGGGGTACAACACTTTTTAAAGGTCTTAGAATCAGGCTAAGGGAGGAATACAACAACCTATGTTTAGGGAAATAAATTGAAATTTGCCCAGTAAAATTTTCGAGTGAAATTTGCAAGCATTCTGACTGATGCAATAACAGAGTAGTTGTAGGTAGGAATATAGTGGAGAAATCTTTTCCTGCAAGAGAAAGTAAATATGACCTGGCTTTTGTAACAAGCTGAGCCATCATCTCTGGCTGAGTTGTTAGAGTTTTACCACGCTGGTGGGGTGGGAAAACCCACTCTAAAATCAACAAAGGATCAGACGCCTGAGGGTCCCAATGAAAAATTAAGGCATGGGGTTGGGGTCCTTTTCCCAAAATAGCTAGCAGGAATGGTAAGTTTGGATTTATTCTGTGTGCATGATGAGTTTGAATGGCATGGGATACTATCCCATGTATCCCTAGTATCTACTATCTTAGATACTAGATATCTAAGGCATCCCTTGCTTCGTCAGTTAGCTGCCTAGGTGAATTTAACCCAGAATTCCCCCTTAACAAAGCAAACAATGGAACCAAATCTTCGTTAGTATTTCCCAGTAGATATCTGACCCATTCAATTGTTCCCAATAGTTTTTGTAAATCATGGAGTGTTTCTGGTTTCTCATTTAGTTGCAATGTTTGATGCTGAACAGTATGAGAGAGAATTTTGAGTCCCAAATATTTCCAGGGTGATGTTTGTTGTATCTTCTCCTCTGCTGTGGAGGCCCAGGGGCCCAACATTAGAACTGTAATACCTCAGGGCAAAGGTGACCAGGGTCAAAGAGAGACGCCCCTCTGAATACAATGGTCTCACCCATAGGTGTTTGCAGGCTCATTAACATGATGCAACAGGTATCACCCAGTTCAACTGCCCTTTTTTCCTTATATATACTCCCCGTAGAATGTTCTCCCCTCTCCTGACCCTGTTGGTCCCCGTTCCAATGCTCCACCCATTACCTCATTGTTTCCCCAGCTGGCTGCCCCTCCTCTGCACCACTGGTACTCAGTTCCCATTGGCCCCTGACCCTCAGAGCCGCCCCTTTCCCCCCTTATAAAACCCTGTGTCCTCAGCCCCGTTTTGTCTGTCTGTGGACCCTCTTTATCGTGATAAAGCACGCTTGGAGCTCCACACCAAGACCTGTCTCTCGCCTCGATCGTCAGCAGGTTAAGCAGTGTGCCCTGGGCTGTGGGAGCACAGGTCGCTCACTGCAGATGCGCCACAACGCTCTGCAATGGTCAGTCCTGCCTGTTGCACAGCTGTGATGTGGCTTTTAAAGTCGCATCTAAAGGTGGATTATTTCCAGCTGCAGTAAGTATATTATCCATATGATTATATGGATGATTCTGCCAAGACTTTAGCTTTACGCGTGGTTTATTAGGCCTTTGCTTTACATCTACAAAGTCTAGAGCAGGTGTATTACTATCAGGCACTTGCAAAAGTGGTGCATTTTTAATATCATCAAGCGCTGCCGTTGGGAGGTTTGCAGCGTGCTCATTGGGCTAGGAACATGGCTCTTCTCCACCTAGGAGTTGTAGTGTTAACACTGACTGTGCTTGGTCCTTGAAATGAACAGGGCTAATGCCTTTATTAATGTTCAGCTCTTTATTAAAAAGATCAGCTGGGCAGGGGGCTTGACGCAGAGCTCGCCCCCGCGGTCGTAGCTTTCCCAGGCAGCCGAAAGGAAGGCGGCGTGCAGAGTCGGTCACTGGAGTCCCGAGCAGCAGCTGTCCTTTCTCCTTTCCTTGTGGCACACCCGTGGCCAGAGAGTGAGGAGGCACGGCGTGCAGAGTCCATTGCTGAAGTCCAGAACAACAGCTGTCCCCGCTCCTTCCGTGGCGGCAGCACCAGGACTCTCTCTCTCTCTGCCTCCCGGCTTCTCGCAGCCTAACCTAGTCTGCTCTTTCTTAGGTGATGGCGATGAGTAAAAGTCAATCAGGGGATGTGTTTCCCTCTTCCTCAGCTAGGGCATTTGTCTAGACTCCTCTGTTGTGGTTACGTTTTGATTTAGGGATGTCTTTAGCTCCTAAAAATACTCCCATGATCCTAAGGATTTTTTTTATTTGCATGTTAGTCCCAGAATGGCAGCGTGGAGGGGTGGGAGGCCAGTTATCTCCAGGTAGTTTAGAGAAAACAAACAGAGCAACCAGATAATTAGCATTTTAATATCTTACTACTAGAGTTAGCTAGAGTTAGCTAGTACTTAGCTAGAGTTAGTAGCTTTTTTGGTGTTGCCATGGGAACTAAGAAGGCTCTGCCCGCCTCTCTGGGGAACACGTGGAAACTGTTCATTACAGTCCTCAGCACAGACAAACAACAATTGACTTAACAGTCTCTTCCACTCCCTCTTCCACAGAGTGGATTCAAGTGGGGATAGCAGCACAGGCATCATGTGGTTTAATTCATGAGGGGTTAAAGGATATACAGAGAAAGTAGCTTGCATTAGATTATTAAAGAAAGGATAATCCTTTCCACAGTTTTTGGCAGCCTTACTCAGTTTTTTTATATCCATGTAGGCTAAAGGCTCCCATTTGGGACTAGTTCTCTGCCGTCTAAATTGCACGGGAAAAGCAGTGATTTTTGAAACTATTTCCCAATCTCCATTTTTCACAGCACTTGCCCATATCTTTTCCCATAGATCGATGGAATCACTGCATCTAGGAGAAGGGAGGTCTTCTGAGGAGGGGGGAAGGCTGCAGGCACTGCGTTGTTTTTGTTCCCTCATATCTCTGCCCACACAGCCAGCATGGGCGCCGCCATTTTGGGGACCGGTGCTTCCGGGACTGTGGTGGGCGCGGTTCCGGTTTCCCCGGTGGGGGGGTGGCCCACGGCATGCTGGGAGTTGTAGTCCGGAGCGGGGTAGCGGGATGCAGGGCAGCGCTCAGGGCTGAAACCTGAGCAGGCATAACTTCTGGCAAGGAATACACATTAGCAGAGTCATTGCTAGGCGATTTAACATAATTTTCACAGGAATGGGAAGGTGGTTGGGATGGTGGAGGTACGGGGAAGATGGGGAGGGGGTCCAAGAGAGCTTTGCCACTGCAGTCTCGGACCCTGAGCGGGGGCGTTGAAGCAGAACCCGGAGTGGCGAAGTAACAGGGCCGACCGGCATTTCCTTTGGGCACGCTGGCTGTATCGGCCCCGTGTTCAGCTCTCGGGTAAAGCGAGGGGCGAGGAGAGAGGGGTTAAGGTTAAAAGCAATCTCAGTTTGGGGAGAGATGGCACACGCTGGGATGGCACCAGACCCCCTGTAGTCCTGCCGTGGCGGTGGACGGGTCCCATGCTGGAATGATAAGCAGAAAGACTCTAAAACTCAAAGACAAAGTGAGTTAAAGAGTAGGTGTGTATTTTCAGCCAGATGCATGTGGGGTACCTCCGCAAAGGCATGCGCATCTACTCACTCTCAGCATTCTTTTTTATCCTCTAAAATGTTTCACGTACGTTCTGTTTTGCAATACATTTATGCATATTCATTTCCTGGCTCCACTTTGTCCCGCTTTGTATGTTAGTTATCAGTCCCTTGCGGCTGCGTACTTGTCTCTAGTGGTCGTCTTGGGGCTCACAGGGGGATGAAGTAAGTAGTCTTCATCAGAGTTGACCTTCTCACCCTGTCTTCTCGCGCATGCTTACTGATCCTTTGGTCACAGTCCAAATCATGAGGTTGGCTGCATCTGGTTGGGGGTCCTGAGGAGCCTTGTTATCTTGGTAGTCTTGTAACTTTGTCCTATTTTGATGAACGTCATCCTTCCCTTATCACACATCCTTGCATTCTTTCATGTTGCTCTCGCACGTATACCCTGTCCCTCACGTATGCCCTGTCTTCCTTTTACAGGCAGTTATCATGTAAAATGCAGCAAATATTAAACGATATTTAATCTAAATATCTATTTCTAATCAATACCCCTCTAATTCCTAGCCCCATGTCTCAGTAAGCCAGAGCTTTTCAGCTTGGAGTGTTTCGAAAACTGTGTGGAAAGCAGGGAGCAGACAAGCCGCAAGAGAGTCTCCCTTGGTTGCTAGGTTGTAAAGGGCAACCCCCAAGGAATCCCAAAATCCCAGAGAGAACACTCCACAGTTTGTGCCGTTTTCCACTGTGCTGAGCGGGGCTGGAGTGGCAGCTGGCAGTGCAGTGCCACGGGCTGCTGCAGCAGGGATGGAAGCAGGCGGGGTTTCTCTGCGGACAGCGGTGAGAAAGTTTTGAAGCACCCATTTTAGGGGGCTTTTTAACTCGCGATTTTAGATTTTCTTGCCATGGATTACTAAAAGTATTTTAAATTGTTCATAAACATTCCTCTGAGTTCTAGGCAGTCTAATTTTCATTTTAATCAAGATTAGGTGGGCGTGCCCAGCCGGTTAGGGAAGGGTCAGTCAGGAATAAGCGTCTCCTTTTCTCTGCTTACCTGCTTTTTCACACATTCGAAAGAACCGAGACAGGTCCGAGAGGCAGCTTCCAGCCATGTCAGCTGATGATTTAATCCAAAGCAAAGAAAAAAGTCCTACGGGTTTGCCAAGACCCAGCCAAACCGAAACCAATGCCTCAGTGGAGGTCCTCAAAGGAGGACACCTCAGTGTGAGGTCCCTGTTTGGACACCCAATATGAGCTTGGAGGCCCACTGTGATTGATCCCCCTGCTTGGCTCGGCCGGGAGGACCTGGCTAATAAACAGGAACAGGAATGGTGGAATAGCCCAGAAAATAAAAACTTAAATAATGAAAATAACAAATGTGGCACAGATCACAGAGGCTAGATTCTGAAGACCGCTTGGGTGGGGCAAACGCAGCCAGGTCCAATCACAAAGGTGAACTCCTGGCTTATAAGAAGGAACTTCTGAACCAACGGAGAAGGAGAACTGGAAACTTGACCAAATATAGGATGGTTCTATCAGCATACTACTAATTCCCATGACCCCACTCTTGCCACCGTGGCCTGGTCAGGTGTCCCCTCCCCTCAGTGCCCTGCCTGCTATGGTTTGTGGCCAAAGCGCTTTGCAAATGCATCTGGAGCAAGAATCCCAGTTGGATGAGATTCCACAGAGCCAGAGGTTAAAATGCTTTCAAAATCCAGCAATTCCTTCCCCCTTACCTCATTCTTGATTGCTGCCTCTCTCCTACAGACAGCTGAAGACTATGTCAAGGTGATGCTGTTGTCCTTCTTGCCCCTTAGAAAAATGAACCCAAGCTGAGCTTCTACATCATGCTGCTGTCACAGGCTCATGCTTCCAAACCCCTTAATAAACTGCATCTGACTTGGCAGCTGTGCTTTCTAGCATCAGTGTCCTGACAACAGCTACAGGATGCCCTAAAGCTTCACAGACTATTTACCTTAGATAGTATAATAGTAGGATTCTCATGGAGATTGTTGCTTGTTGCTCTTCCCAAAGAAAGAACCAACAAGACTCTGGTTATAGGTTGTTGGCTTCAAACACAGCTCCCATTTTATGGTGCACTTGCAGTGTTGGAACAGTTTTACTTCCCTGTGGAAACATTCAGTTTTTTTACCAATCCAGTAATGTAAGATCCATAAAAGCAGGTGTTGATAAATGTAAAAGGGAAAATAGCACAAAATTAATGCGAAAGTTTGAGAACCTGGCTAAAAAGGCTTGATTTTTAAAATTCAGTAACAGAATAGACATTCAAGGTTGTCTTGAAGTAGGCAGGAGTATGAAGCCCAGGTGTTCAGCAGACTTGCTTTCAAGCACCTTGTGCAGGTATTTGAGCCCACAGCTCTGTATAAATTAAAATTTTGGCTCACCTAATTGCTAGCATACTTTTGAAGGCAAGATGATACTAAATTTTGACCATGAGATCTGTGCATCTGCCAAAAAGTTTAACAGTGCCTGACTTATTTTGAAATGAGGGATCTCTTATTCATTGCAAGGAGAGCAAGATGGGAATTCTGCTTGCAGAGAAGCAGTGGGAAGAAATGGAGCAACTGAGTGTGCCAAGGCAATTCATGTGACCTACAGTCCACTCTCACAAACTGCAGGTGTAGAAATAGTATTGGTGCAAAGGGATACAGAAGAGCAGAGAGACAGGGAGGGAAACAGTGGTCCAGAGCAGCATGGAGAGATATGGACAGAAAAAAAGATTTCCTGTGGCCATGTAATTATGTTCCTTGTTTGCTGAATCCCATTTCAGGAAGAAAAAAAGTAGTGAGTTTTACTCTGGAATTTTTTCAGTCTGCAAGTGGCAGTATATCATGGATCCACTCATAGCTGTAGCTTAGAATAGATGCATACACAGCTGCTAAGGCATTGCTTCACTAATTTCATCAGATTCTTTCCTCATTGCTGCCCCCATGAAGAGGAGGCAGTGATAGCACTTTGAGGTGTCTGGCATGACACCCTAAGATTCCACCTCCTACTTTTCCTTGATGTGCTGAGTCTTATTTGGATACGGGTTTACAGTGCTCTCCAACCTGTAGCAGCAATTTCTTCACCATTTTTCAGAAGAATTGGTTTGTGTCCATCTGAAGGCACGACTACTGCTCAAGTAAGGTCCTTTGAACAGAAGAGTCCTTAAATAAAAAACCAAACATGTATATGTTGTTCCCAAATCTAGTCTCTGCCTGCTCCCTGCTTTCTTATCTCTGATACTATCACTGTCTTGTGCTTGCTGTGACCCCTTGTTCGACTTGGCCGGGGGCAACTGGCGAAATAAGGGATGGGAACGATGGTCTTGCCAAAAAAATAAAGACTTTAATAACAAAATAACAAACATGGAAACCGCAGAGCTCAGGGGCAAGATCCAAAGACCCGGGAGGTGTGGAACCACAACAGGGTATAGGGGTCTTTTGAGGGCAAGGGTCCAATCACAAATGTGAACTCAGAACTTGACCTTATTTGTATCAGGTACCGAACCACCTGAGAACAAGAACCAGAAACCTGACCAAATACAGGATGGTTCTATCAGCATACCCATGACCCTACTCTTCTCACCATGACCTGACTAGATATCTCCCCCTCAGTATCCTGTTTCCCATGGCCTCAGGTTGATGCATCCTGTATGTGCTACTGATGCAAAACTACTGTTTATCCCAGCTGGACGTGACCTCACATAATACCTTGTCTTTTATCAGGATCCGATTCATATGCCCCCCTATCTGGGCTTATTTAACATAATTTGGGACATGTATCAATTGTCCACTCACACAAGCCAGCAATTTTTCTAGGTGCCCCCACACATGCTTTTCTGAAACCATAAACCCATCACAACCTCTAGCCATTACCAGAATTGACTTTGCACAGAGGATCTGCATAGGGTTATATTAATCCTTAAATCTCTGCATTATCAGTTACACTGAGAGCTGCAAGCTGGAAAGACATTTTTGAAACAAATTTTTGATGAAGACAGGTAGAGCTGGCATAGCATTTCTTGCACTGATTTGGTTCATAGTCATTCCTGTCCTCCTAAAGAACATAAACTTTGGTGTTTTGGACCTCTGATTGCAGAGAGCTGGGTATGAATTTTGGGAAAAAATTCCCATGTCAAAAAGTCAAAAGAAATGATGAAACGATAAGGGAAAAACAGTATAAAAATACTCTGAAAGATGATAAAGTCAGACAGTCCAGTAGCTTGACACACTATGACCTATTAAAGGATCAAGTATGTAATTTACAGTTTGCAGCTATTATAGTAGTTATTTACTTATTTACTTAACTGCATGCATTTCACTTACTGCACTGCAGTGCTGTGGGCCATGACTGCTGTATGCAAAAGACAAAATTAAGGAAAATCCCTTCCATAAACACCACATATTACCTTGGCATATCTGAAGAAAGACATTTACTTAATTAGGTTTTTCCCAGCTCTTTCTGCCCTCTCATGGAAATCTAAATTCCTAAATAATTGAAGGATAGACTCAATATAGGCCCATTTTTAGGGCCCATTCCTACTAGCTAGTCCCCCTCTAAGTGTTAACTCTATTAAATACCATTTAGGGAAATTCTATAATAGGTTTCACTGTGGTTCCGCAAGGTAAGATACTACAGATAAAACTTCAGACTCCCACCCCTTCTGCTGCTGTGCACTGTTTTCAGAGTTTATAATTAATTTATAAGGGAACTCAGCACTAATAAACTGTGTGTCTGTGTTTATGTGTGTGTTTCCATCTGCATAGGGTGAAAAAGCAATTTAGATGTGAAAGATAACGTAAACTGACTTGGCATTGTACACAGAAATATTTTCAGCTTGTTTGCCTGAAAATACATCTTAAATAATACAATTCATTCTGAGTGACTGATTATGTGACTCCTACTCATAAATCCTGAACTTGACATTCTAAAATCAGACTTCCTTTCCATTTTGAAACAGTAAAAGGACTTCTCCATCTTAACATGATTTATCATTTTTTTCTAGTTGAACTAACTAACTAAACAGGTCAAAACCTCTGGCTGCAAAGAGTCATTATAAAATATCATCCTCTATCTATGGCCTGCATACTTTTCTTTCATATTAGTCTTAAAGGAAACAGATAAACAAGTATTAAATTTAAACATAATAGGTTGATTTCTTTAAGGTCCTTGTTCCTGTCAATGAATGCATTCATTTATTTCCCACGGCATAAAAAGGGTGCTATATAATACATAACTGAGTGAATGCAGGAGTATAGAGATTTTTTTAGCTTCCAGTACTCCTTATCAACTTGAGTAAGAAAATTATTGATTTGACTAATCATAAATATCCCATGTGAAAAGATTTGTTCTGGCCTGACCTGTTCCCATAGGATGTATCTCATCACAGAGTAATTTTCACCCTTTATGCTAGTCTCAGGAAAATGTTACAGTTTACATAATTTGGAGTTTTTCCTACATAGAGGTGACTTCAGCTGTATGGGTACAGACTGGCATCAATTAAAAGTGTGCCTGTGAATAAACCACATGGACTTCTAACACGTCCTGATTTTATCAACTCTACTTGTGGGCATCTGCTATTGTTACAGAAGTCTTTAATCACACACTTTCCTGGAGCCAAGTAAGTTACATGAAATGATAAATCTCTTCCTAGCCAGAGCAGAAAAAATTTGCCTCAAGAAACACTTTAAGAAACTTTGCACATATAGGTCACTCCGTTATTAACGGGGAAAGCAAAGTGCTGCGCCATTGAAGGCTGAATCCACATTTTCAAAATGAAATTTACTTTTACAGCAGTTTATAATTTGGCCATGAAAAACTCCTTTGGGCAGAATTTCTGCTACGGAGACTTAGCTTGAACACAGGTTCTCTCTGAAAGTCTAAGATGTTGTTCAGACATTAAGAAGATTAGTAAAAATTACAGAAATAACACATTTCTGAACTGAAATTTGTAACAAAATCTATTGCAACTGATTAAATTAACAGAATGTATTTTTTCCAGACTCATTCTCAGATAAGCCATTCCATACATATTTATGCAAATCTAACTCTAGACTGGGAAAACACAGAGCTCATGGGCCCAGCACACTGTGTGATTTTCACATCATCATACTCTTAAAACTGCAGGGTTTTGGGAAGCCTGTCTACATTTCTAGTGGCTATAAGTCATATCTATCAATATTGCAACCAAAGGACCCAAATTTTAAAAACTTTAAGCGTATAAAACCTGCACAATCCCAGAGTAGCCTCCAAGTAAGTGCCAACAGGTGGACCATAACAATCTGCCACGGACGCACCATTTTGTCCTAAACAGCCTAAAATTTGAGGCAAACCTGAAAGAACACCACACTAAGTAGACAACTGGGATGATGTTTTCTGCATTTGTGGCTCTGGGTTTGGAAGGTAATTTTTTTTTTTTTCTGCCAATCTTAGTCTTGTGCAGTAGAGAGGAAAGGAAGGATTCCAAACCAGAGTCACAGTCAGTGCAAAATGCTCCAACTGAGCCTCCTTCCAGATACACAGAACCCTCTCTCTGTCTATAGTATCAGACTGGAGAGCTGAAGATTTCCTCCTACAGACTCACACACCCAGTATTCTATTACTTGAAACCTCATTAATTTTTAGGACAACACAAAAGCAGAAATTTCTAAATATAATTTTTTGGTACATAATTCATCCCAGCATAAGCTGGACCACAGGTTGGGTAGTCTTAAATGTGGCAGAAAATACACTTCAACACTTTTCTTTCAAAACAGAAAAAAAAAGTTGACAACAGCACTATTTTTCTTGAGTGGGAGGTATGTGAATGCTATGAAACTGCATCTTTTAGATTGTCTGCAAGGTGATTCCTGCTCCTTACAGAGTAACTAATTTAGTTTCAGTAAAATAAACTAAGAATTCCTCTTGAAGGGAAGTTGTACATGAAGGATACAAAGGGCTGGATTCTACCCATGTGAAAAAGACTGAAGTGTGTCTTTAAGAGCCGTGTGAGACTATTTGGGTGGTCTGAGCAGTACAGAATTTCTGATTTAAGAGTCACCTAGGTTTTCTCTCCAACAGTCATTCATCAGCAAACTGCCAAACTGCCACATCTTTATGCTTCATCAGTCAATTTTGCCAGTTTCATACCTGTGAAATAATTTCATATTACAAACCACTTCACATGAAACAGAACCTAAAGCCCAGACTTGAAATTGCTGTGATGCTGTACAGTTATTAGAAAACCACTTTGCCATTAAGCTTTTGCTCGTTGTTGCACTAAACCCCCCCCAACCTATTAAAAATAGTCTATTCATTTAAATTTGGGTCTAATCAGTGTTGCATCTTCTTTTACATGGCCTTTTACAGGAACAGAAACAGGAAGAGATTCTTGTGAACTTAAATTAGTGAGCTATTTAAACCAGATAGAATATTTCTTACAAAATTACCCTCCAAAGTAAGTGTCAGAGATTAGAGAGAAAATAAAACAGACCTTGTAATAAAACCTGAGGCAACAGACCTCAGGCTATTACCTTCACTGCCTGAACATCCAACCTACCTGAAACTTTTTAACCTAACACTCAGATATATTACCCTGAAATAGAAGCACCAGTTTTGCTGTTCATAGAATGAACTCCTGGATATCTTATCAGCAAATTATTTAATATTGAAGACAGACCAGGATATTAAAGGCCTGAAGGACCAAAATAAAGTAAAAAATGCCTAACCCTGTATTCCAGTGAGAACAGAAGTTCCTTGCCAGTGCCCTGGCTTCTAACTTTGGCTCCCTATGCTGTTTTAGCATGAAATCCAGTTAACTTTAATGAAAAACCACTAAGCAGTCCTTGAAATCCAGAAAAACTTGTTCCACTCCATTATTCTTCCTGTTTTATAGCTATCAACAGTATTTTCATGCACTTTCAAAATTTTAATTGGATTTTGTAACATGAGGAATAAATTTTTGTCCTTAGGCAAATCTCTCAAAGATCCATTAGCTTCTGTGGACACCCATAACTAATATTCCTAAACCAGGAAAAAGTATAACCCAAGCCACTCAACCCTCACTCAGTACACCTACAAATAGCTGTTACTGCTTCAGGATGCTACTGGCTAAAGCAAAACTCTGTTTTGTCCTAAAGCAATCTTTAATCTTCTGGGTTTGCAACTCCAAATGTTGCTGAGCTGCCACACAGCATCCACACTGGTTTCTCTCAATCTGGCAGCTGTTATTGGCTATGAGAAATGCTGTCAGACACAGGCATCCCTATTCCCTTACCACAGTCACTTCACAGAACTTGTGCATCCTGTGACCTGGTTATTTCATGGACAATATGGGTGTTCCTGTGGCTGATATGGGCATAATGTGGCACCAAACTCATCAAACATGATTCTGGAAAGTGTAATGATTGTTTTCTGAGAATTGTTACATTCTTTGGGGACTCCTTTCCCTAATTTAAATAGATTACACATCTTTTAGAGCTTCTCAAAGACAGAAAATTATTTTTGTGTGATTGTAATGCATCCATGCATAAACGTTGACTTGAAAACTATATGGAAGTAGTTGATGTTTCTATTAATTTCAGATGATGCATTCTCCATTGCTGCCAGGATGGCATCAGCTGGAGCGCTGGTGGCACCTGGGCTGGAGAGATGAGCCTGGCAGCTGCCTGCTACTGCCAGCTGCTGCTCAGCCCTTGCTCTTCCCCTGGCACTCACCGTGCTGCTGGGAACTACCAGATACAGCACACAAACCAAACTCGGAGTTATCATTACATACATACGTGTCAAATATTCTACATAACTAACTTGATTTCCAAGAACGAGTAGGGTAGAGTGCAGTCCAAGAAATCCTGAGGTAGTGGGAATGCAGGCCTTGGACAAACTCTGCAAGGATCAGGAGGTGGTCTAAGCCTCATCACCCACCTCTGCCTGCCACTGTGCCACGCCTGGCACTGCTGGTTTGAGCTGTAGGCCAGGCCACCCCAAGTATTTCTGAAACCCCAAAGATTATTCATCTTGTCAAATAACATTCATACTGGTGTGGTTGGCAGGGAGCTGGCTGCCCCGAGCTGGACACAGACAGCTCCAGTCAGCTATGGTGCAGCCCCAGATTGCAGCAGAGCCAGGGCAACGCTGGAAAAGGCATTCCATGATTCTTGGCCAGAAGGGTGCAGAAATGCAACTGAATTAATTTTAAAGCCGTCTTTAAAGCTGCATGAATTAATAAATCCCAGAACTTTTACTCTGCCCTCCTCTCAACAACTGAATCGAGGTGCAGTTTGCTGCTTCTGGAACAGAAAGTTACAACTCGACAATGGCACCTGATTACCTTCCTATGATCATTCAGTCTCAACCTGTTAGAAAAAAAGGTACATGACAAGAATTTAGAACTGCAGAAGTGTGGGGACATTAGGGATAAACTAATACCACTTTGCAACTAAAGGGAGAGTAGATCATAAAAAGAAAATGGCTTTTTAACTCTACAGGACAACAGGAGCCACTCTTGAGCATCCATTTAATGTGAGAAACAGAAGCCATAAATCAAGGAGGGCATCTTTCCTCTCTTTTGGAGGGGATTGGGAATTCTAGTGACAATGACCAGTGAGCTCATATACCAGCTAAATCCCTTGATAATTAACTGAATTACAACACTTACGAAATCCACACAGTAACTGCCCAGCCAACACATTTTTTTTCCCAGCTATAGGTAATGTAAGGAGCAGCAGATCCCTCTCAGCAGCACACAAAGCACAGAAAGAGGGACCATTTGGAAAATGAGAAATGGAAGTGACATCTGTATATCATTGTGTAAGGAAAACCAGCATTTTTAGGAAAAAGCAGAATAATCTTGCCTGTCTCAGTCTTTTAGATAATCTTCATGGCATTTTTCTTTCAGATTCTGCTTGTACTTTTTACTAACTTACGGTTTCTGTGTTGTCTATACTGGACCATATTGTTTTTCATATGACACATAATTATATATTTTTATTTCTTTTTCAGAACAATCTTGAATTGCTCAGGTATAGAATCAGTGTAATTATCATTGTGATTTTATTTTTCCTCTCTGTTCTTAACCAGTTTTACCTTTCCCACAACATGGTTACTGCTACAGCCAGCCTGTGCTTCCTCTTTCCAGAGGAACAGAACCCGTTTTTTGCTATGTGACGGGGTCATATCCTTTGAAATATGCTTGAATTCAGCCTTCTCTATGTGAAAAACTATAACCTCGGCAAGTATCACACAAGTGGAATTTGGGAAAAAGCTGTTTCTCAACAGACTTTTCATCTGCCGAAGTTTCAACGTGTATGAAAGAGGACCTAACTGATGTCACCTTATGTCTAAGAAAGTAGGTGCACTATTACTTAGGAAGTATTATCACATAGTACTTAGATACTAGCAATTTACTTCAATTCGATAGTGTGATGTTTTCCACAGACAAAAAGCTCCATACGTGGTTTCAATAAATTTGTCTGAATAATATTTGCCAACTTTTAAAGTTATTTGCCAACATGGTTGAGGGATTTTGCAAACATGAATATAAGACAGGAATATCAGGTTTGTGTAAATATTGCATCTAGTGGCACTTGTTCTTTTATTATTTCTAGAAGCATAAGGATATTTGCAAATAATGAGATAGCAAATGTTTTGTAAAATAAAATGTTGCTGAGGGTTCATAAATGCTGCATTTTGCAACTTCTGCTGCTACTACTTAAGGATCAATTTTCTAGCTGATACTTCTGCATTACTGTTGACCATACTGGAAAGAAGCAATGCAGATTTCAGCAGCAATTACGCCACTTATTGATGGGACATCAGAACAGCCAAACCGGGAAAAATGCCCGAGAAGAGAAAAACCGAGACCAGTATTCATCAGCAGGGTCCTATATTCATATTTCCAAATGAATGACTGCTTTTGAAGTGTGACAATTGGATTTTATCCCTTGCTTTAACCTTTACATTAGGAGATTACAAGGAAATGAGCTATTTTTCTGTAATTTCCCCAATGAGAGCATGTTTGTACAACCCTGGAATCTCACCTTAATGGCTACTGATAAAAAATTTTAAAGCTCAGCTTTTAACGATGGAGTGCAATGGGAATGTAAATAAAACACTGTGGCTGGAATAACAGCTCCACTACCTGAACTACACTCTACATCCCAGGAACCTGGATTTTTGTTTGCAAATTTATCTGTCTCCCATTCAAATTTGCCAATTTACCCTTTCCACTCCAAGACTGGTTGAGGGTTTTCTTGAGTAACCAAGTACCAGAAATGTTGATGTATCCTCTACACACGAGGAACAGGTGCAAGACACAAGGTTTACCACAAGACCCTGTGTCTGCACTGGAAATATACAATACCAAAACAACTTAGCAGCAGAGACAATGAGATTTGCATTGCCATAGGTTACTATAACTGAAAATAAACTTCTGAGTGAAAAAGCCATGGTAAGCTTACAAAGTGAACTAAATCTCATGATCCATAGAAAGGTTAAAAAACATGAATCCTGTGATCTCTGACAAATGAGACACAGGCTAAAATTCTTTGCTTCCTCCTGAATATAACAATAAAGGAAATGCAAGTCATGTGACTCTGCAGCTTGTGCCTGTTGCCCAGTAGGACACTGAAAGTTAAAAATCCTTGTCAGTGCAAAGCAGGCAGTGCGTGCACTGTGCTGTCACTCCTCAGAAGGCAGACACGGGACTTGTGTTGCTGTGCCCTGTGAATACCCCAGGCTGAAATATCCACTCCATTTTCCAATTCCAAGAGATTACAGCTCTGTTTTAATGGACAAAACACAAGTATAGGAGGTATGGCTTATCCCAAATAATTCTCCTGTCCAAGCTTCACTTTTGTGACAGGCCATTGGTTTGGTGCATGGACTGATTCTCATGGATGTTCATCACACCAGAACAGGTCATCCACAAAGGACAGCAAAGTTCTGGTCACATACAGAGGTGTTATGAAATATCCACTGACTGCAGTGATAGGCAGATTTCACCTAAACTGATTTCCTACAGCCTGGTCAGATGCAGTTAATTTCATTTTCAAACAGCAAATCAGTACTTAAAAGAGCAGTGAGTTTTGGTCTTTGTGATTATATAAGCTAATAGATTTTGCCCACTGCTGAGAAATGGAATGTGAATTAATTTCTAATTAATTTCCCTTTACACCGCATATGTCACACTCATTGGTCACTGTGCAATTTAATAAATGCTTATTCACTTTACAGGAATTTCTTATGATTGCAATTCTGAAAACATCTGCCTGAACTAAGCCAATAAATCCCATGGCATTTTATCATAACACAGGTGTCTTAAAAGCCAGCTTCTCTTAGAGCCATTTAGAGTTTTACTGACAATAAACTCTTACCCTGTTAAAGAGATAGAAAAAAAAGCACAGTTACACAAAACTGTTAAAAAAAACAAAAAAAAAAGTGCTTCTTCATTTCCAAAGGCTGTATGCATAAGAAAATCAGTTAAAAAAAAACAACCAAACCAAACCAAACAAACCCCATACATCAAACCTTTCTATATTTCTCAAAATAAAATTATGGATCCAGACATTAAACTTAGGTACTTCAAGCAAAAAGTACAGTATAAAACCACAATAAAGATATTTCAGGAGTTTTTTATTTAATTACTTGTTTTAATTGTCAGTTAAATACTTGTTTAAATTGTCAGTTAACAAGTGATAATTATTCTTTCAAAACCATTGACATGTTAACCATAGATACAAAGCAGGCCTTTTCATGTATCTCATTAAAAAAATAAAAGAAAAAGAAAGAAGGAAAAAAGGAATAAAAATTAAAAAATACTTTGTAAACTGACAGATTCTTCTAGAACAAGTAATGTAAAGAAGGATTTACAGAGGTCAGTTTTAATGCAATTTATTTAGAGAGAAGCATTACAAAGTGTCAGCACTGAAGACAGCAGATATTTCACTTATCTATCACAACCGAAAGCATGAATCTTGAGGCATTTTGGAATTTTTTCGGAGCATGTTTTCACCAGAAAAGACAACAGCAACAGCAAAATAATAGAGAGGGAACGAAAGAAAGATAATGCCTAATGGGATGTAAGAGTGTTTGACCTGCTGGTGAAGCCCTGACTTCTTTTTGTCAGTGTTTGCAGCTTCAAATGACCACCAATAAAGAGAAGAAAAGCTTTCTGTCATCCTCGATGACGTTATTTGTTGCGGCGTGTGTCTGACCACCGGTGATCTCTCTGACCCGGCTAGCAGCAGAGCGGCTGGAGATGGGCTGGCAACAAAACCCCGAGGGATCTGCGGGCCGCACGGGGAAACCCTCGGGACTGGGAGCTCGACGATGGTGTGGTCGCATGGCATGGCAACAAGGGTGGGACGGGTAGAACTGAAGTGCCAAAACTGAAGATATTTGTTCAATAAATAAAAGGGCACAAACAACGGCACAAAACAAAACACAAATGGGCTGCTTCAGAAGACCCCATAGTGGGGCCGACACACATACGTATAGTCTCTCATAGAATGTTCTAGAAGCCTTCTGTGGCAAATCACAGGCTATTGATCTGCATGGCCACTCCCAATTGGTCCCAGAGTCCTTTGTGAGTCCTTTGCTCCTCACCATAAGCTGTCTGGATGCCATCAGTTGTGGCTTCTTATTTTCTTGGAGGCCTGATGTTGGTTGTCTGTGGCATAGCTGTGTAACCAGTTTCTGGCCTGTCTCCACCAGGCCAAGCACCCACAATTATTTAGTTTCCTAAAGAAAAATACTAAAAGCATCAAAAGAAGAGCTTGATACCAGCAACCAACTGATTTCATAAAATACTTCTTGAAACTAAAATTGCAGTTTATGGCTCAGTTGAAGTAGACTGGGAGATGGATATGACAGCATGTATTAGAAAAAGGCTGAAGAGTAGGACTGCTATCAAAGATCTATTTAATTTAGAATTCCTCTCCCTTTAATTAAAAATCTCTGGTGTATGTGTTCAGGATTTGATAGTTCATGTCTAAAATTCACATGATAAAAGTGGCAAGGAAATAAATAGTCTTCACAACTGTTCATCCACCAGCCCCAAGATTCTGGCAGTGCAGTTACAGAGCAAGGAGCCAGGCTCTCCTCATAGGTTAATTCTGCACTGTTATTCCAGGAAAATAACACATTACTGTATAGAAGTTCTACTCACACACATATTTGTACTTACTACTTCAAAAGTTCATTTTAATTTTAATTCCTACCAGTGACCTCTATTGGCCTTCATCAAGTTTTCCAGTTGCTTTTCTAATGCAGAATATGTGCTATGATTGTGAACCTGCTCATACCAGTTTTGTTTCCAAAATCAAGTTAGATTTCTAAGAACTGTCCCTCTCGGCTTTTTTCTACCTCCATCAGCTAATCCATCAGCTATGCTTTGCTGTATGCAGTGGACAAGCTGCTAACTTCAAGTTTGTTGATAATTTTTAGTTTGTTTCAGTTTGTTCCTTTGATGCACCCTGAATGTAAAACTGTTTCAACATACTTTGGTTTTATTATTTATTAACAATTCACGTCATGCATAATGAAAAAAACTAAAATTATGTTGATCAGATGTTTTTTTTCTCCCTTTACTTCCACTCCCAAAATGTATTTTGATTTCCACATTTGTGAAAATGTAACATACTGCATAACATTTATTATTATAAAGGCATACTCTGTGGCTGAAAATCAAATTGTTTTGGCACACATGCTAGTGCAATGGGCATTGCTGAGGTAAACAACAATATCAAGTACAGGATATGGTACAAGAAGGTAACAAAACAGATTTTAAAATTACTAGATTGATATTCACTAAAGTTTTGGGATGAAAGAGCTAATTTAGATTAAATAAGGGCTGGTCATGAATAAACCATAGGATCCCATGAGCTTAAACAGAAGCTGGTCCATTTATTTTCTTTCAATTTCTTTCCCTTCACTACCCAACATCAAAATCTTTGAAAAGTTAGAATTTAAATCCCAAGGGTAATACTAAAACTAACATTCTCACAGGAACTCAGATAAATGTCCAGCTCTTCTACATAACTGTAGTACTTTGCTGTTCAGAAATTTTAGGAGGCTTATCTTTAACAATGATCCTATGAACCAAAGGACATATTACCTATTTAAAAATAGATGAGGAGCAGAGACTAAAACAGTAACTTGCTCAAAGTTCAACAGAAGGAAGGGAAGACAAAAACACAGGCTGATAATTATTTAAGACTGCAGAATAAAATATGACTCTTCCTAGCAAGCCTAGGAAAGATTAAAAGTATCTGATACAGTTCATCTGGGGGAAATTTCCAACCCATTTTTCATCTGCTTAATTCTATTTTACATAAACACCCAGATTCCTGAGCACTTACTGAAACCAAATTGAAATCCTGGATGCTCATTCATTATTACTGAGTACCATATGTCTAATTTTATTTTTGGAATTGTCTTTGGCAATAACACACTCTGTCTGAAGCTCCATGGCAAGGACTCAAATCTGATGGTTCTGAAAAGACATTTCAGGGGGGAGCATAGTACTGCTGATCCTGAACAGAATGTATAATAGTGTACAGCTTCTGCCTTGGCTTTGCTCACAGAGGCTGTTTTGGTGACCTAAGAACACTAAGAACAAGCAGAAGTGTGAAGAGATGAACAAAAATCTTTGCTATGATTCACACAAAAAGGTAGAAGTAAAGAAGATTGATAGACAAATCCAATAATGTAATTTCCTCTTGTCTAAGAATTTCTTGTACCACTTCTTAAGAAGTTAGCTTATTTGGCTTTTTAAAATCTTTGCCTGTCTAGTGTCATTAAAACTACAAATTGCATGTTTCTTTCAGGTTCACATCTAAAAGGCACATTTCTCTGCTTGGGCAGTTCCATCATTCACCAATCTCTGCCTTGAGTGACCACAGAAATTTGCATGGCCTGGAGGCCATGGCCATTCTCCTCAGTCACCACAGCACCTCTCACATGAACATTCTCCACCGTTTTTCAATCACTTAATTCAGACTATCTCAAAGCACTTAATTTTGTGCATTTGTATCACAAGAACTTAAAAGCAGCTTCATTTAAGAAACATTATATTTTTAGTCGTGTATGACACTGTGGAAATGATCTAATTCACTTATTTATCCCATGTGAGACAGCTCTCAGAGCACACAGGTGCCTGTTGCTGCTATGTGGGGTAAAGTTTTTTTCCACTTAAGCCATAGTAAAAGCTGAGGTTTTATGGAAAAACCTTGCTTTTTACATAAATAAGTTCAACTCTTTTGAAAATCCACCAGGAACTTTGCTGTGCTGTCAGACCTCCTGAGTTGTTTGGAAAAAGCTCTCTGCTCCAAAACACACCTGCAATATTCCTTTGAGCAGAGGAAGGAGGTGCCCTACATAGCTGTAATGAAATTACAGCAGAACTCCACTGGGCAGTGTCAGCTTTAGCTGCAGCACCAGGTGAGGTTCTGCCAGAACCTACTGCACAGCACTCCATGGCATTATGCACATAAAAATACACCACAGTGCTCTGTTCTGGGAAAATGCACCTCCAAATGTGGCAACATTTTGGTTAATTATGACAGAGTTGCTAACTCACTGGCAAAGCCTTCCATCCTGTTTACTGCATCCCCATTTAGATTTCTTTGTTAACAATTTAGAAGAAAACCTACTATTTCTTATGTAACAGAGTTAAGTTAAGTTAAAATAATTATCATCTACTGTCTGAACTTTAAACTTTGATTAAAGATTACTTTTTCTTTCATTCCACGTTTGCTACTGGACTTTATATCTAATGTGATAGCAGAGCTGTGCTATAATCACTGTACAATAGTCAGCTCGAAAGAAAATACAAAACATGTATCGATGTTTAAAAAACTTACCATCCAAAGTCAACTGAATATTTATGTATCTTACTCATGAAGCATCTTTCACATCTCATTTATGACCACAACTCAACATTAAAGAATTCTTTGTCCGTGAACTAAAGATAATGCCTAAGTCTATAGCATTTTTTCATTTCCCATTTTCTCTCCCCAAGACAGCTTGAAATGCCTTTCATTGGAGCTACTGCAGTGAAAATGTAGGTATTTCAGTAAAAAATGTTCTTTTCAAAATTAAAATTAACTACAACACTGAGTTAGCATACTGACTACAAATGCACCACAATGCCATTAACTGAGGTAAAGCAAAAAATCAGCCCTGAATTTTTTAATCAGATACTATAGTAAAAATGCAGCAAGCCCTGGATGCGGGAAGAAATTATTATGTCTGGCTCCAGATCAGAAGGCTGAAGGCTTTATTAAAACTATACTATATTGCATTAATATACTATTAAAAGAGATACTGTAGTACTCTACATACTTACTTCTTACTTACTTTTCTAACTAACAAACTTGCAACTCTCTGCTGCAAGTCTGAGACACAGCTAGATCTGATTAGTCATTGAACCCAAACAACCTTCACCAGAATCTAATCAAGCAATCACTGCAGGTGAACAATCTCCATACCATATTCCACATGGGGAAAACTAAGGAGCAGAAATAAAGATTGTTTTCTCTTCTTCTTTCTGTACTTCTCCAAGAAATCCTGAGAGACAGAATTATGTCTCCCTGTCCAGAGGATGTGAATGTCACAAGATACTGTGTACTTATGTACACAGTACATAAGTAGAGAGAGATAATGGTGAGGAAAAATGGGACCTGTATAAGTTTATTTGGTTTCCTAGAACCTACAAAGAATGTAAGCAAATTTATACCACCCAGGAAAACTCATTTGTTGCCCAGCAGTAATTTGACAATCAGTGAGGGCAGGAGAGGAGAAGTACCTACACCTGCAATTAACACATAGCAGCTAATGAGATACTACAGCTTAACCTACTAACTGATTGTATCAATTTCAAACACCAGCCATAGTGCAAAGAGTAAATAATATTTGAGAGAAAAAACAAATTGACAGCACATCTTCTAACTTATTTTTTAAAATGAAATTAAATAGGAATAGACAATTTAAAAATATTTAGCACCCAGGAAGCACTATAGAACAGGCTGAGGGTTAAATGTGTAAATGATTGGAGCTGCATGGTCCATAAAACTAAAACTGAGGCAAAATGTCCAAGCGATAGCTGGAGCCAGAGGACTCCCAAGTGAAGAGCAATTTGCAGCTTATTTAATTTATGCCCTTGACAAATAATTTCTTCCAGACAATTTCATTGCTCCAGACACATTGAAACAATGACCTTATAAATGCTATTCTCCAACACATTGACTATTTTGATTTTAAGAACATACTAAAATATTTTAAAATCAATACAATAGCAAAAAATTTGAGGAAACTGTAGTGCTGGACTGCTAAAAGACAATAGTCAAAGTGACTTTCTGACAATAGTGTTGTCTTTTTGGCAAAATCCAGATCAGCTCTGCTTAAGAACACTCTAGGCCTTGACTGTAGAGGAGCAGTAGGAAATGACGAGCAGGGAATAAACCACAGAAGTTAAACTGGGAGGTGACTTGTCCCAGTGACTGGAAACAGAAGTGCTCAGTAACAGCTGACACCACACACCCTGGAAGGATGAAGGAAGGGACACTACTCTCAAGTCCAGTTTCAGCACAGCAGCGTCACAACTGCTCTCCCATTTTACTGCTGCTTCAGACCTTCAGCAGTGAATCAAAGAAAACCCCAATTCTGTATGCCTTGCATTACTAATAGAGTTATTCTAAATTTTTGTGTGTTTATTTTTTCATACTGTTGTGCTCATTTCCTTCTATCTCTTTAACCTTTTTTCCAGCTCCAGGCTGGTTGTTTAGCTGACTGAAGGACAAACAAACGATAGCTTCTATTAACAAATATTGAGTCTTAAACTGGGCGCAAATTCAACCTTGTGAAAACATTACACTAGGTAATACTATTTACATTAGGAAGTTACCATATGGGATTAAACATATTAGGAGAAAGTTAAAAAAAAAATGTTGCATTAGTCACATAAATTTGATTGTGCTATGGTTTATGAATGCTTCAGTTTTTTTCTGCACAACTTCCTTTGCAGTAATTGAGCCACAATATAGCATTCAAGTAATTTTTAGAGCACAATGCAATCTTTTGAAAACAAAAGGGACTATGAAAATCCCTACTGAAACAATTGACTTTTCACTGAATATTAAAGAGAATATTTCTGCAAACAAGCTGGAAAAAATGAAGACTTTTCTTACAGTGAAGTATTTTATTCAAAACATATTGAAATAAATTTCCACATCAAAAGCCAATATCTGTTTCCTCATGCAAACAGTTGCTTCTGTATGCAAACATTAAGAAAAAGGTGGCAGTGTCCTCCTTAGCAGTTAGAGGAAAATGACTGGGGAACTCCTTAGTCTCAACCCTTCCATCCAGCAATTTATAGGTCAGAGTTTGGCACCATAAACATTTCCTAGAGATTCTGCATACGTATCTCCTTGCTGATTAATTCCTCACATACATGTGTCTATACCTATAATGTATATTTATATATAAAACACTTAAGTGCACTTTCAAGAGTTCCCATGTCACCTATTTACTCCATTTGCAGAAGCATTATGGTGGCTCTCAAGCAAATATTTAAGTAAATAGCCACTGAATTGAGTTTAAGTAAGGGGATATTAAAATGTGTGTTATATGACAATTGTGATAGCCACCATGGACCTTGGAGTGCTCTGCCATTCCCAGAGGGATCCCCGATACTGTGCACACTTCCTAAAGCACTCCAAGAGATGCTGCTGTTGCCTCTTAATCCCTGGGCTCCTTGCAGTTAGCCATCTCAAGGGAATTAAGCAAAGAGTCACCCCTTGTAGTGGTTTTGGTTAGGCAATTTGAGATTTCCTGGCTAATGCACTAATTAATGTGCTGGCCAAAACCCCAGTACACCTACTAGAATACACTTATTTCTTGCTATGAGATAGGATTAGGAGGAAGGCAAAGCAAGCTTGACACTTTAAAAGGATATAAAGAAAATTTTATTAACAGAAGCTAAAAGAATAATAAGAATCAGAATAAAACCTTCAGAACACTTCTTCTCCCCCCACCCCAACCTCCTTCTTTCCCACTAATGACATACAGAAACAATTTAGTCAGTTTATCACCTCCAGAATAGCCTTTCTTTAGTTCAATTAGGGAGAGGAGTCTTTTCTGACATGCCATGGAGACTTCTCCACAAGAAACAGTTCTCTCGTGGTTTGAGTTTCCACAAATAACAGCTGTCCGGGAATCTGCATTTGTGAAACCCCATCTTTTGAAGCCTTCCCTGAACTCTCAGCTCTCCATCCTCCTTGGATGCTGCAATCTAAGCTCCCTCAGTTTATCAGCTGCCTGGACTCTCCTCTTTTCTCAGGAGAAGAGGTGCTGGCTGGCAGAGTTCTGAGGAAACTGAGCCTCTGTGTAGTGGAGAGCTGGCAGGGCTGGGTGAAGAGAGCAGAATGACCCACACTGAGTCTTCCTCTAATGGAATCATTTAAATGAGCCTGGTTTCCCTTTTATTAACCAGGAGAAAATCAATAATGGTTGATCACAATTCCTATCCATTAGGCTATTTCCAAAATGAATCCACATATCTGAACTTGAAGCGAGGCAAAGTTAAGAATACCAAATGTTAATAACAAAACAAAGATTTAGCACTATGTTTCAATAAATGGGAATTCCCTATCACTGCTGATTTTTAATTGACATTACTGATACTCCTTTAAGTAGGCTTAAAATGTAGACAGAAATTAGTTGCTAAAAAGATAGAGGTGGCAGTGTATGGATGAATAACATGTTGTGATCACCTTTAAATAAAAATCCACAAGTATATGAATTAATAAAAACCTGGCTTGTTCACTTTTCCTAGTATGAATTTGTACAGGTTCTCAACCATCCCCTTTTCTTTATGTGTCCTGATATAATTTAATTATTTTGCCATTACAGATGGACACAAAGCCTGACTATCTGAGCATCTGGGGACAGGGAGACATGATTAACATTGGTTTATATAGGCAAGAAACAGCAGAATGTTCTTTCCTTTCCTTGCTTTATTGTGCTTGTGTTCTGTAGGAGAGATGAAAGATTACCAGACAGTAAGATTGCTACGTAGCAATATTCAAACAATTCACCCTTGTGACTTTTTTTCCTTTCAGAAATATCTGAATTTAAAAGTTCTGAAGGTAGGAATCAACTAAAGGAAAAGAGTGAAACTTTCAGAAGTCTGCAAAAAGTTAAGTTCAAGTGAAGTGTGTATCAGCTCCCCATGTTGTCCTACTCATAGGACTACAGATAGAAAGAGAGAAAATAGTCTCAGATCTCACTGAATCAACTGCCCAACCCCCCACCACAGACTCATCTGTAGCTTTCTCTCAAAAAATATGGCCAAAGGTTTAACACATAAATATAGAACTGGAGGAGATGGCTTAATCCAACCACATGAGCACTTAAGGAATTGCAGAAATAGAAATGTAATGATGTGATGAGATTGCTCACCTCAGTAGGAGGTGTCTCCCACAAGTGATAAAGCTGAATTTAATCTGGAAAGATTTTTTTGTATTCTCCTGCACTCCTCTCTGACTTTCTTCCAGAATGATATTCCTGAGGCATTACCATACATAATGTATAAATGATCTCTGCTTAGTTTTACATTTATTGCAATATGAAGTATTTTAAAAGTTCATCATATGCTTCTTCATAGTGACATTCTGGGACAAATTTTGAAATATAACTCCCCTAGGTGACTAGAAGAACTTCTGTTGTGCATACAGATGAATGCTTAGGGAAAGCAGTCAAAATAACCTAAATCTTCACAAAAGCAGACAAACTTTATTTTGATAAGCTCAAGTTCCAATACTTGCATCTGTCCCTTTCATGTTAGGGCATTTAGACCAATCCTAGAGAAAGGATTTTGACGAAAATTTAATAATTAACATTTTTTCAAGATAGTTTTGAATTTTAATAAAATTTCTGTCCAAATTATGTGGGGAAAGTTTTCCGGCTTTCAGAGTGGATCTACTTTCAAATGATCCTTTAGTATCCTGATATGATATTAACCTAGAAAGATTAATTTTGATTTCAATCCTTGGTTGAAACAAGAAATTTAAAGTACAATGCACAGGACAACAGCTATTTAAATTTTCATTTTCTTAACAACAAAATTTTTGAAAAACCTCTGAAAATGAAAACTCAAGCCAAAACACATTAGAATAAAAGTAATAATGCCTTGATAAGCACAGCCTCTAAAATACAAATGATGCTCATGCATTTAGGAGAATGCTTATTGCTAAAGCTTTTCTCATTAGCCTTATGGGCCACTACCAACACTGCTATTGAAAATTTTGGCCTCCCAATAAAACAGCAAACCCATATTATTGGAGAAAATTTCCCAGCACAACACACTTAGAGGATGTGACTACTGCTTGCATTAATAAAGCACTTGCATCTGACATTCTTTTCATCTCCCCAAAACCAATTTCTAATTTATTTCTGTGTACAGTGAAAATCCAGTCACAGTGGGGCATGAACTTATTATGTGGAAATGCATACAGATACTCTCACTCAGCACAACTCCCTCTGATGTCAGTGAAAATTTAGACCAAGTGAGAAGTAAGAACAAAATTATTTGCTTTTAATTTTTTTTTTTTTAAATATCCTGGGATATTTTGGATCCCAGGATAAGATACTCCATCTTTCCAAGGGACATGCTGGCTAAGGAGACTTTTGAACAAGGTACTTCAGCTGAAACAGAAGATTTGGAAGGGACTGCCCAGACTATTAAGTTTTTTCTACCCTCTACAAATAATTACATTGTGCCATCTCTTTCTTAAACTGATCTAGCTCCTCCTAAAAATTAGTTGGGCTTTTTTTCTCCGTAGTAAAAGGCTGCTCTAGAATCTCATTTGTGTGATGACTAAAGCCCATGCTCTGATTTCCAGCCTCAAGATACTCTTGGAAAGTTTGTGTATAATTATTCCCTAGCTTAAGCACTTGCTTAGCATTACTGCACTATTTGCCAATTCATGTTTCATTTTCTCCTATAAGTTACTTCATCTTTCCAGATCTGCCTGCTTTCAGTAGTTTCATTACTCTGCACTTAACTTTTAAAAGATATTTCTAAGGAACTAGCAACACTTCTTTAGTCTGTATCACAAATTTGAGGTATTTCAGGGTTGAGAAAAGAATATTGACTGGGCAAGTAACAGTTCCCACCTTATTAAAAGCTACTGGAGGAACAGGTAAGAAATTATTCTCCCCTATCCACAGTGGAAGGGACAACATGGAATGAATTTATGGAGGAAAGCGCCTTTAGGTCAGATACCAGAAAAACCTTCCAGCTGAGCCACTGGACTTGACTGCTACATCTCCTTTGCTATGGGTTTTTGCAGGAAGTGAGACAAGAGTCAGTCAGGGATGTACTGGGTGCAGCTGACCACAGGCAGAGGGGCAGCCCAAGACATGCTCTCCAGGTCACTCTCCACACTTCCTGCTGGAGTAAATTCAACTGTTCCAAGGGGGATATTTATTATATAGCAAGTTGGATCTGATAGTGGCCGTGCAGACCTAGTAATTTTTCATGACAATGAAGAGATAATGGAAATATCTCCAGGATCAATATCTTCTTTCTCAAGAAGCAGCATTGAATGTCTGTCTTTTAAGTTTCTTCTCTTTAGAGGCAGTAATAAAAACTCTGTAGACTTTACTGCATATTCCTTTTTTAGGAATTAAGCTATGAGAACTCCCCTATTTTCAAGGGCCCTGAAACCACAGTTCCTTATAATTTTCCTTTTCTTCAAAAAAGCCTGCAACAGCATTATGTAGTGTCCTGTTCTTAAATAGGAAAAGTTACTTAAAGGCTAATAAGCATCCTTAACCTTCAAATATTGATTGGAGAAATATTATTTTTTAAGTGATAAACTGAAGTTATTTTTAAGTAAAATAAAGCACCTGAAATTTAACAGTGTTGTGTACATATTGTCATTATATTTAGTAAGAAGCCAAACTGAATGAAATAGGAGATGTATTGAACAACTTTATCTGGATTCTGATCCTTTTGTGTTCAGTTTAATACAAAAATATGGGGTTGATTCATCCTCTGTGGTTGAGTAATTGCAGAATGGACAAGGAGACTCTACCCAGAATCAAAAGCAGTGCAAGTCTGATGAAGTCACCTACATCTAAAATTACATCTCTGTAAACCTCTTGTAACACCGAAAAGCAAAACAAAACCAATGTGGATTGCTATGCAGAGTGCATCTTTGGAAGTTATGCCATTCAGCAGTAACTTCAAGATATTCTAATTGGAAGCCAAAATCGAACAATAAATCACAGGCACAAATCATTTGGATATAAAAGTTATCTCACAAGTTAATAAATGCACATGCATTGTGTAAAGACAGGGATTAAACTAGAAATCCCTTAGCAGAAAGGGTCTGGCTTTCAGCAGTCTTGAAGTTTTAATGCAGAACAGATAAAGAGGAGGTTTTTATTAGGAAAAGAAACAACCTGGAAGTGTTTCCCTGAGGAAGGCATTGTGGCCTAGCAGCTGCCACCACCTATCAACCTCCAGGTGACTGCTTTAAAAATCAGTTATTTGGGTGCTGGACATGACCAGCATTGCTCCATCATGCACCAGCACAAGCAATTCCCTTTGCACAACCCTGTGCCCTACAAAAGGAATTGCTTCCCAAGTAAGGAATTAGCAAACAACAAGGATGGCAAAACACAACCTCTCATTGCCTTCTTTCCATCACTATTAAGTAATCTGAAAATCATATTCCCACTGACAACAAAATTTTGGCAACTACAGATGAGACTGATGAGAGGAATTAAATGCAAATATATTCTTCGGTGTGCTTGGCTTCAAAGGCACCACTTCATTTCAAGCACCAGGGATTGCCAATTACTCTTGCTTGAGGCACTCTGTCCTCCTGCCTTCCACAGCACTGGAGTCACCTTGCACAGAGTTCTCGCAACATATTTTGAGAGTCAGTAATCCCTACTGGCCAACATCTTTCAGTTCACTGTCTCAGGAAATTCTGCATACTATAAAAGCATCATGGGTTGTGACAGAACCACTCAGCATTGCTTCTTGTCTCTCTGTCTATGACAACTTGGCTCATGCTATTTCCCTGACCTGATTGCTTCCTCTTGTAGCAGCTAAGTATCCCCAAAAGCAAATGACAGTTTACACTTCCTATGTTTCCACCAGCCAGGGAAATATGAGCTGCAAAGGAAAATAACACCAATACCAAATGTCACATGGGACAGAAAGGTAAATGAAATAATAGGATCAGTCAGCATCACAGCCTGGTCTGTGGGATCTGCTTCCATTCATCAGCCATGACAGCAGAGATCAGGTTGTCCTCTTTTCTTTGCAGCAACAGTTCACCATTTGCCCCAGCCGATCAAGTTCCACCATGAATACTACCTATGTTTCTGGAACAATTTACCCTTTTTAAAACACCCTTGCAGCACACATATTCTGCCTTTACCCCAGTATTCATTGCAAAATGGGAGAAAGGATGTCACACTGAAGAGGTGGGGAACCAGCTCTCCCTGGAATTCAACTGCAGCGGTTGAGAGTAATGTACAAATGGCTATTTTTTTATCTGAAATCCATTCCAACAGTTATGGATTAATTTCTTGTCATTTGCTGTGCTCTTTTGCAATTTCTGACAGAGGAATGATGTATTTGAAATGGAATGCCTCATGTATTCTGTAGATTACCATTGTGAGCAGCACTGCTTTGACCTTTTCAGTAAGCTGTATTTTCATTTACTGCCAGGGCTATTTAGGTTGTTCTCTTCTGTCTCAGGTTCTCTAAACTGCAGGTAACAGACAAGAATGGCCAACCAGACAAACAACAAAAAACAATATTTAAAATTAAGTCTCAAAGTATAATAAAAAATATTATTGCACCTCACAAGAGGAACCCTGTGTTGAAATGAAGTTTCACCCCGGCATTGCAGTTGATTCTGAACACTGAACACTGTGACTGGTACCAGGTGAATCCATTTACCCAGCCATTTCAGCACAGCTGGCCTGTAACTGCAAAAATGAATTTGTCTGATATCAGACACTCAAACTTGACCAGCCTAAAAGTAAAACAACCCGGATAAGGTGAGGATAGGTTGGTTTCAAATGCAAACAGAGACCTCAGCCGACCCCATTCAATTCGGAATGCAGACACATCAGTGGTCAGAGGGTGGTGCAGAGGTCCCAACCAACTGGCTATCCAAATCCCCTAAAAAAGAAGGTTCTGAAATAAAACATGCTGTTTGTCACTGACCCAGGCTGAGCCATGTCGTTTGTCAGTCTCCAACCAATGACCTCACATAACAAGTTACAACTAAACCTATTCCAGCTAAACAGCTAAAACCTTGTCATCTTCCACTCTGGAATACTAAAATGTCTCTAGGAAGAGTCACAGTTTTGTCTCTTCTTGGGTTTAGGATCTTTCCCTGTTTCAATTGACTCACAATGGAATCTGTCCATAGTACTGCCTGAATCTCTTACAGAGCAGTTAAGTTTATATTAAGACAGGAGAGATGCCTTGATATAAAGAAAAGAAAACCAAACCAAAAAAATCCCCAAAAGACAAAATACCCCAAACCATAAATACTACCTAAATAGATGTATTTAAGAAAATTAACAAACCTGAAACAGACAAATATAAACCCATTTTTTGTGATTGGGTCTTTATATTGCTGATATTTTAAGAATAGATTTCTTATTAAAAACAATATCTTTAATATTTCTGGAGTATTAGCTTTGCCCTTCCTTTCCATTAAATACATTAAATACATTTTACCTTTTCACCTTTAAGCACATTATTAACTCTATCATTCTATCTCCATTCTCTGTAAAGTTTGTAACAGTATCAAAGTTGTATAAGACAAGAACACAATTTCTTACATTGTTAAATGCATGGATATTTATTCATACTATGCACCACAGCAGTTGATAATTTATTATTTTAGAAAAGAACTATTCTTTCTGTGTAAGATAAAGGCCCAAAAGGTAGCATGAAACATCATGGCTCTCTAGACAGCAGTTGCTTGATTCAGTACATCTGCATTTAGAAATACTAAATTGAACACAGGCAGTTCAGTGCCTTCACTTCCTATTTTACCTTTAAAGTAAGGCTCAATACATCACTTCCCTATGGAATAAGGAAAGGTATAAACTGAGAATAACTGGAAAATATATTTATTAAATAATGTTCACTCTTTCTGTGTAACATAACTCAAATAAGTCATTACACCTTGTCTTCATTTCTTATACCATTTACATCTTGCATGATTTTACAGCTCTTTTCTTTACTGTGACTGTACTGTCAGCACCTCTGTAGTACAGGAGAAATGCACAAGTGCTTTGCAGACAGTGCAGAAGATGGTAAAGAGGGACCTTGAGCCAGACAGGAAGTGCCTCTAGATGGGAGTTAGATGGAGCAATAAGCACAACAAGAGAAAGAAGAAGGGGAACACTCAAAACTGACCAAATAGACTGGGATATCTATTTGTAAGCAGATGACAGAGAATCTGAAAGGAATTGAAGCACTGAAAACCTTTTTTATTCATTCCTAAGTGTATGACAGCATTCTCTACATTTACCATAAGTACTCCCTTTAGCCCCAGTCCTCTCATAATCATTACTTCCCACAAAGGTAAAGAGAAAAATGGGAAGTAACTATTTTAATTTTCAGCACCGAAAAAAGCACTCGATCTTCTGACAAGCAAATAGGTTGCAACAACTGTCCTGTCACATGTAGTTATTTCTTGGTAACTTTCTGTTTGCTTATTCAATAGAATTATTTATTTCTGATAGAGGTTCACTGGGAGTTCTTGGAACACGTTGCAAATTTGTGCTAGACTGCCCTACAGAAAAAGTGCTCTTGGAGTCATCCAATTCATGTGCTTAATGAGGCTGCGATAAATAAGGGGAGAGGAAAGGAGCCAGAATTTTTGCAGTTGGCAAGTGGATTTTTATGTTTGTGCTTTTGTGGGGTTTGTGCTTGTTAGACTTTTTTCAACATTTGCTGAAACTTTCCAGAACATGCTAATGCTTATAGCATTTTTCTCAAAGTACAGCTGTGGGTCTGAGCCTTGCATAACTTTTACTTTTCTCTGTTAATGCAGGCTGTCTCATAGGCCAATCATATGGTCACCTAGAGCACAGATGGGAAGAACAATCATTCCTATTGAGAAGAATCTGTATTGGGCTTTCTATTTTAGAAAATTGGAAACAAAGGATTTTATGTAATCTTACTGGTATCACATAGTAAGATCATTGAGAAATTTAATTAATGATTTAGGGCAATACTTATCATCATATCATCTGTGTTTTTTTCCAGACAAGAAACTACACCTCAGTCATGCACCTCCTGGAACATCACTCAGAGCACTCCTGAACATAAAGTGGCAGTGGGTGAACTGTCTCCATGACCACCACTGCTGTGATGGGGCACAGACACCGTGCAGGAAACCCAGTCCTGGATGTAGCATTTGTCAGTTATCTGAGGCATACACTGACTAAACCCAGCTGCGCATCTCTGTCTGTAGCTTCTTGTATTAGCTGGCTAAAACACTAACATGAACTCTCCCTGGTTTTATCCTGTTAACAGGTCTCTGTACTGGGACTTGTTTTCACCACCTAATGCACAGCTGAGATCCTGATTCCATCAGGAACCATCAAAATGTTTACCCCAAACTGCATTGGGGAAGGAATACCAGTGAGATAGCCAAATAATGAAAAGGTTTTACTTCTAGACGGAGTCCAGAGGATAATAATGTGATCTTCCATAAGAAGAACTTCCACACCAGTTTGAGTTCCCATATTATCTAATAAAACAACAATTCAGGTTGCAAAGAGCAAGATCTCAAAATTGCTTCTCTCATTTTTGTCTAAAGTAATCGTGAGTGGAAAAGGAAGGATCTCTCAGTAAATAGACTGTTATGTGCCAAGCTATGGGGAAAATAAACACAGAAGTAACATTAGATATTTTTGAAGTGTGTCAGTTCAGAGAAGGGAGTGGCATGATTTGCTCTGCCATTGGCAAAATGTGACATCTGTGAGAATGGCCTCTTCCCGAAGACAACTAATAACCATCAGAACAAGAAAACCAGGTTTTGAGATGGTTATAATACTTCCAAATATCCCAAGCATCCCATCTGCTATACTCCACAGGCTATTGAGTCCTCTTGGGGATTCATATCAGTGTTCCTGTTGCTATTTCTGTAAATATTTATCTGTGTTATTTATGGGGACAAAGCTGCCAAAAATCTGTGCAACATTGTGTCATTATAAACACAGAAAATTACAAAAATTAGCAACAAGCCCTTTTCTACCTCTCTAAAAATCAGCAAGTTACATCAGGATCTGAGTGCCCTGGCAGTGGAAACTACAGCAGCCTCTTCTCAGTGCAATCCAAGCATGGGCAACACTATAGAGGAAGGGACAGCAATTTTGGCTAACTGCAATTATCAGTTCCCTGTTGTCAAGGTGATAGAGGGCAAAAGTCAGACAAAACTTCTGCTTTTCTCTGAAATACTGCACTATCCTTGAAGAGGTGGATAGACTTCAGGTCTGAAGTAGGATAATATCTCTCTGTAGTTGCTACTGTATATTTTATTTTTCACCAGAAGGTAACAACAGGCAGTGCACATAGCACTGTTTTAAGGTAATGAGGATACAGCTCAGGACCCAGAATTTTGGGTAGAAGTCAGTAATGCTGCGACAGCTGCTGCAGAATGTAGTACAGGCTTACTGGGGTTCTGCCAATGAAACTGTTGGACTTGCTCCTGCCTGTGTGACTGGATTTACTTCCCATAAAACAGTACAAGTTTCTACAGATGCAGAGGGAATCATAGCCTTAGAGCAGAGAGAAGGTGGTGGTGGTGGAGGGGAGGAGGGAATGACAAGTTCTTGCAACGTATGAAGTTATTGATAGCACAGCCAAAGGAATTTTTCCCTTCTCATAAGTGTCTTTGCTTGACGCTGGCTGGATACTAGGGACCCACAAAGAAAACTTCTTGCTCACCCTTCTCTGAAACTGGACAGAGGAGACAAAATATAATTAAGCATTCATGGGCTGAGATAAGGACTGGGAGAAAACACTCATCAATTACCATCAAGGACAAAACCAGGCCCAGCTTGGAGATATAAATTGAATTTATTACCAACAAAATCAGAGCAGGATAACTGGAATCAAAATAAGCCCTTAAAAGCACCTTTCCCCCCCACCCCCAACAATCCCTCCCTCCTTCCCACTGACAGTGCAGAGAGACAGGGAATGGGGGTTATGGTCAGTCCATCACATCTGGTTTTTCTCGCTGCTCTGGGAGAGGAGCCCCTCCCCTGCCGCACTGTTCTTCTCACAGAGACCCACTCTTTGGCCCCTGCACTCCCAAAAACCAGGCCATGCAAAACCAGTGTAATTAAAAACACCCAAAAAACCAACATGCTAAATATAAGAGTCCAAATAAGTCAGATGCAAGGCATGCGCTGTGTAATGATTATATCCATGTTTTTCCACATTGTGCTACTGAAGAGAAAGGTGCATAAGGTAAAAAAAAAAAAAAAAAAAAAAAAAAAGCCTTTTAATATAGTGTCCACTACACAATTTATTGCACTTGCAGAGGAACTCCCTGTGGACACAGATCTAAAAGCACATACTTTTAATAAACATACATAGGCAGATCAATACAAATTAATTGTTTTCTGCATTATGAATTATTAACTTTATAGGTGCAGTTAATGAAGTTTCAAACCCTGTACTTCTTATGTTGCTGTGTGCAAGACCAGTTTAAAATGAGCCTCAAAACCTTAACTTAGTCCCCTTTCTGAGGCAGGATTATTATCCAGCAGGGTTATCAATTTTCTTGCAAACTTGTACATCATCTTGCCTTTACACCTTATATTCAAATGCTGGCCACAAACACAATTGTTCTGGATTTGGTTTTGAAATAGGGCTATTTTGTAGGATTGCACGTGAAAACTATTCAAGTTTCAACACACAGATTCCTTTATGACCTCAAACACCCTAATTATTGAGCACAGTGAGGAAAAAAATGTTCACAAATCATCATCCAGAATTAACAGTAGAAAGCACTACAATGTCCACTTCTGTTAAGAAGCCAACAGTGACCACCTAAAGCTGAAAGCTATATTCTACATGAAAATTGGAAAAACAACAGAGTCATGCTGTTTTAGCTCTGCTGATGCCAGGAATTCTACTCATCCTTCTGGAGTTTGCTCCTGGATTTACCTGAACCACCTCTCTATAGAAAGGAATTTATCTCTGAGCAGTCTTAGCAGCAGAACAGTGCTGGATATTTGAGGTTGAACTACTGAACAGCAGTACATGGAAATAAGGATATTAGCACAGCTGATAAGGTCTCCCAAACTCCTTGAGTGATATTCATAAGATAAAAATTATTAGTTCATGTCTCTGCACAGGGATAGGCTGATCCTTGAAAAACCGTGTAGAAAATAAATTTGCAAAAAGGTTAAATACAGGTCTCTCACAGTGCAGACCACATTCAGACTTGCATTGAATCCCCTGAGAGGATCCCTGTTTTGCTGCAGCACATTGGACCAGCACCAGCTGAAGGAGTGACTGTTCCCTCCTGTGGGCTGTGTACCATCCCTCCTTTCACACTAATATTGTGTACACTCACTAGCAGGGTACAGAACAAAACCCACTGATTCTATCACGCAAAGAAAGCTGTCTGGTAAAACAGGAGAGCTCTAAATACACAGGGACACTACCAGGAGTAGTTACTGCTTTAATATTTCTTAGCTCTTTTAGACAGCTCTTTTCTGGTTGCAGGCTTTGAGAAATCCCTGTGTCCCAAAGCAGGCACTGGATTTTGCAGTGAGCCTGGCTCTGTGCTGAACACCCACCACATCTGCATTTCCACAGGGCAGGGGTTCATCTCCCTGGGCTGGACATGTGCCTGAACCCTCCTGTTCTGGTCCCTCTAGGGAAGTTGCAGTGGTCTTCAGTGACACACAGTCACTGCAGCACTTGACATTAGCAAACTACTTCTAATATCCTTTCCAGTCTCTTGCAGTCTCTTTCTTCACAGAGCCCATTCATCTCAAATATTTTTATTCCAAGACAGCCAGATAGTTAGAGAGAGAGGCTCCTTGAAATCTCTACTTTTTAGTAGAGGATTAGTAGATTAGCACATTCTTCCTTGAAAAACTAATCTGTGTCTTTCCTGCACCTGTGAATGTGACCTTTATTGGCAGATAATTAGTATTTGACTACTTTCATGCTGCTGAATCAATAAATGCACACAGAATTTCAAGTTAGTTGAAATTCATTTGGTTGTCTCCATAAAAGTTGCATGAAAACATTCATAACCTTGTTACATATCAGCTTTACATCTGTCATCTCTCGTATTTTCCCTTTCTTTAATAATTTCTTCTGCTCTTCTCCAAGTTCATCTTTCTTTTGTATTCCTTATTTTTGTTCCATTCCCTTTTATTCCACTTGCCTTTTGATCTTGTTGCCAGAGGGCGAGAACTGATAGTGGTGGCACAAAGAAAGCATTCAAGTTTTTGAAAACAGAGGGAAATGAAGAAATCTCTCACATAAATAACAATAGTTTTCGTTCATATTCTGGAACATCAGAATGAACACAATTAATTTTTCTTTTAATTACAAAGAAATAAAAGTTTGCAGTCTTGAATGATTTGGCACAAGTGAAAACATCCTGCCTTTCAAGGAAGAAGTGTAGCTTTAGCAGTGCTATTTTTGCAGGTCTGACAATTAAGCTGTTAGAAAATAAAGGAAGATTACAAGATTATCTTATTATTTACAGAACTGAAATGTGTAAATACTATTTATTTTCTAAAGTATAATAGAATGAATGTTATTTGGTGATAAAAACATCAATTAACATAGTGTAAATCTTCCATTGAGACACAATCTCAATGTGTTGTGGATATATAGTCACCATGCCAAGTTCTGATACTGCATAAGTTGGTGGGTCAGGCTGGATACACATGGAACTTAACAAGCAACTACTGTCAATAGCACTACTATTAGAAAAACCACAATTCAGATGTTATATACTTAGCTAGAAAATTCAGTTTCTTCATACTGACATTTCATTAGGACAGCTTTTTGTCTTCTTACTTTATGGACTAGCCAGCGCCTTTTAAACTTCTTTTACTCTCATAAAAGCACAGAAGGAATGAATACCATCTCTTATTCATTGCAAATATCTATTTTGCTATTAGACTTTGTTATTAGGAAGAATAAATAGTAATACACATTATAAATTCAAATCAATCTATATTTGTTCCGACAAACAAATAGACACAGAAGTAATGTTATGTCAACAATTGTTTCTGGAATGCAGTTCCAGTACTGTACATTAACCCAAGCACAGAATGCAGGTCCACATGGCACAGTGCAGAAAAACACAGAACATAGCCCCTGGGATCCCTTGCTGATTTATTAAGTTTGCTTTCATTACCCAGCCCATTTCTTTTTATAAAGTATGAAATGGGGCTGCTTCATTTTGTGCAGCACTAAATATAGAACTGGACCAGAACTTTCCAACATTCAAGTCAAAAAATACAAGTTTGGCATTAACTGAACTTTAGTCCTAGGCAAAACCAGAATTTACTTAATAGAGCTGTAACCTTGCTAAGCACATATACAATTCCTATTTTATGTCAAGAGGAATTTAATTTCCCCTAATAATTGATAGATAGTTGTTTATCAGTTTCTAAGTGCTTGTTCAATCTTATTTTTATAAATTTTCATTGAAATCCTGTATGTTCATTACCTAGTTTTCCTTCCTTTAGCTGTGGCTTCCAAGATCCATTGTGAACTATTTATGTTGAAAGATCCTGACAATTCACATTTTATATTGTGGGGCAACCTGCACTATCAGGTGTATTTAGAAATTAATTCTCAAAGCCATGTTTAAGGGCATTAGCCATGTGCTCTTAACAGAGAAGCAAATATTTTTGGCAAGGTTTCTGTTCCAAACTTGGTGTTGCATATCTGCATGGCAAGTTGCTGAAATTTAATAAAGAATTTCAGAAATGCTCGAGACATTCTTATGAATAGAAAATTACTTCATTAATAATATCTGCTATTCTAAAAGAAGCAGGACAAAAGAACTGTCACTAGGTTGTGTATGCCTGTTGTTCCATGGTGATATTTTAGCTGTCATTCATTTAAAGGAACTGATATGATTTTTACTTTTTGATTCCTGGTGAGTTGGTAGATGGCTATAAGGTGATTTTTCCTCATGCTATTTTTTGACTAATTAGGAAGAAAATTCCCTCAGTTTAGTGTATTCTTTATAAATTTTGTACTTGTGCTTAAGTGAAATTCCTTCATTGCAGAAAGTGCAAGCTTGGTACCACACAGACCCAATCAGATTTGAGGGTAAGATGCTTGAGTATTCATGTCTATTTTCTATAAGACTACTCAAATTCACAAGTTCAAATAAATCAATAATAAAAGACCAGTTCTCCCTGCAGCATCTGCTCAAATCTTAGCTTTTGATTTGATTGCAGTACCTTTGGCCTAAAACTAAATTGCTTGTATTTTCAGACTTCTAGCTTCAAACTTCTTTTCCCCCAACCAAAACCCACATGGCACACACCCAAAGTCTAACTTTGTTCTGCAAGTACTCTTTGAGTACTCCTCAGTTCTCACTTTCTTTAGGCAACTTACTCACTAGAATTGCAAGGAAAAGTGCATTTTGAAACGAGGTAAAAGATGCTGCATAGAAAAAGAATGACTGGACATTAGGTTGCCACATCAACTGTCAGAAGCACAAGTTCACCAATTTTGTACACTCCACCCAAAGTGGCTTTTTGGTATAGAAAGGAAAAACGGCCTCTGTGTAGAACAAGAAAAACCTCCCGCATCATTCCCAGCTGACGCTGACCCTAGCTAATCACCTGTATGAATTCCGAGAGCATTTCCTATGGGAATGCTCAAGTTTGGCTGCCTTCAACAGCCAGGTTACACTCAGTTTTCCCATAAAGTAGATGTGGTTTAAATAATGTTTCTAACATTTAAAATTATTAATATTTTCCTTATATACCATTTTTTGATCACACACCAGGCTACAATTACCCATAACAGGAATTAAAACCTCTGGGTCATATTTTCCAAATACAGAGCAAAAGAAAAGTGCAGTTAGACTATTCCTAAATACCACTGACGTTGCAGACTTGTTCAGAGCCTCTTGAGAGTAAGGAACAATGACATTGTAGCAGCATAATAGACACCACAGAGGGTGATGCATACTAACAGAATTGTGTGTTTGATTTAGCATGACTAAAGGCAGCTAGTGACAAGATTACTGCTGAAGTTAAATTATCCTGAAAACATGGTCCCTGGTGAATGCTGTGCTGCTCAGGGAGTTTGTGCACACAAGGCTGCTACAGGGGTGCCTACAAAATCCACATGTGACAACAGGACAGCTCCAGAACTGCCCTGCTGCACGGGAGATGCAGTGATGGGACAGCAGCCCAGCTTTGGGGATGGGATAGTACAGACCCAAATCGATCCGAGCAGGGTCCATTAGCAAACCTTCACCATACACTGCAGCTCATTTCAACCTCTTGGGATTTTGCAGGCATACAGGAAGTTTCACTCTTCTGGAAAATAGAAAGCATGTGCAATCTCTCCAGTAAGGGTTTCTGGATACCAAGTGATCATCATACTCTCTGATTCTTTATTTCAATCTTCTCTATTTGTAATCTTAATTTACTTTAGAGCATTTTTGTAGTGTAATATCCCACTAGGATGATACGGGATATTAAACCATATGTGGTATATAAATTGTATAGGTTATTGCCAATGACATTATAAAGGGTACACGGAGCATTTAATGGAATACTCTAATTTACATTGTTGGTAATGGCTCTGTTGCAAACAGGGATATTTGAGGGACATAGGGCACCACAACTGACGGTGCCCGTCACTCAGCTGCTTCAGTGGCATATCATCACCACAACTCTCCCTTTGTCTGTCCTGCAGTTAGTGCTGCTCAGCACAATCATGTTAATGCCTCCTTTACTTCTTGCTTGTAGTAGCCAAGTCTGATAAAGGTAAATTACTTAAGCTGTTTTGCAAAATGCCAGGAATTTTTATTTGTACTCTTCTTTTGTAAATCCTTCAAACCAAATTATCTTGCTTGTCTTCTATGCAATTATTTACAGGGAAAAAATTTCAGCTTGAACAAAGTAACAGAATGCAATATCTGAGTGTTACTTTTTGAACTCACAGCAGTATGTTCATAAAGGACTCAAATCAGTTTTTTTTTTTTTAATTACATGAAATAGAAATCAAATTAGGACAGAAAGATTCGAAAAATATTCAGATGACTCTGATAAAAATGCTCATTAAGTAATTTATGAGGAAAACTGAGATACTCCTCCCTTTCACTACCCCAAAACATACATAAGTTAATACTGCTATATAATACTTAAGAATTAAGCTCATCACTTTAAAGCTAGAATTTCACCTTTCAATAGAATACTGTGTCCCTGCTGTAACAGAGATTAGTACTGAAACAGAGTGAAAATTTAACAGGGTAGAAATCCATTTGGATTTAGGTGAAATGTGCCGCTTTGAATTATTAGTAGCTTGCTAGCATAAGTAAAATATGCTGTTTAGTCTGGTAACCTTGCAACACTAATAAAACTGCCCCAGCTGAAGAGATAAGAGATAAGGAAGACTCCTTGGAACTTGCAACAGGGCAGAGGGACCCAGGAGTTCTCTCTGTACTTTCTGACAAAAACTGAGTACAAGTGTAACTAGCTGTAGGTGTAACGCAAAATCAGCAGAATAAATATGCATGAGCCTATTGTGAAATTTATGCATATGTAAATTAGTTAAGGGTAATAAAAAAAGATTGGTAGTCCTCAGGGGCACGCATGTCCTTTGAAGAGGAACAATTCCCCACATGCATCCAGCGCTGTAATAAACATACCGTTCCCTAAAAATCTTTATTGGAATTGTGGGCCCTTGATTTTTCACCACGTTTCAGTACATGGATGGTGTGGAATAGTGCACATATTGTCAGTCACAGACTGGCAGTCAAAGTAAGTATAAAAGAATTTTATATAATTTTTTAAAAATTATGCAAACATGATTTCTTCAAAGAATTAATTGAAAAAGAGATTAAAAAATAGAAAAATAACTTCTGTTTACTGTAGATAAATATGCTTCATTCTAATTTTTAATTTACTTTCACTTCCTATACTAGGTCTATTTTGTTTCCCTGGCAAAATCTTTGTCACTTTTCCTTTTGATTTTGATTGACATATGCACAATTAGAATTACAGACATGTTAATTAATTTAGAAATTGAACACTATGACTGAACAGTGTTCATTAAATGGAAGAATAAAATTCAATCACAACTAAACATGTTTAAACAAGTCAGCTTTGTTTCAAAAGTGTGGACTTATTCTAATAAATTGATTTGGATGTATAAGTGTACCATTATTCAAATAGTTCTAAAAGTAACACAGCTCAAAGGAAAATGCCATTTTCTACACCAACAGAGCATGTAAATAGTTTGTTGTTACAAGCAAAGTTTAAATTGCACAGAAGTTGTTCTGTTCTTGTTCCTTGCAAGCTTTGTTCTCAAAGGAATGGGTCATACTTCAGCATGATGCTTCTTACTGGCATGTTGACTGCTTGTTGCAATCCATTTCTAACCTTTATTTTAAAGGCATAAAAGTCACCTTTCCTTTCCATGGTATGTTCCTTACTTTTAGTGGCCTGCATTGACTGTAAGTACTGAATTTCATTCATCTGCCCACTTAAAACATCCACTCAGAAAGTCTAATATGCACTTTGAAAATCAGTTCACAACTGCTACACACACCTACATCAAAACTCTCTTTAGAATTCACTTACCTTATAAAAGTACATTTTCATTTCACTATTACAGGAGGGGGAAATGCTTTGAATCTTGAGTTATTTTAAATCCCTGACACAGCAGATGTTCTATATTTTTTAAATAACTATTGCTGGTTAAAAGCATATTTGAAGTGAACTCTGTATAGATACTCAGGTGCCACTGCCCCATCAACAAATGCTTGTGTCAGCCAAAGTACTTGGGAAAACCTCCCTTGAAGATGAGTGCATACAGATCTCCTCACATAAACCTGTAGAAAACTGTCACTTCTGGGCTTCAATGAGCAGTTAGAAGCTTTGAAGAACAATTGCACTTCAGATTAATATTTAAATGAACTCTCTCTTGTAACAGCAATACACTGTGTCCCCTTTTTCATCAGAACACTATTTGGAGATATGTTCTTTGCAGTTCATTCCATCCCTGAAAATTCTGGGAACAGAATAACAGTACAGAGTGTGATATGTAGAACTCTCAACAGAGGAATAAATAATCACCTGAAGTTCATTTCTGTAAACACATTTGGATCTACAGCTTCAGAGTTATTCTAAAATCTAACCAGTCACAGCTCCTATTTAAAAAATCATTTTAACCTCTTTCCTTACCTATCATTTGGGAGCAGCTTTTTTTTTCTATGCTCACATCGAAATTATGGACATTCTAAAGAGCCTTGATCTTTTAAGAGACTATTCCACCGATTTGGGTTCCTTCAGCTGAATAAGCAGGAAAAAGGTGTTCCAGAAGAGCAATATTATCTACAACTGGCATTTTAAGACACATCAGCAATGCCTGTCCCTAGGAATGGTTATCTGACTTTCGATGTCTAAAAGCTCATATCTAATCAGAAATCTTCATCTTGGCCACCTCTGCATTCAGTGGATTTTCACTTCTGGAGCCTGACCAATCTATACGACACGTAACTAAAGATGTTGATATAACTTAAGCATCCCTCACCAAATGCAGAAAGCTACCCTAATTATTAAAAAAAATAGGATTATAATCTAAACTAGGTGAAGCAAATCTCATTGCTAACAGCAGCTGGGAAATACCTCCATTACAATCATTTGCAATACAGCTTGAATTCTGCACGTAATTGTCAAATAAAATGCATTCGATTTAAGTCTTTGTGAAATTTGCACGGGATTAAAGTAGAGCTTGTTGGAACTCCTTGAACTTCCGTGTACAGTTTCATCATTAGCATGGGCTCCAAGCACAGCCTCAATTACCCAGCTCAGGGAGTGCAGCAGTATTTCGGACAACGGGAGCTCTGTGCCCCAGGGACTCCACTCGCACCCGAGGCTGCGCATTGGAAGTGGGGCAGAGCTCAGGTTCCTTCTGCAAACTAATCAAGAAAGGCTCTTGATTTCCTGGTTGCTGAGACATTGCAGGTCTTAACCTTGTCTAAATGTTCTTCTTGCTTATTAGCAGTCTGTCGTGTTTCTATGGCCTTGGCCAATGTTTTTTGTCCCCTTACGGCTGTTATGCTTAGAGCAGCTTTTGCGGCTGCTCCCTCGGGAGCTGAGCACACGCCCTGCATCAGTGACTTGGGAAGCTGATGCCAGGGCCTCAGGCACTATAAGCACCAAATATTTTAAGAGAGCTGTGAGAGGCTGATAAAGCACTTTTTAGTGAAATGTATCACAGTTCGAACAATTCAAGAAACTTGATGTTCCTGCCTCAGGTGCATCCTGCTACTTGATGTTCCTGCCCCAGCTGGGGAAGCTCTTCTCAGGCAATTCAGCTCAAGCACAACACAGAAATTTTGTAGCACTGTCTCACAGCAGATTGAAACTAACTGTTTGGACAGTTAAACAATATACTTTGTTTCACTTCTCTCAAGAAAACCCCAAAAAACAGCCAATCTAAAAACAATTGAGAAAATTACAACGTTAGGCAGCCATAACATTTATAACGGTGTTTGAACTGATATGGGGCTTTTTGCACCTGAAGATGAATGAAAGCTGCAAAACAAAGATGATGAATATTCACTCAGAGTTTGCAGTAAAGACCTACAATTTTGCTAACCAGGGGACAAAAAAAAAGCTAAATTGAAATACTTCACCTATCCTGCTTCTAGCTTCTGAAGAAGACAGCTGAAGGATAAGGCTGCTAATTAACACTAATTTATAAGGGAAACCAGCAGGGTACATCATAGTACTTGCTGGACACAGGAGTGTGGCTTTAATTGCTGAAAGGTGAGCATCGGTAATGGTGCTGTGTGCTCATGCCAGATCCCAAAGCTGACGTTTGTGCCGTGCTATCTTGGAGGGACACAGTGGACCAGTCTTACTGCAAATGCTTTACAATGTAAACAGGCCCAGATGCAGTAAAGCTGATAGAGCTCTGCAAAACTGACACAAGCGGAGAATCCTTTTTGCTACTTTTTTTTTTTTTTTTTTTAATAAGTAGCTTCTGCAAACTACTGAGATGCAAAGGTGCACAATACAGTATGTTCAAATGAAAATAATTATTTCAATACTGGGATATGGTTTTGTTTCCTTTTCCTTCTGTTCTCATCACAGCTACTTTCTTTTTTTCCCTCCAGGAAGGAAACCTGATTAGAAACTGGGCTTTTTAATCTTTCCCAGTAACTCTATCTTTTAACTGTCCTGATTCTTTTCACCCCTAGTTTTATTGATGGTTTTCTGACCATATTAAGCAAACTAAAGAATTCCTCAAGTTATTTGAATTTTATACTGGTACTATCAAACACACTGGGAAACTTTCCTGAAGCTTCTCATGAGGTCTAAAAAGGTCTAAGCCTTTTATCATCTTGAAGAATTCATTAGCTGCCCAGAAATATATAATCCAATTATCTTCATTGTGACTCAAGTAGGATCTACATCAAGAACAACGGTGTCACGGTTTGACGCTGGCACAATGCCAGTGTCCCCATGAAAATACACCCTCCCTAAATGAGTGTTGTGAGATGCGAACAGGAGCAGAGCAGAGCAGGCTCAAGTTTAAAAACAAAGGAAAAACTTTATTAACCTACAACTACTATAATAAAAGACACACAGAATTCAGGATGAAAACTTTCCAAAACATTCCTCTTCCCCCACCCAATTTCCACCAAAACACTGTGAGACACAACCTTGGATTCCTGATCAAGTTACCACCCTTCTGATAATCAATTCTCAGTTCATCAAGGGAGACAGGAGTCTCTCTTGCACCATAGACTCCCCCAGGAAACACAATTCCAACCTCTTGTGTTTCCATGTCACACATGGCACCGCCCGGAGAAAATCTGCCATGGTGACACTCTTCTTTTCATGTCACAGTGTTCTCACCACCGTGCATGGACCGAGGCTGCTCATAGGGCTCCTTTAAGAATGCTTTGCCAAGGACCAAAAGAACAACAGTTCAGCTTCTCATTTTGGGACAACTGTCCCCCCCATCTTCTCCTCCCCTGGGGCTGAGGGTCTCGAGAACAGAGATCTCCTTCTTCCCAGAGACAGAGGGCACCACCACACCCTTCTCAATTTTTCTCTGTTCACTCCTCTCCTGTGCTGGCAGTTGCTGAAGCAGGTCACTCCCACTCCTGCACTCTCTTGGCCCATGTCATTGCATCCCCCTAAAAATGCAGTCTCTGTGTTGCCGGAGAATTTGGTTCAGTCTATGGCTATACAAGAAAAGTCCAGCCAAGGCCACTCCATCATCTTCTTCCACCTAGGATTTCTTTTTCTAACATCTCAGGTCCTAGACTGTCTCTTTTTCAAATCGAGGAGGAGTAGTGTTTTGCAAAGCTTTTCTTTTCCCAGGAAAGGGTTGAAAGTCTTGGGCTCCAAGGACAGCTGAAATCTCACAGCAGGCTGCTGAACTCCCGCGGCTGGGCACCCGCCTCTCCCCCACCTCTGTCTTCTCTGCAGCAATTTCCAGAATGGGCTCTCCCTCTCTCTCTCCCTCTGCGGGGGCTGCCTGGGACATCTCAGTGTTCCTCCACCCTTCTGTCCTGTGGGGGGCCGGCCTGATTCCATTCCCCTCACCCCCCTTCTCTCTCTGGGGCTCCGGCCTCCCTCAGCCAAGGCCACATGGCTTCCCCTCCCCACCCAGCCTGTGGCTGGGCAGGGGAGGTCTGCACTGCACTCTGACCGGAACCAAAGAGAGGGTTTCCCTGGCAGTTCTTGCTTTTAACCCGCCGTGTTCTCAGAGGCGTGTCCATGCCTTCAGTGGTCACTCCACGTGTCAATATCCAAACCTGACCACTGATTGGTTTGACCCCAACTTCCTGAAAAAATTCACTTCCCTGTCAAACCATGACAAACAGGAAGCAGCAATATGAAGGTTGCCTGGTTGCATTCAAATTAAAAAAGAGAGACAGATGTTTAAGGTGCTTAAGCACCTTTCCCAAAGGTACTTGACTTCTATGTACATACTAGCAAAGTCTTCAAAGACATTTAAATAGTCACTCAAAAAACTATGGAAGTTGTGCTCAATTGAAAGAAGATAGGCTGAAATAAGAGAAAAAAGTTGTTCTGAAACAGGTTTAATACGCAGAATCTTCTTTTGAATATAGAGTTTAAAAGATAATATATGATTTTAAATTCTGGTGTGGATTATATGTGTCACCCAAGCAATAGTCTCTGGTTATGGACAAGGGGAGTATGGACTTTGGAAAAAACCCTTATGTAATTGTCATATCAGATCTTGGTTAGACACAGAATGTCTGACCCATGAAAACAAAGGCAATAGGAAAAGAAAGGAAGAGTCATGATTCAGTTGTTCAGAATTGTGCCTGTCTGGGATCTTCCATGTGCTGTTAGTTGCTAAGTCTTAGTCAAGATGCTAAATTTCAGCAAGTTCAGAAAGTTTTTTTTAGCCAACTACAAGACAAGAGGGATGTTTGAGGTAAATCAGTCCTCAGCTAGACTGCTCTGACTCTGTAAGAAAAAGAATAACAAACCTGAGCTAGGAAACGCTGACATTGAAAATCTAAGGACAGGGAAGACTATCATACTAGAAGTTTAAGAACTAAATGCTAGCTGGGGTAAAAATTAGATCCTATGTTCTGGAGTGAACTTCACATTCACGCTTATCTCAAGGATGCAAAATAGTGTTACAGAACTTAGTGTTGACATCTATTTATTTCCAAAGAAACATAAGGCACTTAAAACTCTGTGTAATTCAATGTAAGGAGGAAGAGGGCATTTAATCCCTTTAACATCTGTCTGAAAAATCTTATCTACACAGTGACAATGCAGCTTGAAGTTTGGGAATTGTGTCAGGGCCCAGCAACAGAGACTAGTTCAAGAAGGACCACCAATCTCTCTCTAAAGGCTGGAGGCTGCTGTAAGTCAAAATAAGAAGCACTGGTTCTGCTGTTGTATTTCAAAGAGTGCATGACTCAAAAGTAATCTAAATGTAGTCAGTGATCCATTATTTCTGAGAGAGAATAAGCAGTCATAAGCAACAGATTACTTTTTCAAATTGACTTTAATTATGCGCTTTCAGACCCAAGAAGATAGCTAGGTTTTAAAAAGCAGCCTTAAAGAGAAGTTATCCCTAACATGAGTATTGCAGTCTTAGAGCTTCACAAATTTTGCTTTACAAGTATTATGGCTGGGTAAGCAATGGAAACGCGGACGAAAAATCAAAACCCCACAATTCCAGTAAAGATTTTTAGGGAACGGTATGTTTATTACAGTGCTGGGCACATATGGGGAATTGTTCCTCTTCAAAGGACGTGCGTGTCCCTGAGGACTCCCAATCCTTTTTTATTACACTTAACTAATTTACATATGCATAGAATTTCACAATAGGCTCGTGCATATTCATTCTGCTGATTTTGTGTTACACCTACAGCTAGTTACACTTGTACTCAGTTTTTGTCAGAAAGTACAGAGAGAACTCCTGGGTCCCTCTGCCCTGTTTCAAGGTCCGAGGAGTCTTTCTTATCTCTTCAGCTTGGAAGAGCATTCTTTCTCTTCAGCTGGGGCAGTTTTATTAGTGTTTTATTAGTGTTGCAAGGTTACCAGACTAAACAGCATATTTTACTTACGCTAGCAAGCTCAAAGCAGCACATTTCACCTAAATCCAAATGGATTTCTACCCTGTTAAATTTTCACTCTGTTTCACAACCAGCATCCTATCCTCACTACTCAGGGTATAACTGAAGGAGGAAAGCTGAGGAATCATTTTCTTAGTTATTTTGTACAGTTCATTTATAGATCTTTTTTTCCTAAGTGTCCTCACAACAAATGACAATTTTTTGGAGCAGTTGTGTAGTTGGGTATTGTACGTGACTGTATGAAAACCACCCATTTATTTAATAACTGGAGAAAGCAGAAAGATTGATACAAAAGAAATTGAAACCATCAAAATGGAAATGAATTGATTATCTGTCCCTTGGGGAACTGAACTCTAAAGTGAAAAAATTTTTAATTTGGAAGAATCACCTAAAAAAGCATACATTAAATTTGATTCTTGATCAACAATCCACTTTTAGTACAACATCTGTCCAGTTCTCGAATTCTCTTGCCACTGAGCACTTGTAAACATGTCCAGCACTGTGAAGGCCTTGCATGAATAAATGATTTTATTTTCAGTTGTGTTTCACAACATACAATGAAATGAAGCAAACCTTTCAAAAGTATATGACACTTAATCTGAATAAGATTATCTCTAATTGTCACAACATAACAGGGTGGTAGAAATGCTGCAGCCTTCTTCAAAGTGTCTCCTTCAGAAGCTGCTCAGAGAAGGCCATGAGAGCAATCATTTCAAGTCCATGTACACACACACGCCACAGATAGCTCAGCGGAGGAAAGACAAGAAGGATCTTTGTATGATGTATTCCAACAAAGGTTTATTCCAAAGCACGTTGAAGGGATTGGGGACAAAGACCATGTGGCATGGACAAGGTTAAGTATGGGATGGCATGGGTTGGCACAAAGAGCAGGGCAAAGGGCATTGGCCTACAGGGAAGACAGGGCTGGCCACCAGAGGTGCCACAACCAACGAGGAAACAGGGAAAGGAGAAACCACTAGAATCTGGGACATATGGGAAAAGGAGCTGGAGTAATTCATGGTGTTGTGAAAGACTCCATGGTGAAGTCTTTTCTGTCTGCCTAGGTGGGGAAAACTCTATGGTAAATTCTTCCAAGGCAATGCCCTGGGGATTTCCCTGAGGGGGAAGGATTCCGAGGATTCCACATATAGTTATCATAATCAATGATAATCATAATCAACTGAAATACATGCATGATAAGCAAACGTAGGTCAGATATCCAATCTAGGCACCCACCCATATATAATTTTAACCATTCAGAGAATCTAAACAGGTAGCCATTTTTCAGCAAGAAATTGAAGCATATGGGTATTTCATACTGACTTGAAGGAAAATGGAACTCAGGAGAATTCACATGCTTAAATACTGTTCATTACCTTGAAAAAATAAGTGAAAAAGTCTGCGGATGCCTCTGGAAATCAGTCTATTCCTTTTGCTGTCTGAGGATGTACATAAACCTTTGACAACAGGCTTTCATACTAAGAAACATTGGTGCAATAATCATGGTCCTGCACAAAGAATTTATTTTACAGTTTAGTGACTTCTTCAGAACATGTCAACTGCATGTCAAGCATTACATTTTTGACTGCAGTCTAACACTTCCCAGGGTTTCTGATGACACTGATCACAAGCAGTTCTGAAAACTCATCACTGATTGGCATAGAATAAAGTAAATCTATTCTGGTAGAAATAAGAGATTTTTTTATCCTGCCTTCATCTAAATAAAAATAAACCTCTCATCATCATATTTTGCTGCATCTGTCACTAAAAATTTCACTGCCATTTATTAGTCTATTCTAATTAAACTGAAAACAGGGTCTTCTATCATTCAGGGAGAAAATGCACAGAGAAATTTCCAGACATGCAGGACTCCTGCATCTAATGCAACAGTGAAATTTTACTACAGTACAGAGAGAAAAACATTATACTAAACTGACGGTAATAATATCTGGTTTGGCTAGAAGTAAAAATTATGTAGATGAATATTTGTGTAGCTTGAAGAAAAAACAAGAGGAAATTAAGAATCCAGACAAAAAATAAAAGGCAACAAATCCTGTGAGCTATATAAGCCTACAACATGTTCTGGCACAAATAAACATAAAATCTGGATTCTTTCAGAACCAATTTTTGAGTGACATGAAACAAACATTTTTTAATTATTCAGTTTCCTTGCTGCAAAAATCCAAACAGGTACAAAAGGGGGACAAAGAAAATGCCTATTCATAAATGATGAGGTCTGCAATGCTGACACCAAACATTTAAAAACTACTTAGTGCAGCAATCAAGAATGGTACAGCTGCTGCTGGTCCCATTGAGAAAAGGCTACAGAACTCATCAAGTTTCAGTAAGGGTTTGATTACTTCTTATGTATTTGGACATCCCTGTTGTTATGAGTTTAATAACACATGATAGTATCAATAAAGTCCTTTATAAAACCACTGCCATTAGTTAACATCTTAAAATGTGTCCCCCAAGCCTCCTGAAGGTTTTTATGTTTCAGAGACAGAGAAAACTTCAAGCAGTAATTTTACTAAGTATTTTCCTGTCTGGCAAATCAGTCTGCACTTAGAGGTGTCAAACTGCAGACAGGTTTGGGGTACATTCTGCAGCTCAACACTTTTTTGGGGGTAAAATATTTGGTTGTGTGGTGGAATGAAAATTATGTTGCAGAAGAAGCAGAGAAGTGGTAGAGAAGTTTTAAAGAAGCAGTCAGAAACAGTGCTTTTAAAGACTTAAATTATATAGGCAATTATATATTACTTTGCTCACTGTGTCATTTCACTTGAAAACAAAACCAAACCAAACCAGCAAACATAAAACCCCTAAACAAACAAAAACCCAAAAACCCCTCCAACCAAGTTAAAACAATAGTTTTAAGATGGCTATGATTTATTAATAGCAAATTCTTTCAAATTCTGAGACGAGAAATAGCATAAACTAAAAGCCATCAAGATGGGCAGCCAATAGCAAATCCATTTTCTACTGTATTGGTGCAATCTGATAAATATGAAATAACTCTGGTGGTATTTTATTTTCTTAAACATACAGAGTAGCCAGAGATTTAACTGCAACTCTCTTACAGAAAAGTACCTATTACTCAGGAAAGGCAGACTGATATTTTTCTTGGTACAGTATATAGATGCTGATTTCTGTGGCATTAGAACTTAAGGATATAGTCTCATTTTATGCTCTACTTCAGAAGCCTGTAGGAGCTACCAGTCTATGTCTTTGATAAATTCTAAAATTTGTCTTTCAACTTTCTGATAAAGAAGAGAAAAATGAAGTTGGGGGCAAGCTCACCTACTACCTGCGAAAAAGGAGTTAGGACTTTGAAAAGCTAATATTTTATTAATTGAAACAAGAATATTTTTCTAGGCTTTCTAAAAAAGTAGTTGCCCTTAAGCTCTTGCTAGAGCAGCATCTAAAATAAGTTTCTGACATCCTCAAGGTGTGGGATTTTTTTCATTTGATCTCTCTTCAAACTTGCTTAATAAGAAAGCAAAATCCATTCTTAGAGCCTGAAATATCTTTATGGAAAAACAGGTTTTGGAATAAAAGAAAATTCATTAATTTATATTGAACTGTAGTGGTTTTAATACAGATCTTTAGTCATAATTTAAGTTTAGTATTTTACTTTTTATTTTTGGAAATAGATTTCAACACATTCTATTCATTAAAATATATTAAAAGCATTTTGTCACTAGAATACTGTGGGCTGCCCTGGCCTGAGTCCCGCAGGGTGACCTGCTGCTGGCTAGCCGACAGGCTGCCCAGAGAGTGTAATGAAGGCTCCACCAAAGATGAGAGGACTCTCGAGCTGTATAAATCCACGTGGGTTTATTGAAGGGAAGTTGGAGGACAAAGGAAGTAGGATGGGAGCAGGAAGACAACCACACGTGAAGGGGAAAGCTCCGAGAGCAACTGTTGGAGGGAGGGACTGACGGGGCTCACCCCCAGATTGGGGAGATCCTGGGAGGTGGTAAGGTCTCTCCTCCAACCCGTGCCTTCAAAGAAAGACTCAGTAGTCTTCAGTTGTCCGGTCTCAAGGTAGTTTATTGTATGTTATCTAAAAGATTTTCTTCCTGAACTGCTGTGGTCCATTCAGCAGGTCAGGCAAAGGCACACACACACACACTCTGACACTGTCTCTGACACCCTCTGACTGCCCAGGGGGCTGGTGCCATCTTTTATATCACACATTACGTGTTAAATGTTTAGTTTTTCCCCAATGCCTATCACCTATATTGAACAGTGACTTTCTACTCTAAACCAATCTGTGAGTGCCAACATCACCAAGAACATGGGGAATAGGAAGGAGAAAGAAGGAGGACAGGGCACGCCCAAATCCCTCCATCTTAGAACTTCTGACCCCCATGTACAAAACTCAGACCCCTCTTTACAAGGCCTAAAACCCCCCTGTACAGCACTCAAAGATCCTTCCTTTCACTTTGTCACTACCTCTACTATAATATCTAAACTTTTGTGATTTCTTGTTCTTCCTGCAAGGTTGGTAAATTGTTCCATGGATCAGATTCAAAGCCACAGGGGTTTCTGGCTGCATGCTGGGGTCTCAAATGTTTCTGACCTGGGCCCGGAACATCCAAGAGTGTCTGAGGGACACCTTGGGTTCCGACAAGGCACCAGGGTATATAACTGGGGAAGGATAGGAGTGGTCAGGGTACAAACTGTCTTATGAGGGAAAGGTTCAGGGGAGGAACTGGGATGGGGTGACATGAACAGGACCAATGAGGGAGAAGGGAAGCAGTGGTTTTCCAAGGGAACCAATGGGGGAGCTGAGAACACAGAACTTTCTAGAACTGGGGAGAGTACAACAGATGATAGACATGAACTCCTTTGCATGGGGAAGCAGGGAACTCTGGGAAAATGTCTTGCCCTCTCACTCTGACTTAAACGAATGCGGTCTCCCAGGGCATCCCTGAGCTGCTTTCCCCAGGGGCACCTCCCACAGAATACAAGATCACATGGCAGAGAGGACTGAAGGTGAATCAAAACACGTGGTTTCCCTTTTCTTTCACATAAGAATCCTGGTGTGCATAAAAGCTCTATGCCAGAAACATTAGTGAATTGTGATTTTATGAAAACAAATCTGTTTGCCAGGAGCTAATTTGTGCAAAAAGCTTCTCATTAAGCTGCTACAATTTAGACCTCAACTAAGAATAAAAATATGATCTTTATAGTTCTTTGTATCTCAGATTCTTGCCAGGAACATTTGCTTTAGTAGTTGACACTGTTGATGAGATAGTTGATGAGATAGTAAATCTGTTTGCTGTGAAAGTAAACAAAGGAACTGTGCTTGGCTTGGGAGTGGTTTGATTATTTAGAAATTATTTTTATCCCTGTAATTATTTCATCTTCAGACTGGGATAGCAGTGGTTTTTCCCTTCTTGGTACATAGCTGAGAAAACTGTTTCCACACGGAAAAAAAAAATTTAAGGGAATGTGTTTTATCAGTATTCTAATCTTTCATGACTATAGTAGAAATTAGTATGTAAATGTTTGATTATGGGCCAATCTTGTCAGCACATACAGCAAGAGTGTGAATGCAGGATATCTGATTTAGCAAATCAATTTAACAATTGTATCAGATCTCCCCTATCTTTTCCATAGTGGACTGTTTAGCAGACAAGCTTATGAGGACATTGAAGGATATTCCTATTGACACATTTTAAATCTGACATTATTTCTTGTATTAATCCATTATTCCGTAAAGAAGTATCAGTTTATCTGGATTCTCAGCTTCCACATACAGTGTCCTTTCACCTACATATTTTCTCATTTTGTAATTTATAACAATGAATCATTACATTTAGCAAGAGTTGCAGGTCCCTCCTGCTTTCTCAACTGCTGTCTGCAGATTGCTTTCCCTCTGAACTCCTCTTTTTTTGTGGCAGTATTTCCATTAATGCATTATTACAAAATCTGGTACTACTTTATTCCAAGTAAGAGCAAAGAGATGACCTTTCCTCTGAAGACACCTAGTGCTACCTGTGTCAGACAACTGAGCTCTCAGTCCCCCTCTGCAGCAGGATGTATCCTCTGAGGCAGTGCAAACAACTGTGGAACACAGAACAATTTGTTTTGCTAAGTAGCTGTTATGAATAATTGTTTGTACTACAAGGAAGTCTGGGGTGCCAAGGCACAGATGAGGACACTGCATGAACTGGGAGCTAATTCTTCAATGACAGTAAGAGAATTTGGCTTGATAATGAACTAACAACCCCAGAGTTCTGAAGATCTGGCAGATGGAATGGGTGGTAGTGGACTTCAGCATATGTCATGTGTTTGGTGTCATGTTTTGTGTTTGTTCTTGGCAAACCACTGCAACCCATTCATTCAGAAGTTAGGCTGAATTTCTGAAATTTGGGAATATAGCATATGATTGACAAATACCTGCTGGTGTAAAACCAAAAATAACTTCCCCCAAATGTCCATACACTTCTAACATTACAATGCAAGAAAATTAGATTAGAAGGAAAGTCTACTTTGTTTACAAAAATGTTTTGACTTATTTTGGCTGAAACTTTCTTTTTCTCAGTTTTTCTTAGGAAGATGCAGAGAAAATTTCTGTGAAGACTTTTCATGTCAAGAAGCAAACTGAACAGTCTCTTTGCATGAGTCTAGGCTGGACCATTTTGCCAGTTTTTCTGCTGAGGGGAAGATAGTAATTTTTTCAAAGAACTTATATTGTGTGACTAAATAAACACTGAAGGTGGTAGGCAGATGCAGTGAACCTTGAGAAAGCTATTTCAGTGAGTAATCAACTTCATATTTCTGACACCTCTGATTCCTTAGCTCCTAAATATGATAGAAAGAGCTATGTGAACTGCAGTTCATAATGGGTTATAAAATGTAAGCACAGTCCCTTGTTCCATGATACCTAAACTGGATTCTTCATCTTCACTGCATTTAGACAGTCATTACACAGTAAATTGTCTGAAACCCATTCTAGAAATTTTAGGGGAAAAGTGAGGCCTTAATATCTGGAAATAGCATTGCCAATGTGTGTCAGAAAAAAATGGCTTTTTTTAGTAAAGATAGTCACTGAATCTTGGAATAACTACTAATTTTAGCATATTAACTTTCCTTGCATACTTGCTGTAGCTGTATTTGTCTAGTAAAAAGTGGGGAACTGTACATTGGAATGCCGGTCTTGGGTGGTGGGGAAAAGAGGGATGGTGGTTTGTGTGATGAAGTCTCTGTGCTGCTGTATTATCCTAAGTCTGGCTTGTCATCTCTTGCAAAGAAACAACTGCGTGAGTAAAGTTTTTATATTCAGGCTTAATATCTACAGAGTAACTGTAGTCTTTGTGCCATGAACAGGGATTTAACTGCTCTGCTGACAATGACACTGTCAGGTCTGCCTGGGATTGCAGTGTCAGCTGTAGCACAATGTTTCCTTGGAAAGCTCCTCCCTTATGAACATGCTTTCTCCTAATGAATTTTTGGTTTGGGTGTGTGTTTCTTGTACCTTTATTCTTATGAACATCCAGAGCCACACAAAGAACAGCTCATCTCATCCCCTCCAGAGTGCAACAGCTGCTGCCCAGCCAGCAGAGAAAAGAGCTGTCTCCTGCTGACCCTGGACCAGCACTTTTCTCACCCCTCTCTTACAGAGTGTCAAGCCACTTTTAGCACTGACCAGTGAGTCTGGGAAAGATCATCTTGCTCTTAAATCAACATGACATTGCTCAGCAAAGTAAATGAGGAATCTTCGTTCCTGTTGGTAGGCATAATTCTGAAATATCAATATACACACCTCTCTGTGCAAACCCAATAATTTCTAGGTTTACCCTTTTGTTACCCTGAATATTGAAGATCATACTGTGTTTTTTAGGGAACACACAATCCGTATACCCACAATGAATGCTTAGCCATCAAGCTAGAGCAAAATCAGGACAATCCTGTTCAGAAATAAGAACCTGCCAATGAAATACCTCAATGGACTGGAAGGAAGAAACCATATTTTAATCTCTTGTTTCCTCACTCAGATGACCAAAGAGACAGCTGGAAGACCTGTAGTAAGCTACAGGCAAAAGAAAAGACATATCATGTTTCTTTTCACTGCAACTATTCAGATAGCAATCTTGTAAATTTATCTTTTAAAGAAAATAAAGAAGTAAAATTGTATAGCCTTGACATTAATTATTTGCGTCTATGCACACATATACCAACAATCATGCCTATATGTTAAATGGATATAGATTTTTAAAAGTCTAATTATTTCAAACATAGCAAGTTACATCATGGGGTGGGAGAGAAGAAAAAGAAGACATGATTGAAGATTCTAGTCTTCAGAGCTGTTAATGTGACAAACTTCATAAACACCATGTGTCTTAGAAATACATAACAGAACTTACAAAGCATCTATGGAATTTAGTGACTGTGAAAATTGCAACTGCTGGTATTTGGAGTAGTTGAAGAGTTGTACTTTTTTACAGAAGATGGCATCTTTATTGCCTTTGATGTCTATATCCATTGTTTTGTACACAAAAGAAAAGTAAGAAAAGTAAGGCTTGTAAGAAAAGTAAGAAAAGTATAAGGCTGTAGTATCTTGAATGGAGATGATATGAAAGATTACATTTTATCTTAAATACTCTACTTGTCAGTAAATTATGAAATACAGGTTATTTTAAATTTGATTAATTTTAAACCCAAAGTGGGAAACATTAATATAACCCATAATATGTGACATATGTCTGGAGTCATTAGAACTCATAATGTGGAGTTAAGCAGGCTGTAAATATTTCTTTCTCTGGATTATTGCTCATCTCTGTGACAGCAAAGTTAGTGCAGCATACAGTGCATGAAAAAACTGTCACTGTATGAGTTAGAGAGCTTGAAGCATAACATTAATTTGAAAAACTCTCTGTATTTGTGTGTTCAATGCCATTACTGAAACCAGCAGATTTTCTGTGAATCTTCTCTCACCCATGTGAAGAAAGTTTCAGAAGGAGAAGTCAAGATCCAGCTATCAGAACCCTTTCCCTTCCTCATGTGATGATGTCTATGTACAGTTTTTCAGAGTAATGCTGCTGACTGTTGGACATGTAAAACACCTAACCTGAAGAATGTATTTTGTTTTGAATAAGATAATGCAGAGGTAAGCGTAAAGGTCTGAGTTTCTCAGCAAAGTGCCTTACCCTCATAGCTAAATAACCATCATCCCCTTTGGGGGTATGGATAAAGAATAGAAAAATGTGGAGAAGGAACAGTTTTGCTAATGTCCAAAGACAGCAAAATTTGAAATACAGTCAGGACATTGCTGATTCAGTTACACTATCCCATAGTAGACCCTTGAATCTTTTCCAACACATTCTCTTTTCTCTCGCTTCTTAGCTTATCCCATCTCTTTGCTTTGTAAGGTTTCCAGCCTTCTCATTAATTCTGCCTTTGCACAATGCCTGGTACCATAAATCCCTCACCCTGGCTGAGATCACAGTGTACCACTTAGTTTTGTTTTGACACAGGGTGAATACTGCTCTTATGCTGAACAATGATCGTATTTGCCAAACAAGTAGGAATAGAGGGTAAGGAAGACATGCTCCATTAAAATCAATGGCCTTGCCAAGTGCTCTTTCTCAGGCTTAACAAGAACACTCAAGTTCTCTTCTCTCATTAAAAAAACTACCAGAGAAAGTTCAGGTATCTGCTGAAGGCACAGATAAATAGCCTGAAGATAGTAAAGGCAAACAGATCACCTGGAGTTGTAACACATGATCTGATACTGCGTGAACCTTTTATTTTTCTATGAAGAGGAGAAAGAATGAGATTTAAAAAAGGAAATATTGACTTCTCTGGACATAGACTGTGCTGGCTGTGGCTGCCTACAGTGCATTCTGCCTAGCCACAGCTTTCTTCTCTCAGCAGCAAATTCCCCACAACATTTGTATAGCACAGCGATAAGAAGGGTTTGGGTTGGGGTGGGTTTTTTTTTTTTCCCTCACCATAGAATTAATAAATAGTAACAAAATTTTTTAACCTCAAAAGGTATGAAAACTATTGTTATCTTTCAACCCTTTGTAATCTGTATCTAGCTGAAAACTGAGTTGTCTGCTTCCTAACTCAGATTTTGTCTCAGCTGGTTTTGAAAATATTTCTTCTGTTTTGAGTTGTCTTTGGTAGCTAATTTTCAATGGGAGCCCTGCAGACAGAAGGAAGCATTAAATTGACCTAACTGGGGCATGTTCATAATGAAAAGAAAACACAGGGGTCAGCTTGTGGTGACAGAAGGAGGGACAGATAGATCACACTTTATTCTCCAAGAAAATTGTGTCCTTTTATCTTTTGCCATGCATTTCTAACCCTTCTGCTGCCTTTTGCTACTTTGTGCCCCTGCTTATTTCCTGTACTGGCAGCGCAACAATAAGGATTTTATTAACAGTAATGTACATTTACAGAGTTTTGTGAATTGGGGGGCACTCTACATCTGCTAATCTGTCTTATTGTCTTGCAAGGTAAAGGACTACAAGATTTAAATAGATTTTTTGCAGGAGAAACACAAATTGGAGGTGACATAAAACATAAGGCACTGGAAAACATGGTCGGATACAACCAGATGCACTAGAATAGCAAATGCAAAATGTTTGGAATTCTGCACTGACATTACAATATTCTTGATGTAGCGCTCCATGAATTCTCTACTTTGTATGTAGAGCAAAATGCAAAGAAAGAAATCAGAATGATTTCTAACATGCTCTTTGATGTCTGGTTTGAACTAAGTTGCATAAACATGCATCTCAGAGATGTACTTCTTAAAAAAAAATCAATCCTATCCATTGATAAATTCTCCAAGACATTCACTGTAATTTGATTAATAACAATGTAGCATAACTTGAATTCTTGCCTGTTAAAAAAGAACAATGTAAAGTTGTTATTACAAAGATTTATTCATGGGTACAGAATAGTTTCTGTCTGCCTAATTAAATCTATGGTATCCAAACCAATTTGATTGGGTCAGAGTTTGTGCACAGAGTAGCTGGCAAGTGCTGCATCTGCAGTGCCATTTAGTTATGGCAATTTGTCAGTGGCAGTCTTAAATCATGAGATGTTACAAACATAGACATTCCTTTAATACTGACAATGTAATTTCAGGCATCCTTATTGACATTATAATTCTTATTGTTGTTTGCTATCTCATTCCTTCCCAGAAATGCCTCTGAGGCTTTCCAAAATAATACAAAAACTCAGAAAGTCACTCATAATTCTTTGCCTGCTTCCTCACAGCTTTGTTGTCTATAGAAAAGCTCTGCAAAGGAATAGAGTTTGCCTAAAGAAAATTAAAAGGTATGTGAAGTTGCTTATCTAAAGTCCTAGTTTAATGAAACAAAGATGAAAGCTCTCCATTTCAAGGGCATCTATTCAGTTTTTGAAGATAATTACTGTGATTATATGGGTATGCCTCATAGTGAGTAACTTTCTGCATAAGAGGAAAGCTGGGTAAGAAACAGTAAGTGTCACAGCTCACAAGGAAAAAAAAATAGAAAGTAAAATGTGTAAAACTTTAGTTCTCTCAGTATTCCTATGGTGTCTGTGTTCAGCTGCATGAAAGATCTTTACAGCTTTCTGTCCAGTTCCACCATTTTCTTGAAGGGAAAGAAATGTAGCTTGCAGGTTTTTAAGTGTATTGTCAAGTGGGTTTGTAGCTCTAAGGTACCAGACATGACCCAGTTAAGATATTGTGTAGCTTTTTTTTTTTTTTTTTTTTTTTTTTTTTTTTTTTTTTTTTGGCGGTGGGTGTGGCGGGGCAGGGCAGGGGTATTTCTGTGGGTTTTTAAAATTTTGTTTTTGAAATACTTTAATCATTTTTAAACTGCGCTTTCTTCATGTCTAGCACACACATGTGAATTCATGCTGGCTGGAGACTGGTATGTGATCTCCTGCTGGGGAGGTGGTGAAGTTCCTGGTAGCTCCCAGCTTATTCCTGAATTTGTTCGATTTCTGGAGATTGTTTTGTCCCACTGCTGCATAATTTGTCATTGCGCTCCTATAATGAGATTGACTGATTCTCAGTCTAGAGATCCTCACAACACTGAATCAGTTTGATGTTTGTTTTTTTTTTTTTTTCCTGTCATGCTGTCCCAGTGGAGTGGGGCATTTCTTTCCCACCTCCTGTGTTGCATTTCAAGAACAGCTCAAAGGCACTTGTATTGAGAGGGTCACTGAGACTGTAAGGTTAAGATATCAGCTAGGGCTGACAGTTTGCTTTTTGAATAAAAAAAAAAATACATCAGGAGGCAGAGAAGATGAAACCAAATTGAAAAATAGTGTCTTAGGATGAAGGGGCATAGGACACCTCAGGAGCAAAATGCCATTCAATTAGGATTTTTACTGATGTAGTAAAAAATATGAACTAAAAGAGTAAAACAAAATTAGTGGTAGATGAGACTTGGAAGTCAATTGCAAGAACTGTATTTCCAGAAAGAGCAAGTTTTTAATATATTTAATTTGCTTGTGAATAGTAAGTCATGTATTTTAAAAAGCACTTGTATCATACTTCATGGCAGGGGGGACTGAGGTACACAAAGTGAATGTGTTTCAAAGCCCCAGATTCTGGAATTGGGTCCAGCTGGGATAAATAGTAGTTTTACTTCAGTAGCAAATACAGAAGGCATCAATCTGATACCATGTGAAACAGGATACTGAAAAAGGGACACCTAGCCAGATCATGGTAAGAAGAGTGGGGTCATAGGAGTCAGTATGCTGACAGAACCATCCTGTATTTGGTCAGGTTTCTGGTTCTTGTTCTCAGGTGGTTCGGTACCTGATACAAATAAGGTCAAGTTCTGAGTTCACATTTGTGATTGGACCCTTGCTCTCCAAAGACCCCTATACCCTGTTGTGGTTCCACACCTCCCGGGTCTTTGGATCTTGCCCCTGAGCTCTGCGGTTTCCATGTTTGTTATTTTGTTATTAAAGTCTTTATTTTTTCAGGCAAGACCATCGTTCCCATCCCTTATTTCGCCAGTTCCCCCCGGCCAAGACAAACAAGTGAGAGAAGACTGCGATACCAGATGTGTCCACTTTTGTTCAAAGCCTCTGGAAATATTACTGTGGTCTCTATTATTGTTCTTCAAAAATATCAGTGGGCACTTTCATTTATTTGATCAATTACATAGAAGCGAAAGAAAGAGGATATTTAATTTTTGGCAAAATCTGATGCTTCTGAAGTCAAAGCAGAAGAAAGGTATTTTTTACAGCAAATGTGGTATATATATGCATTGAATCTATATTTGTGCATCAAAATCTAAATATCCTGTGTCTGTTCTATACATATTTCCTAGGAGCTTTGTAAATCCATTTCTGTGTGTTCCCTGTTGGAAAACAGAAATTCAATACAAAAGTAACATATTTTGAGCTTTTTATCTTTCTATATGTCTGCCTTTGTTTACATTACCTGTCTGAAACAACATACTAATACATCATTTTGTCCAATACAAATGTTTTGCTATTCAGGTATCCTACCTGCTCATAAGTTGGAAGATCCCTGTAATTAGACCCCATCTAAATTTTATTCCAATTTATTATTCCAGTCGATTGACTAGAGCAGTTCAGTTGGATAGAACCTACACAATCACCTTGTCCTACTGCCTGACCATTCCTGTTTAATTCTAAAAGTCAGCAATGACATTTTCTGCAGCTACTGTGCTCAAAAGGAGCCACAAGAAAGTGGTTTAAAAAATTCCATTTAACAGAAGGAAGATTATTAGACTATTAGATTATTAGATTATTCAGATTATATTATTAGACTATTAGAAGATTATTAGACTATTATTAGACTATTTAGATTCTTTGGAATTGTCCTTCTGTACTTGGCTGCTGCTCCCAGAGTTTAGGAGAAGAAAATGTGCACATGGAATAAGCACTGCAGAAATGTACAGCCTGGGCCAGTTCTAACGAGTTCATATCCTACACAAGAAATGAAAGAGAAAGGTTTATCACTCAATTCCCAAGTAATGGGAAAAGCATTATTTAAGAGCTGTTCTGACTTTGAAGACTATTTTGTAGAGGCAATACAAAGTTTACTCAGTATTTTGAAAGGAAACAGTTGTTGTGGTATTTTATTCCAATGTCGGTGGCTTCTGGATCTATTTTTATCTGTGTTACAAATCTCTCTCAAAATGGTAGTATTGACTAAAACAGAGATTACTTATTCTTAGAATTTTTGTTCTTTCAAAAGGCAGATAAAACCTCTAATTGATTTCCTGCAGAGAGTGCAGAAAAGGAAAATCCTGCCAAAATTATCCTTTGTTAAGCATAGTTCCAATTGTAATTATTAGGACGAAATCTTTCAGATGAGAGGTTTGCAGAACTTTGTTTTTTGTTGTTTTGATAAGCTCTGTATTGCTTTGGACAGTTAAAAACAAGTCTCAGTTGGTGTTTTATAAGCCTTCCTCTGTCAGGGATGCTTCAGCGTAATTGCAGTGAAGACTGGGATAAAATTGCCATCTTACAGAAGGCACTTGGCAGAGTAAGAAATGCTGGTTCCAGGTGACAGCAGCACAGTACAGGGGACTATCAAGAGGTTCTCCTGGGCTTTTCCAGTTAAGCTGTCTTGCATCTAGAGCTCAGCTGCTGCTCCATCTTCCTGTGTGCTTTCTTCTCCTGGTTTACCTCCATCCCTGCTCTCTCCTTCCCACATGGAGCAGGGATGTATTCCTGGTGCTGGATGGCCTATGGTGATCTGCAGGGGATGGATTGTGTGCAGAAGGATCCAGGAGAGTGGTTTGTGCACTCTCCCAGGAGCTGCAGTGTTCAGTGGGGTGAGGGAACACACCTGTGTGCAGCTACATGGAAACTGCCAATTGTACTGCACACTGGGCCTAAAGTGAGCCTGGGATTATTTATGGGGCTCATCCTTTCCCTCAAACAGCAGTATTTGCTAATTTAAGAGGCACACAGCTCCATTTAAAGTCATCTAGTATGATTGGAGCTTATTAATACAAAAAGAATTATTAAAATCTTGATAAATATGTAACTTTTCAGGGCAGGTTAAGGGGAAGAGGTGTTTTTTTTTACCAAAGAGCAATGGGCAGTAGGATTAAAATAATTTTTTTTATTGGTCTAAAGTCTTATTTGTGAGTGCAAGAGTTCCTGCTCTTTTGCTGACTGTATCACTTGGGGGATGGGAGCTGCCATAGTGCATCCAACCAGTCATTTCTTTGTGGCAGCACAACCTTTCCAGCAGTGACCAGTGTGAAACACTCAGGAAAAGGCCAGGAAAACCTGGGAGAAGGCCAGAGTGGGGAACACTGCTCCTGAGGAAAGTGAGGAAAATGGCTTCTTTTCCCTTCTGCTTTTGTTTTACTTCTGTCTGGATGAAAAGGATTGAAAGAAAGCTCTAAAGCCATCATCTGTTTGTGATGCCATTTTAAGTTTTCCCTTTAGTTTTCCCAAAAACTAAAGAAACTGCTTAATAAGAAGGCAAGGGGGTAAAGGGATTCAGCTGCATTAAAAAGTACATCTAATCCAGCATAGGAAAAACTATTTCTCTTCAGCACAACAAGAAAATGTGTGTATTGCTGCACCTAGCTTCTGCTCTCCAGCCTGCCCCTTCCAGCTCACTTCCTCCACAGCTGGTAAATGTGTATGTGCTTCCATGTTCTTTAAAGGTAAAGTTAGATTCTGCTTCTCCCACCTTTCCAAAGGGAGGTATCTCCAGGAATGCTTGATGATCTGCCCAAATCTAGGGCAAATTTAAGGGGCTGTGTGTAGCCATAAATACTAAACACGTCTTGTGATGCAGAACCAACAGAGTAATTCAGAGGTTTTCCATCAACAGTGCTGCACTACACATTGAAAGCTGATGATAAAAAAACACTTAGAGTTGAAGAAAACTTTTTCTCTCTTACATATTTTTTTCTTTCCTCCACTCCAAGCCTTCATTATCCTATTTACAAATTTTTTTAGAATACTAAACAAACTATTGAGGGAAGGTAATTAAGATCTCTGCATTGAGCCTAAGTGCCAAAACAGGAAGAAATAGCACATTTTTCAAGGAAAAATCTCACAAGACTGATTTGTGTATGTGGGAGATTGGAAAAAAAAAAGTGTTTAGTAAATCCCTCTAAGGAAGGAAGAGTGTGGGTTTGGTGACTACCATGGATCTTGTTTTAAAATGAATAGTGGTAGCAACTAATAGAGAATTTATTGGTTCTGGTGCTAACACATCTCCATCATTGGACTGGGATGCAGAAATAGTTCTAATTGTTACAGTGAGAACTAACCAAGTGCCTTCTTTTCGAATGAGGATCCTTAGAACCTGGGTTGAGAACTACTGCTCTGTGTGCTACCCATTATATTGTGAACAAGCTTTTTGTGTTGGGTACAGAACTGGAGCATCAACAGCAACAATGATCTTTAGTCAGCTGAAAAATTTTAAAATAAAGCCAAATATCAATATGGCAACTCTGGTTGTAGGTGGCAAAATCATTCCATCTCTATGATGCTGACATATTTCACTCTTCTTTGCTGTAACCAATCCAGGGATTCCACATGTACATAAATATCAAAGGATTTTCTCTTGTAGACCACAGAGTTTTGTCCTTACTAATATCACTAAATCACAATGAAACACAGTCCATTTTTCAGTAGGTAATGAATAGAGAAGAGATTGATTGATTGATTGATTGATTGATTGATTGAAAAGATCTCAGGGTAAACACAAGCAGAGAGGAGGGATAGACTTGAAAGAAGAGATGTGCAAATAGCTGGCAAAGAAAAAAGAGAATATAATAAGGCTAAAACCACCATAACACAGAGGAATACAGTACTGGTAATGACTTGCATTCCTGTAGCATCTTTCGTCCAGAATTGTCTTCAGACTCTGCAGAGATCTCATCATTCATCCCTCCAAAGAAGTCACCTTTCAGGCGAAGGTGAGAAAAACAGATTAGGAAGATATGGAGAAGAAATATTACTAAAATCTAGGGAAAGGGAAGCAGAATAGGCAAACCAATTTTTCAAGAATGTTTTGCAAAGTATCCCACTCATAAACAAATCATGGTCCTGAACTGAAGGCATAGATATTCCATAATAATTTATATTATGTCTAGGACCTCATCTTGGGAGAAATAGTTGGATGTCTCACCTACTATGAAACTTGAAGACATAATCCCCTCTGTTCTGTATTTTTGGGCTGGTCCTGCCACATGCAGGCATCATCTCCTGAGCACATCCTAGTTTCCTCAGGGAATGGCCATGAGGGGAACCCAATCCCTGATTTAGACTGAGGATATAATACTCCGCAGAGGAAATCCACAGGACAAAAAAATAATTTTTATCCTCTTCAGACAAAAAAAAAAATTAGCAGTAGTTGAGGACTTAAATATTGTTTTCATCTTTTTTAAAACAGGAAAAAAAAATAAGGTAATATCATTTTCTGCCTATTGTTTCCAAGGAATATGACAGACTTGTGCGTTGGAAGGGTTAAAGTTATTTCTTCACTTTGCAGGTACAGGGGCTTTCATCTCCAGTCCCCCCACAGGCTGGAACCATTTCAGTTGGAGTGGGATACTCTGAGGTGGAACTGCAGATAGAGGCAGTCCCTTTTAGAAACAAAGCACGATCATATAATCATATGTACATTCATGCCCACAGTTCCTAAACGGGCAGGACTCTCCTTTTCTCTCCTCCTTACACCTTTCTCATACCTAAAGCGTAGGTTTTCATTATGCAGCCATGAAGCCAAAGCCATCTTAGCCTGTAAGAAAGAGACTGTCCCAGTTCCAGCAGCAGCTCTTTAGCATGACAGGGAATGCAGTAATTCAATTAGGAGCTCTGGAGTTTAATACCCATTCTCTGAGCAGGGTGAGAGCAGCTGTGCTCTGCCACATGGCAGCACAAGATGAGACAAACTTTTGCTCCTGAGCTGGCCTGGTTTCTGTATGCCTCACATACAGTGGTGCTGGGCACTCATGGGCTGCTGCAGAGAATTCCATGTGAGGTGCTGCAGGGCCATGTCTGGACACTGAGTGATCACACCCGTCACTTTTCATCTTCAGACAGGTTCATACTGACGTTTCCTACTAGAAAGTGCAGTCTCCTTTCCCAGTGTCTCAGGTGGAATTTCTGAGAACACACCTTATGTTCCCTCTTTGAAAAAGGCAGAAGCATGTTTAACAAAATACTGCCATAGGACTTGAATCCTCTCCCTGTCTCCTTGCCCTGTTCCCTACTGCCATTCTCCCATCAGGCAGATATTGTGGTGTGTAATTCAATTTTAAGCAGCAGAAAGTGCACAGTTCTTGTACATCCAGGTCAGCTGGTGCATGAAATAAGGATGCGTGCGCAGCCCAGGGAGAGAGATGCACGTCCTTTGCACCTGAGAAAAGCAGATTAACAGTTACCTATGGAATGATTTTAAAATTCCCACTCTGTCTTCCAAATTTCATTTTGCTCAACTCATTCACAATAAAATGCTCCCTTCTTGTGCTTCTGTATTTGCATAACTTCATACTTGACTTCACAGTAAGTCTGCTGCAATTTCTGGGGGTTTTTCTTGAGAAGCAGGGACGATTTTGGTTTTCATTTTGTCTTCTGGTTCTGGCATTTATTCCCATTGTCTCTGTACTTTCATTCTGATAATTGATACTTTACCTCATCTGAGCTGAGATTCTGTCTCCTTAATTTGTACCCATTTTACTGATGTTCCTTTGTCACCTGTGTTTACATGTTCATCCAAGAATTTCTGTGACAAATTAAGCTATAAGGAAAAGTTATTTTCATTATGATTAAGCCCAAAATGTCCCATCAAAAGCTGTAGTTTTAAGGCATTTGTTACACAACTTTGTTGTTGCCTGGTGAAGAAGTAGCTCCAGATTTCACTTTTAAAATGTTTAATAGCTCTTGAAAATACCTATACAATGTAGTGGTGTTCCACTAGCAAGGCTTCAAGGATTTTTAAAAGCAATTCTACTTAGATTTTAACAACCTATATTTATGCTAGAATGTCCTTTCCAGGTTCTGAAGGGATTCCAGAAAAATCTGTAAACTGTGAGAGACTCTCATAAACCAGTGGGTTCTATGCAGCAACATCCATAAAAGGAGCATGGCTGAACACATTTGGGCATTTACATTTGGGCAAACTGCCTCCTGTGGCTTTTGTAGCCTTCCCATGGAGCAAGCAGAGAGTCAAATAGCTTCTGGAAAATTCATATCAATCTGTGGAAAAGGCTGTTAGAGAAGACATAGAAGATGTTAGAGATTATAACAGATCAGAAGTTTCCCAGTGCAAGCAGGCAGTTCCAGCAGCTGCTGCTGCCTCGGTAGATTTTAGCACTTGTCTCCTAAATGTGTGCAAGCAGATAAAACATAGCACTGAGATACCTCTGTTCCAGCACTGCCATTCCTTGTGCTGGGCTCTAGATATTTCTCCCTCTCTCTGCACCTGAGGACTTCAGCCATCAGTGCTGACCAAAGGAACACGTCTGATGTGTCTGCACAAGCACACAGGTTTCTGGATGGAAGTTAGAAATCTGTAAGAAAAAATTGAAACAGTTATTCCTGGCTTGTGCTGTAAAGCAGCATGATTCATGTTTTTTTCTGTGACTTGCACCAAACGTCTCACCCAGTAACTTAGACTTTGTCATTTTTTTGTCAGTAAGGCCATGCTCACTTATACCAGTTGACAGATCGCTCTGCTGTTAAACCTTTACCAAAAGTGCTTTCTGTACCATGGAGGTCTTAACTGCAGCTGTTACTTGAAATATCAACTCACTCAATGATGCAACAGAGATAAGTTTTCAGTCTTTATTCAACAATTTTGCACGGGATACTGAGCGATTTTTCATTCATCTAGCACAGCAATTTGTTATCATCCTTGTTTAGCTCTTCAATCATTATAGTTTGAATAGTTCTTAGAACACCATAGCTTTTTTCTCTCTCTCTCCCCCTCTCCTTTTTTTCAAGAACTGATATTCTGAAATATGTCTGTCCCTTAGTATGGTAAAACTTTTTGTTTGTTGTTTTCTTGCAAACAATTCATTTTATTCAAATGCTCAGATAAGACATTTGTAACCAGGTCAAAAACATAAGCTGATAAAGTTCTCCAGATATCAGTGAAATGACTTCAAATAGCTGGTAAAGAATAACCCATGCTGCTGCAGCAAGAGAAATTATGTATATTTTTTTTAGAGAACACTGATGACCCATTGAATAAACACCAAAATTATATTTCTGTATGAAGCAAGCTTTTACTATTCTTTGTAAATAGGATAACTGTGTTTCTAAAAGGCCTCTGTTATCTCTAAGCAAATCCCTTTGCTATAGAGAAAAAAACCTCTGATAATCTTATGGGGGGCGGTTTATAATAGACCCAGGATAACAAATATTGTTTTGCCATCAGTCTGCTCTAACCCAGAACCATCTACACTTGGGAAAAGATGAGGTTGAATGATTTATTGGACTAAATATTAGTAGAGGGCAGTAAGCCTTTCATTTAATTTTTAATCTGTTCTGTAATTTTATTGGTACATTTCATAGAGAGGGATGAGAGGACAATAGTCCTGTGATAGTGAACTGCTGGATCACAGGTGACAATCAGCATCGCCTTGGCAGTGGGGCATGATTTATTGAAGGCAAACAATCAGCCTTTATCAGGGTGCATGGAAAGAGCAAGTGAATATTGTCACACTGCCAATAATGAAGTGTCAAAAAGAGGGATTTCTAATATATAAATGAAACACAGCTACTTTGATTTCAGGAAATATACTCAAGTTCTAGTGATTTGCTTACAAGTAATGGTTTTTTTTCCTTTGTCCTCCTTTATTTTTTCCTTGGTTATTCTTAACCTTCTTTTTATCATTCAAGTGCCTGGAGGAAACATGTTCCAAATGTTTTCTTCTGGCATGATGGTCAAAAGAAGCTTTCAGCATAAAATCCTTAAGCTATTTATAACTATTTACATGTAGTGCTTTTTTTCTGCTTTGGTAGTCAGAGGGCTGTGTACACATCTCAAATCCCCAGGGTGGCCAATTCAGAGGAAGTTAGACATAAAAAGACATAAATCCCCTACAACTGTAGTTGCAAGAATTGTCACCTTTTGTTGGCTTCAATCAGCAGGACAGCCTAGAGAGCAAAGTGAAAAACTTCCTGTGCTGCGTGGTGACAGTCAGATGCAGTAAAATAAACAGACATTTTATGTCTTCCCTTAGCTGCTGTTCAGTGCTGGAAGCACCTGGAATCTGCAGATAGTTCTCCTTCTGAACCATGTGTTTGGAGATAAAGCAGAGTGTGATAATTCATACAACTCGGAAAAATTACCACTTCAAATCAAAGTCTGTTGCAAAAGCTACATAAAGAACAACAAGAAGATTAAAACATAAACAAAAAGACAAATTGGCATGCACATTTCAAGATGAATTGGAAGGTTTGAGAGATACTGGAGAAAAGTGCCTGTAATCAGAATGATATCCTCTGCAGTGGGGGCATTGTGGGCATGGAGCTGGCAGGTGGGATATTCTGATTGCCAGGAATCAGTGACTGCTCTCCGGTGAAGGAAAACACGTTCCTGGTAGGTCTTTGCTGAAATTTCTGATAGGAAATCTGGGGAAACTCTGATCTGCTGGGACTGTGTGTTTGTTAGGCCTATGTGGGTATTGCTGCAAAGGGTCTGGGTTATCACCTGCTTCTGCAGAATGTGCTCAAAACTGAGGAAAGCTCTGGAGGCAATAGAGATTTTGAAGGAATTTTGGAAAAAGAAGACCAAAAGCAGCAGACAGTCTTAGCAGGGAAGACAATCTTCAAGCCTAACTCAGGTGACAATTGGGCAGTATCTATATGATGTCTGCCACAACAAACTTGTGGAAAGTCATCAGTGTGGTAGAGACTCTACTAGAACATCTGGATTTGTAGCTTTTTAAAAAAGGCACTGATCAAAAGAAGGATATTAATATTTATCTGTCATAAAAATTTCTTGCCTGCAAGGATGAAAGTGGGAGGTTTCATCTGGGTGTTTGGAAAGCTTGTGATGATATATTAGGTTCATGCAAAATAAAAATTTGTTATGTGTAGATTAGGAACATGGGTTTGTAACTTGCTAAATTTCCATAAAGTGTGCAGAAACTACAAAAGTGTGTGTTGCGCTGCAAAAAAAAAAATTAAATATTCCTGATATATATTCCTTGTAGCTAAGGTGGAAATAAGTTCTGTTGTATGTCTTACTGTTTTGCTGATTTTGACTGTATATAGAATGTGAGAGATTTCAGGTGGAAAAAATTCATAATTTCTGTCTGCTTCTGTGCACAAAATCTGTGACATGAGAAAAAGAACATTGAACTGAGAACTTCCAGAGGAATTTAATGACTGATCACATACACTGAAGTCTCCTCAATCCAAAGAAGGCAGATACTGAAATTGTATGTTTGTGTTGGATTGTTTGGTGCTTTTAAATACCTCTATTGTTAAAGACATGGGGGAAATTTATTTGCTAAAAGTGAGCAAGTGAGAAATTAATAGATTTCCTTTGTAGAAAGGGGTGATATCTTGGCCATTTGGTGTTACCCCATGCTGTTTTGAAGCCCCTGTACAACAGGGGCTGCTGTGGATGCAGGGAATAGAAGTGACACGTGGTTCTTGCGATTTGAGGAGACAACATAAACCAACAACACCACAGTCCAGCAGGATGAACTGACCATCTTTGCATCCCAGAGCAAGTTAGGGATAGTGTGGTGTGGTCCTTGGCTAAAGGCTCCGTTCCCACCTCCTCAGAGCTAAAGCATCATCAGGGTTCTGTGCTGGTGGCTGCCTGGCTGTCTGATAGGACCAATAATGTGCACTTCTTGTAACTCACTAGATAACAGCAACTGGCTTAAATCCTGATAGTAGATGAGCACTATTATATATGATGCCAAAAAAGAACCTTTGAAAGACTGAAACCTGGTCTCAGTTATATTTGTGTAAAATCCTCCAGTGACATAAGTCACAGACATCAAAAAGGGAAATGTTTTTTCCAGCTCACAGAACCTTCATCTGACTGTCCTTGCACATTGAGGCATATGAAAGAAGTTACTGTCTGGAATTAAAAATGCAGGCAGAAGTACAGGTCCTAAACACTGATTATTAAAGTAAAATCTTAAAAGACAAGAATCAAAGCTACTGATGATTCCTTTTCAGTGACTCCAAAGGAGTCATAGGACCATACATACTGTCCTCACTGGTAGCTTTTTATGTGCATCTTTAAATTAGCTTTTCCTGAATATAAAATATTTTCTGTAAAATGACTGGTTTTGCCTTTCATTTCAGTGGCTGTTTATCAGTGTCTGGCAGCAGCATTTTCATTATCAAATTCCAGCACATGGTAATGTTGGCTCATCATGATGTCCCTTGGGTATTTCTTGGCCATGTGATCAAACAAGGCATTTTTCTCAACTTGCCTCCTTTGATATCACAGGAGGTATCATTCTTTGGAGTCATATTCAAGGTTGCAAGTTGATGAAAAAAAGGATTCAGGGTGCACAGCAGCACAGGTACCTTGACTTTGACTTCAAGAATAAGATATTGCCTTCAACCAATAAAAATCAAGCAGTGCTCTCACTGTGTCTATCACTGTCTTTTATGTGCAGTTTCCCTCTTAGCTGAGCGGAAATTCTGTAAGGGAAAGCTTAGAAGAAAATCAAGACTTAACTCAGTATCTACTCATATCCTAATGAAAATCTACCTTAAGGTTAGTTTACTCACCAGAAATTCTCTTCCCATTATATTTGCTTTCTGAGATGTTATGCAGACTGCATTGTTGTCCTGATTCAGTAAAGTACATACACAGTTAAAGCTCTGGAGTAGCTCCACAGAGAAAAAAACAAGTCACAAAGCCATTGAGCTACTTTTGCTTTGTATCCATGTGCGTTCTGATTTACAGCTCAATGGTATCAGGAAATCAAAATGAAAGAAAAGGGTTGACTGTTAAACTAAATGTTATTTAACAGTTTCCAATCCATAAAAGCTGTAAAAAGTGGCCCAACTTTCATTTTACCAAAATTTCTGTGCTGATGTGATCGTAGTGTGTTCTTATCCATGCTGGCAAGTTTTGTAGTCCAAACCATGTGGAAATGTGGGTTAAAGTAATTGGGTCTTTTATTTCACTATAGTGACTTTTTCTAACTAACCACAACAGAGTTCCTTGTTCCTTTTACCCAGGACTATGATGAGAGCAATCCTAATACACCAAGCAAAACTTTAAAATAATAAACCTCCTTGTAGGGTTTTCATTCTGTGCACAGTACACACAGTACAAGAACCTCCAAGTAATATTTGCTTCACATTGTAGACTTCCAGCAGCATAACATCGAAGATAGGTAAAAAAAGAAAAAAGAAAAAAAGAAAAAGAAAATAATTTGTCTTAAGAGATCTTTCCATCAAAAATATTCTCTTCAGGTTTTGCAGTGAAAAAGTGCATAATGTGTTCATGGTTTGCAGTTCCTTGCTGTTTAGGAGGTAAATAGTTCATAGCACTGTGTTGCTCACAATGATTTGTATGTTATTGGAAGAAAAATAAAATCTATCCAGATTGCTCTTTAGCTTTAATTAAAAAATAACACCCAGAATATTACGTCTCTCACTTCATAAGGGAAGTGTCACGCAGCACAAATTATTTCAAGACTTTCTTGCACTGTGTGCAAGCAACTACTGTTTGAATGTGCTTCTTTGCAAAGGAGAAAAGAAGGAAACTGTACTTTACTTCTTAGAGACTTTCTTATATTATCCTAGAGCCCCCCAAACACATGTTAAGGCTGCTTCTCTATTTTGATTATTACTGTCAGAATTTTGTTCAGAGAGAAATACATAAAATCTATATAGCTGGAGGAATATAATCAGGTTGTTGGTCTATCTATAAGGTGACTTGAAAGGAGGAGTCACAGGACCATACATATAGTCCTCACTGGTAGCTTTTTATGTGCATCTTTAAATTAGCTGGAAGGTTCAAAGTCAGGAAAGGCTTTCAGTGGCTATTTTGATGGGTGCTCTGTGTTTTGCCAGTCTGAAAGAACCTGGGAAATAGGCTGTGTACAGGGCAAGGACTGCTCAGGAGCCACTCTCAGAGGTGTCTCTGTGAGCCACTTAGCTATTACTCAGTTACACTCAGAACATTCGTTGTCTCAGGAATTCCAAGGTAAGGATATACCAAATCAGTGGTGGTGTAACTGAACAGATGAATAACTAGATTATGGGATAAATTTGGGTCAGAAGTTCTTTTGCATCCCTGTTATATTCAGATTTTTGTGAATTTCTCATACATAGCTTGTCTGCTGTGGAAATACGCATCTGAGGATATGTACAAGATGTGCTTGCTATTATCTTATCCCACTTTTGATGTCCTGGTGTCAGCATCTGGTTCTCAGTCTGTAAAATGAAAAAGGCTTAATTGAGCCTCAACCTTGACATGTAGTCAGAAATTTTCTAGACAGTCCTGAAATTTTGGCTTTGTTGTAATCTATTATCTCCAGTCAGAGTTTTTGCTCTGTAGTAGAAAACAACTCTCAGAGATATGAAAGAAAGTTTTTATATTTTTTTTCTGCAGGTACCAAGACGGTGGGCTCTTATTCAAACAAAATCAATATATATACACCAATCTCATTAACTGTAGGAAGTATTAAAAATTGCAAATTACAGAGGACACAGGCAGATATCTTCAAACTATAATCCTGCGTCAGCTTCCTGTCAAAAGAAATGGCAACAAATCCTGCATTGTGTGAGGCAGTGTCTGAATCTGAACTAAATAAAATACTTGCTCATGCCCTTGGGAATTAACACTGCCAGGTTTTATGCAGCTCCAATTAAAATACAGCTCACAAGGGATACTTCATCCCAAACCCCACAAATTTTATTTCAGTACTGGTTGATTTCATCCTTCAGCGCCAGGTTATTCATGAATAATGGATATTTCCTTTGTTGTTTAGATAAAAATTTTGTGTCTGCACCATGATGTTCTGCTGCTCGCTCAAGTTGTGAGAAGTTGCACATACTACATGAAATTAAATGAAAATTCAAATTACCAAGGTCTTTTGGCTTCTGCAAGAATGAACGGGAAACCTAAAGGGGGTAGAGCTTCTGGGGGACGCCTGCTTACAGTTGTTGGGCTTGGCAACAATTTTGGTATCACATAAGTAGATCAACAATTTTTCATCTAGAATCCGAAACCGAAATGTAGTTGCAGAGGCAATATTTCCATGCAGTTTGTCTTAGGCAATGAAGAAAATGGTGTCAACTGTCTTCTGTCTGTCTCTTGTTAAGCCTACATGTACACTTTTTGCTCGCATGCCATAAAGTCAGAAGAAATATATTAAAATGGATCTTAGAAATAAGTTTTGTCTCCTTTTCTCATTGAATTCTCATTGAATTTCTCATTTTCTCATAGAAGTGTTAGTGAAGCTGTGTGTGCTGTTATTAAATCACTTATATATTGGTCTAGTCTACAAATTTAGGATAATAAAGTAAGATTACTGTTGCTGCAGGTCCTCAGCTGGTTATAATTAGCATTGACTCCATGGTTCAGAAGGCTAGATCAATTGCTTTATTATATCATCTTACAGTATATTATATTTCTATATTACAGTATATTACAGTAGCAAGAGCTCTCACTAACAACTAACTAACTAACAAGAAAACTCGTGACTGTCTCCTGAGAGACCTGACACAGCTGTGCATCTGATTGGTCATTATACACAAACACCATCACCAGAATCCAATCAAGCAATCACCTTGGGTAAACAATCTCCAGAATACATTCCACATGACAACAACAAGGGACAGAGATAATAATTGTTTTGATTCTCTTCTCTGCTTTTCTCAGGAAATCCTGAGAAAGTCTGTGCCTGTTATCTGTGGCCAGAGAGCTGCTGCCACAATTTCTTTTTCAGAAACTCGTTAAACTTTACTGAATTGTGTTATACATGCAATAATTCTAAGTCTTCTACTGCAGAAGTGGAGAGGAGCAGTTTGTTCCTCTGTGGTTTAACATTTTCTTTGTTTTGATGTATCTGGCTTCGCAGTTGAGAAAGGAAGCTGCACATAATGCCTCTGGGGCTTTGGAAAACCAGGAGTTTGCAGAAGATACACTTCCAAAGTGAAATGGGGAAATGCCTGGGTAATGACACTGAGCCAGCATGGGCAGCAGTGTCAGGTTACCGAGATGTAAGACAGGGACAATTCTGGTTGCAGCAGTTATGTAGAAAACCCTGTTCTCCACAGTCTGTGCTTGTCAATGCCTTCTGCCTGCTTGTGTTCACTGCCACCCTCTCACACACAGACAGGTGCAGCACCCACAGCCACACGGCACAATCCACTGGCACGATCCATTGCCAAAATACACTGGCACAATCCACTGGCACAGTCCATTAGTACAATCATCCATTAGTACAATCATCCATTGGCACAATCCACTGGTGCACCCCAGCCTCAGTGTGCTGTGTAGACAGGCTTAGCACTGAAAATTTAGGACCCCTAAATTTAGAGCTGCTTTGTGAGTGCAGAACTCCTCTAAGTTTGGCCCTATAATCCTTTGGGCTTTAATTCTGTCTCATGGGGTTAATGATGGTTTTTTTAACTCAGATTTTGAATTACTCCTTGTGGCAGGGACTGTCTTTAACAAAGTTCTGCTGTCAGCAAAAATGCTGAGATGCCACTTTATTAGATGTGATGAGCAACATACACACAATGCAAATTTTCAAAATTTCTCTCCCCTTCAGTCAAAGGAGAGCATTCTCTCCCATGTTTTTTTTTTATCTTTTCACAGAATGTGCTGAGTTGGAGGAGACCTGTCAGGATCATAGCAATAAAAGCTAAAAAATCTGCATAGTAACTCAAAAGTGTCACGTAAAGAGCTGCATGAAGTTATTCTTGCAAATGTCATTCCAAAAATGAGACTGTATGCTTTCTTCAAATATATACCTTATTTTCAAAATACATTTGTTATTAAAATTATAGTAAATAAATAATGCCATGACATATTATTAAAAAGTGACCTGTTTTCATAAGAAGCTGGAAATTAATTTTTATGGGACATTATTGTTGGTTTTGGTCTGATGCAAACAGGGTTATTGTACCTTTATGTGTCTGTTATATGGAGCAAAATTTAACTTTACAAGAAACAAACATCTTGTGTTCTAATTGAATTGAACATGTATATACAAGAAACATTCATTTCTTTATTATTGCTTTTCCCAGCCATAGTTGTCATATGCAGGCATAACTTTTATTTCCTTTTCTCTCTGACAATTTTAGCTCCCTGTGTCTGGGGAAATAAATCAGCTGAACACTGTCTTTGCTTTTTAGAAGCTCAAGAATGGGAGAAGAAAAGGAAATACAGTATTACTTCTACTGGCTGAGCTGACCAAATCTAATTTTTTCCGGTTTTTTTGTTGTTTTTTTTTTTTTTTTTTTCCCTGATTCTTTAAAGACATCTCTTGACCTGTTGTTCCTCCAGCTTTCAGGCATGGAACAGACACAAAGCACATCAGTACAGTGTTGAGGGGTGTCTGTTCCAAAAGCTCTGTCTCCTCTCCATGAGGGGTGGTAGTTGCCCAGTTCCAAGGATGCACAAGCATATAAGCCACAGCTGCAGGACATGTGACCTCTGAATTTCCCTGTTGGACATGTGACTTCTGAATTCCTCCTGTTACATTATCACTTCAGCTTTGCCTCATGTACTGTCTTCTTATCTGCTTCACTTGACAGCTCGGTTGATATTCAACACTTCCTGCTTGTGCAAATTCTCATCCTCTTTCTTCTGAGCAAAGTGCTCAGAATCTCTGGCATTGAGGAGTGCAGCCTGGTCCTCTTCAGTACTCAACAAAACACAGCTTGAGAGGATTCAGCTCTGCCTGTGCTCCAGGGTAGAAGGATGTGAGCCAGATCCTTGCTCAAAGGAGTGTGTGAGTCCACAAACAGGCATCCCTCACACCTTCTCAGGAATCTGATTCATCACAACTAACAATTCTAATGGCTTTCAAATAGGCTTGTGTCCCTGGCTGCACCACACAGCTTTCCCAGGCCCAAGCAAAGAGAAGTGGGGTTAAAATGCTGCTCTGTAGAGAAGGACTTTTCTGTTCCTGTTCTTATCTGACCACGTACTCTGCAGGGTCTCATCTTACATAAAGTTTAGAGATTTTTCCTCTTGGAGACAGGTAATACCAGTATTTCCTGGATCTTGTTCAGCCATCCATTGCAATACAGCTTTTGCTAAATTTCCTTGCGTTAATGCAAAAATTTTTGGAGTGAGAAATACTGATTATAGTTAATGTGTATATATATAATATATATATATATATACATATATATATATATATATATATATATATATGTATATATATAATAGTGTTACTTTATGTTGTTGAATGTTTGTTCTTGAATGTATACAAAAATTAGGACCATGATGTGTCGTGAGCCACTAGCCTGTTGGCGGTGGAGCGATTGGCAGCAGTGCCGCGACCTTCCAGAAACGTCTCCAGTAATGAAGCCATTCGGTGACACAGGCACACACACACACAACCACTCAAGCACACATTTCTGGTAGCTTGTGTAGAATCATTGATAACAAAGAAGTGGGAAGGGTCTTTGTATGGAGTTCCAAGGAGGAAGTTTATTCCAGCCACGCACAAAGGGAGTCCAGGGACAAAGACACAAGAACAGTGGAGGGTCCAGGTTTAAATATGGAGGATGGAAGCATCAGGGCTGATGGGCTGAAGGCTCAGGGCAGTAGAGAGGTGGGACAAGGTGTAGCAGAGTTTCTGAGAGAAAGAGGGCACGATTTATATTTAGAAGGTTGAGCTACCCCAGCCTAGGCCTCAGATGCAGGCCTTGGTGATGCCTTGAAGCCTATGACGCAGTTGGAAATTCAGTCTGTGGCGCTTTTAGAAATTATGTTAAGGTAACCACAGTGTAATTGAGCTTTCTGGGTGTGAAGTAGTATAGGTCTGCAGTGTGAAACTTTAACCACCTTAAGACAAAGACAAACAATGTTTGCTTGCCAATGAAATTGTATTCACAATTGTAAACTATATTGAAGTGTATATAAACTGCCATCTTACAAACAATAAGGGGAGAACGTACGTTTCACCACATTGGTGCGGATCTGCGTTTGTCCTGTCCATCCTCACGGAACTGATGAGTCCCTGATTCAACAAGGGGTGGCAGCCAATAGGGTAAAGGGGGCGGGACACTGTGGCAATATGAGGCCAATGGGTAAGCAGGGAAGGGAAAACATTCTAGGGAATATACATGTAAGGAAAAAGGGGCGGAGAGGCCAAGGGGCCAACCAGGGTGGTAGAACTGGGGGACATTTGCATACACAGCAAAGCATTCTGGGAGAGGCTCTGCTCAGTCACCTTGGAGAGGGGAGATTTTTCCAACCTGGGGTCTGTCCCTCCAAGGAACCATAATGGACCCTTTTTGTGTAGGCCCACTGGCCTCCACAATGCTGTCTGGAGTAGGACTCACTACTGAGCTAACCTGCTTTAGCAGCTTTTTTTAAATACACTTACATAGAATTGCATTTATGGGGCTTTCTCATTTTCTAGTAGAGGTTTGTCCTCATTCATGTCAACGTCATTCAAAATATCAAGAATGATTATTCAGCCCTTGCTAAAACCTTCCTGAGAGGTCATTGGTCATCCAAAGCCAACATACAAGAAAACACACAAGCATGTTGTCACTAAGCCATGGGGAATAATGTGCCAAAGGAATCTACAAGGTCCACACAGCCTATTTTACTGTACGTAAGCACTACCTTTCAGTAGCCTCAATTTCCTTGCGTCTCTTTGCTCCATGATTTTGGTCTTTTGGGCTTAGAGTTCTGCCCTTCTCCTTCGCTACTGAGTTGTTTTAAGCAATCTCATTGCTAAAGCTTTTTTTTCTTGTGTTTTTTTTTTTTTTTTTTTTTTTTTTTTTTTTTTTTTTGAGAATGGACTTTTGCTGCATAGGATGAACGCATTCCTAGAGCAAATCTATGCATATGGAAGTCTAAACTTTGGGGTTTGTGATTGCTCATACCACTGACATTTCATTCTGTTTGACTTCAGGGAAATTCTATTTTGAATACAATAGGAGAATGAGAAAATCAATTTCTAAAGCAAAATATGATAAATATTCTTTCTTAGTGCATAACACATTAATATTGTTGGTAACAATAATCCTAACAACCATGCTATTGCACAATTAGATTCCAAATTTCCTGATTTTAAAACAGTTACATAGCTGAAAGTCAAGGAAGTACGAAATTGCTGGGGAGTTTTCTCTCAGCCAGGATGAAATTAGGCAGGTTACTCTGAGAGCTGGTTGAAACCATGAGTTTAATTAATTAACGGTTCAGGACACAAGACTTCTGATAAAGCAGACTGTTTGTGAAAAAGAAAAAAAATATTTTCCCAAAAAAGTCCTGGTTGCTTTTAATGGGTTTTGCTCCTGCTGCCTTGCCCACCCTTACCTGATTTCCTAATTAGACTGCATGTCATCAAGAGATGATCAAAACTCCTTGTACATGGAGTCCCTGCAGAGACTGTCTGACTGCCTTAGGCTGGAAGTTTTCAAAACCAGTTAGAAATAGTGCAGTAAAATACATTGGAGCTCAGGAGAAAACAAAATGAATGAGCATGGATTTTCAAGCCATTCAGGTACTAAGATATGGTTATAATTGTAATATTTTATTCATCTTCTTCCTGTACAGTGATTTTTCATTCTCCATAACCATTAAAGATACCTGTCTGTGTTCATTAAAGAAAACAGACAAGCCTTTTACATGCCAAATCTGTAAAGCTTGATGAAACCAAGAAAGGTTTGGCGGATTTGAATCAAGCACAGAACATATGCAACTTAGATGGCACAAAAATACAGTGAGAGTGAAAAGGAGAAAGGAAAATCCATAACAGCACCCTGGGACTCTAAATCCCAAGGTGTCCTGCTTCATCAGTTTAGCTGGGGTGTTTACCTGGACAACATAAATTGAGACTTTGCAGAATCTCTTTCTGCTTTTAAACTTGTTCAAGTCTGTTTAGCTGCAGCAGTGAAACACTGGGATAGAATTACCCTGATCCATAGCAATCCAGCAGCACCTGTGGGTGCCAGGCAGGCTTCAGGCTGCAGCAGACATTTGTGGGCATAGCAGACACTTGTGGGCAGACATTTGTGGGCAAAGCAGTGGCTGGGGGACAAAGGAAGGCTTAACTCCCTCTGAGCTCTGAGGGTGGCATGGTGATTCCAGCAACCTTCTTTCCTTCATGACCTAAATGCTTACTGACGTTGCTGAAGTTTGTGAGAAATGAGTGTTCAAATAAGCACTTTTAAGCTCACACAGAGTTGTGGTGTTAGCTGAAGCCTGGTCCCTGCTGGGTGTTGTCTGCCTCAGACACCAGACAGCACCATAGCCCTAAGGAAGAGAATGGGAACATTGCAAAGGTATCGGTTCATCTGAATATTCCTCCACCCTGCAGAAATGTGCAAATGTAGGAATTCTTGAACTGGAGACAATGCTTTTTTGCTTAATGGCTCTTGATGGATGTTTTCTTTTTGCTTGCCACAGGTTTGTGCTGTTCCTGCCAGCCTGCACAGACCCCTGTTCCACAGCGTGGTCAGAGATAATCTCACACAGGCTGATCTTTGTGACAGCTGCTGAAAGCAGATTCTATAAAAGTGCTAGACTTCATCACCTTCCAGACAAATGAAATTAAAACACTATTGAAATTCCTTGGAAGGGAAGATTAAACTTTTCCTATTAAATTGAACTCCTTGGTCAAAGAAGTGGAAGATTCAAAGCAGACGATGTATCAGTGGTTAGAGAAGATAATTATCCTTGAGGTAGTGAGAGAAAAATCACAGCAATTGAAAACTTTTACCCCAGAGAACAAAACTTTTCCTATTAGAAAATCTTTTAGAAGTGCCTTAGGGATTAGAAAAATGAACTTCAAATACAGAATAAAGATGATCATGTGTGCTTCTCTGCACCTTGCACTTAGTGATCTTGTAATACATTAATTCTTTTTGTTTTTTAAATCATGCCTTAAACAATGTGGTAAGTTGCAAGCAGGTTTTTTTTTTTTCCTTATGGTCTCCCTCCTGAATTAAGAAAGAGTAAATAGGTTGGATTTTTCAGGGGTTGGTCATGCACACATATAGTGTGCAGTTTTAGTATTCTACCTAGGAAGTGATCATTCAGATATGGTCTGGATGTGCTGGTCCTGATTCTCTACCCTTTGTGCCAATTTTGTATTGGCAGCTAAAGAGCGACGCTCTCACACTGTTGGTGTCCCTTTGGGTCAATGTACTTGAACCTCTATTAAGTTCCCATTACTGAGGAGGATCCTTTTTTTTGAATGTCTGCTGTTTCAGTTTTTTAGCTCTGCTGGTGACACCATCACATCAAGTGGTGTAATTTGGATTGAAAGGCTATTCCTGATCAAGTCACTTTGTCCATTGGTTCCAGTTGTTCTGCATTGCATTTCCATTTTTGATCAGTTTGAGGACAGAATAATTGCCAGCTCTTCATGAGAATATCCCTGAAGGGACATTCTTGATTTTTTGTTTTTGTTCATTTGTTTACTCCTTCTCCTCACAATCAGAAGCAAATATTAATCTCAGCATTAGGGTCTGAACAGGCAATTCAATCATCAATGCTTAAAAAAGTCCATATGTTCTGTAAGGCATGTTCCTATGTCCATGTGCACATTGTTAGCTCTAGCATTCTGATGATTTTATTCTGCAAATGAAAAGCGGCAATTTACTTCTTGTTCTGTCACTTTGGATCACTGGCTTAACCCTAAGAAAAGACTTTTACAGCTGAATATTAATCACCAAGTTTATGAAGGCTGTAGAACCTTAAAGAAAGCAGGAGGAATTGGGTACCTTTTGAATTTATATTTGCAGATTTGTCTAGCTCTCCACCAACAAACTGTTTTATTGACCTATGAAATGTTTGTTGCTTATTAACCTCTGTTTGTTTCTTAACATGCTTCTGTACCATGACTTACTACCAGGAAATATTCCAGCTGGCAGCTGGGCTAGCTAGAAATTTTGTTTAGATCTAGAACTTCAGAGCCCTTTTAGGAGAATCCTGTCCTTTTATGGAACCATACCAAGCTTCAGAAATCTGCTGACTGAGACTGTCTGCCATGTGAATTAAATAGTGTGGATTAGCTTCAGTGTCTTCAGAGAGCTCCTGACCAATCTTAATGTTTGGTTGTCATGGGAAAATGCAAAAAAAAAATAAAATAATTATTTCATTTTCATTCCAGAGATAAGTAGGAAGGAAAAATATGATTTTGGTACTTAGTAATACAGTGAAGTTGTCTGTAAGGTGCAATTTGCCTCTCAAAATAAGTAGCTCCAAGTAATGTATAATAAATATGAGTGTGAGCAGTGAAAGCGATGAGACCACTGCTGAATATGCTTTGCCTGTAAATTTGTTTCTCTCATGTTTTCATCCTTTCACTTATAAATCACAGGATGTTTGTTAAATAGTCTCTTATTCGAGCACAAGTAGCTTATCAAATACCATACATAATGTGCCCACAACCTGCCTGTGGTCTTTTCTGCATCTGAGGCTTAACATAAGAAATGTCAAAAGAAAAAATGCTTTACATTAAACATGGGGCTAGAAATATAACAGGCTTTCAGTAATGATATATGATCAGAATTATGTAAAGATGATGAAAATATCCCAGTGGAATTCTGTTCAAAAATGCTTCCTTTTGGGAGAATCTTATGAAACCAATTAGGAATAAACCCAAGAGGATTCTATTGAATTTGTTTCAAAGAGATACTGTATGCAATAAAGAGCAATTGCTCTTTTTGTAGGATTTTCTTTCTTTAATCATCCTTCAGAAGATCATGGATAATTATATCTCTGCTAGCAAATCTCAGAGGCTGGTTTTAAAAATCTGAAAGAATTTCCCAGAGGAATTAATTGCTTTTGTCAGTATGATCATATTCTTTAGGACAATTACTAATTTCTTCTGTGATACTTTTGAGGATTGAGTGTTTTTACAGAGGCTCAAACCCTGAGGTAGAAGAGCCATATTTTGGTTGCTTTAGAAATCCCCTTTATGTCTACACTTGAAAAATCCCCTCTACTATAATGTAGCCAAAGAGTTTCCTGGTTAATAGCCATGATGGTAATGGGTTACAATTTTTCTTCAATTTGTAAGACTAGCTAGAATATCCCAGAAGTTGTTTGTAGTTGTTCTCCTTAGTTTTTTCATATAACCAGTGTTCTCTGTCTGCTCTTTCATCAGAATTTTGCCAGTGCAGTTCAAATCTGTGCACAAGTAGGAGAGATGTGTTAATTAGCCTTGTGATGGGAGTGCTGTGGAGGTAACCTGGTTTGTTCCTCCAGCTCCCCGCTGTGCTATGCCATGGAGACACAGGCAGGGAGCTGAGTCCTGGGTGGATTCTGACGGGCCATCACGTGTGGGCAGCATGGACTTGGCTGATAACTAATGTCACCTGCTTCTTCTAAAATAGTGGCAAAGGGTAGAGTGGAGGCCAGACCCAGGAAGATGAATAGCTACATTTTAAAGAACATTTTGGCTTTAAACTATACAGAAAAATGTCCCTGTGCTATGTCTAATGATTCTATGCTCCTCATGGAAAAAAATAGTTTTATAGGTGAAAAAGGTTAGATGTTTTTCTGAAGGTTAATAGCTCCTATCTGGAAATTCAGCAGTTGGAAACAGTTGTTCAAGTACTAGTACCTTCCTGGGGAGGAGAAAGGGGGCTTTCCTGAGGCAAGCTGTCTTTTAGGAGAACAGGGTCTCTCCTACCATCAGTTCCTGCATATTTTCCTAACTGATTGTATTTCTTTGTATTCTATAGATATTTTAATGTTTGCAGCTTATGAGTTGTAGTTGCTGTCTGTTCACAATAATTTCCATATTTCTTGTAAAATTTGTTCTTGCTATAACCTGATTTGGATAAATGCACTATTAGGGAACTTCTGTCAGGCTTTGCCACAGAGTAACTGGGACTTTGAGCTACCTTTATAGTCATGTTCTGTTTCAAGTTACTTATTTGGAAAGCCTTGGTAACTGTGGATTTAACATTGGAGGTTGCTAGAAAGGAGTAGATGAATGGAAGACTTAATAGAATGAAGAACTTCTGGGATGAATAAAATGCTATCAGTGCAAGACTCAGACAATTGAAACTTGAAATATTTCTGGACTAGCTGCCTTGCTGCTGTACAATGGGCAGAATAGGCTGCCTCTTCTTAAAGTGCTTATGTAGCCAAGGAGCATGACTGATACATGATACAGGTGGCATTTGTCTAGTGAGAAATGGAGAATTTAAGCATTCATGATCATAACAAATGTGTGATAGAAGGAAGGCAAAATTAGCCTCAGGTGTTAGGATCTGGTACCCAAAAATGGAGCTATTTGGAAGCAAATAGTGCACCCAGAGTGAATCAGGGGGTACTGGACTTTGAGCCGTTAAGGCCCTGCAATCCCTTTACAGACACAATAAAGTAGGAATGCTGTAAGTATTCTATTAAAATAGAAAATAAATCTTTTATTGGCTTGCAAGAAGGACAAAGCTAGGTATGATTCAGAACACAGTTTTCTCACATTTGCGAAAGCTGAGTAACTGGAAGCAGACCTGGCATTTGAATAGCCTCTTCTTGTGACTCCTTAAAAGTCAATCACAACTCCCGTAGACTGGAGTTGCACAAAATGAATGTACTTCAACAATTGCTGGTGCCTGCCAACTCTAATCAAGCCCCATGGATGAGAATCTTAAACTGCACTAACTACTATAGTTACACACCCACTCCTTGCCACTAGCCTCACAGACCCTGCTTGCATAATCTCCTTTCACCCAACTTCTCCCTGTCCCTCCTCTCCCTCTGTATCCAAACTGCTTTTGTCTCAGATCTCAGTTGTTCTGTAAAGTGCCACATTTTCACTAAAACCTCCTTTGTATGCTCTTATGGATCCAGGGTAATGCTGGGGGGAAGTGTTCCCCTTGTCCCGCTGGACATGTGAGCTCAGAACCAAATCACTTCAGGCAAGGAGCCATTCTGTGGTAACTTCCAAAGAGTGGCACCTTTTGAGCACATCTCCTACCCTTATAGAGACATAGATCTGACCCCATTTGGTTTTGCTTTGGAATAAGGGGAGATGTGAAGCCAAAATCAAGGCTCACACTTTGTCCTGGGTCTTCCTGTGAACCTTACCCCTGTGCCAAGCACATGGCTGCTCTCAGTTCCAGCCAAACCTTCTCTTTGCTGTACAAAAGCAATCACTATCAAGGACCTGATGAACTAGAGCTGCCTGCCTATCTGTAACTTAATTGCTTGTAAATTTGTAGCCTTTATTTAAAAGGGAAAAATCAAATCCATGAGGGAATTATCATTCTAAAAGAGCCGCCTGTTTCTGAGCTGGATATACAGTGGAAACAAAAGTTCTTCTCTGTCTTGCTGACACTTCTAGGAATAAAAACATTTGTTCTGTTTGTCCTACAGCACTGTATTGAACTTCAGAACCCTGTTCGCTTCAAATTCATACTTAATGAAGCATAACTTGTATTAGTAGCAGCTATGAAATCTAGATAGTGTAATAGAAATTTCAGCTGGACACAGAATCTGACCCAAGTTGCTAAGACTGGCAAAGCCCACTTGTGATGCTCTCCAGATATTTCAATTTACTTCCTAATGACAGTGCTCGTGAATCACTGCCCACATAAAGAGAAGCCTGTTTCTGGATAAGAAAAGCCATTTACATGAGCCAAAGGATGTCTTAACAACAGTATCACTGAGGTGCAATGCACAGATACTTTCAGACAAGCATGCTACAGAAAATGGAAAAAAAAAACCCAGTATTAAAAGTCAGCCTGACAGGTTTGGAAAGCTAGAAGAATATTTTTAATGGTCAACTCTTCCTTTGTGAAGATATTAGAGGGACTTTTGATATCTTGGTTATCCAGAGGCTTTTAGTAGGCAGCAGTTAGCCTGAGCTAACAAGCTGTGTGAAATACAAGGTGATTGTATGGAGCTTAGGACAGAGGTGCCCAACCTGACTTTCCAGCTCCACCAGCTCAGGGCCAGCAGCCTTGACCATCCTGTTCTGTGCTCTGCAAACACATCTGCTGGGTTTCCTGGCACAGCAGGAAGGCAGTGCCCCTGGATTTCCTTGGCAGTACACCCATGGTGCTCAGCCCTTCCCAATCCATCTGCCTTTGTATCTTGGGAGCTCCTTCACCTGTGGTACTGTTTATCCACAGATAAACTGCTAGAGTGTTAATCTGAGTTGATTGTGCTTGTCAGTCAGACAGGTTGAGTGCCTTACTTTCCCATCTCATCCTCTGTTCCCGAAGAAACAAAGCACTTTACAGAGTTAACTAATCAATAATGAAGTGCATTAGACAAGCAGCACGTGTTTTGTTTCATCTAGTTATTGATCTTTGCTTGTTGACTGAATGAAGGCCTTAGTTTAAGACTAGATATTTACTGAGAAATATGGGAGAAGAAGGGACAAATAGTATATAAAGAGATATAAATACTAAGGCAGGTAAATCTGATACAGTGCCTAATTTGGATTCTCCAGGTTTTAATAGGTGAAATTTAGACACCAGGGAAACAGTGTGAGTTCTGTGATTTGAAAGGCTTATGAGGGATTTTATCAAAGCATGTTAAGTATCTCAAGAGACGGTATAGAGGAGTACTGGGTCTTTGCAGCAGTGCCCAGCGACAGGACAGAAGGCAAGGAGCGCAATGTGAAACACAGGAGGTTCCCTTTGAACTTCAAGGAACACTCTTTTTATTGTGAGGGTGTTGAACAGTGCAAAGGTTACCCAGAGAGGTCTGTATCCTTGGAAGTGTTCCCAAACCATCTGAACGTGGCTCTGGGCAGCCTGCTCGAGGTGTAAGGACCCTGCTGGAGCAGGGGCTTGGTCAAACAGACCCCCAGAGGACCCTTCCAGGTTCAGCCATTCTGTTATTCTGTGACACAGCATCACCTCCACAGTACCAGGCCAAGAGTAAAAAGATTTAGCTTTCAAACTGCAGTGTCTCACCTGAGGTAGTAAGTAGTCATCATTGGGGGTCTTGAGGAATCTTTGTGTTTCAAATTTCCAGCTATGCCATGAATCTCCTGGTGTAGTTTGGTCTATGATTTTCAGGCTTCCTTGGATTATAAACTATTTTAATCAGTGATCTAGATGATTCCTGATCTCCACTGATGCCCACACCACATGTCTCATTAATATTATTGCAAGTTAAATGTTGCCTTTAAGAAATCGCAAAATCTGTTTTTCCCAAAGAAACCACCCTGGCATTTATTATTTATTTTTTAAAGGAAAAAACCCAGTCTTGTAAAAAAAAAAAAAAATCTGTGATGAATATAGTGCTTTCCTGTGTATAAATGTCACATAAAGTGGTGTGAATTGCCACACTTACGGCTCTAGTGTTGCTGCACTAACATAAACTAACCATGTCTCTTGCTCCATGGGTTTGTGCTGCAAGTGCCAGTTCTCCCAGTGTAATTGAACACACGATTACCTTGACTGTGCATATAAGAAAAACCTGTTTACTTGAATGTTACATTTGAGGACTGCAACTGAATGCTGAATAATTGTATTTTAAATTTTAGAAAACTATTTGTTATTGTAACCTGATCTCCACAAAAATAAGTACAAAAGAATGCAGCAGTCACCGTATTTAAGAGCTTTTTTCCCCTGTGATTCCACAGAGGCCAGAGAATTGGAGAATTTCCCAATACAGAGGCCAAATAGCAAAGTTACTCTTTACCCTTTATTGTTTTTAAAACCTTTATTAAGTCATGTCTAGTGTCCAAAGCAAGGCTGAATCTTGTTCTGTAGCACTCCAGTGAGCAATTCCTTTTCTTTCCCCCTCAAGACTCTGACTCATTTTTTGTTTCTTCCTTAATTGTCCCTTATCAATCTCTATATTGCAGTTGTGCATTCATTGGTCTTGAATCTTCCTCCTCAGCTCACACTGCTGCCAGTTCTGGGATGGCTGTGGTGAAGCTGTCTGAATGCTCATTCTTTTTTTTTTCACCTCTAGTACTAGGGAACTTCCCAAGATCAGGTTTTCTGTCAGTTTATGGGCCAGGTTGTGTGCCTGTCCAGTGGGAATTGGTTTTCATCACACAGGGACTCCAAAGCAGCTGGGGAACAAGGATAATGTTTCTGGGTGAGAGAGTCATGGTCAAAATATTTTCAGAGGGTGATTATTCAATATCATGTGAAAATCCACCCACGCTGAAGTGCCCCAAAATGCAACCACTTCCAGACTGAGTAGACATGGTACAAAATCCTAGCTAATTTCTTGTTCTGTCACACTTAAATGAAGATGGTAGTTAAGATTAATTTTCCCTGTGATAATTGTTCCACTTAGAATGGAGGTATTTACAAAATGGTACAAAAAATATCTGTCTTCAGTGAAAATCAGCAAGCAAAACAACTTGTGTGTACTCTAGACTTTTGAGATAGCATAAATAAAGGTGATGCTTCCTACTTTAATAGGCCTTTTGCATTAACAATGATTTTGGCTAAATGCCTCAGCTTTGCCTTAGCATTTACTTAAACATCAGAGGAACATAGTCGGCAACAATACGGTAGTCTCTGAATGGGCTCTTAGCTACCCTAAATGTGACTGAAACCCAGCACTTTGGGAAAATGGCACTTATTTATTGTAAAAAGAAACCTAAAAACAATGCTGACATTAAACTGAATAAATATATGGGATACAGGCTTTGAACTCAAACTTCTGGGCATAATATTTTCAGAATTTCTACACTACCTTCCCAATTTCAAGCCTCTCCCCAGCTCTGTGGTTGTTGTTGTCTTCCAAACATATGTACTACGGGAATGCAGTGCTGGTGACTGACAATTTTATCCTTAGATATAAACTCTAGTTCTTACCTTTTAACTCTCTCAGAAGTATTGTAAGTTCAAAAAAGTAAAAAAAAAAAAAAGTTGCATTACAGCAATCCCTGTCTCACTGTCAGATTGTCTTTACAGGAAGATCACCAGTCAGAGTCAAAGCAGGCATCAACATTTAGATTTTACTTTTTAAAAGATAGTGTGCTAGAAGGAGGAGCCCTGAGAGCTGTGAATTTCAGAACTCCTCTTGCTGTCCTGCGTGCACCACACTGCTTCTTACTAGGCTTCATTCTGTCCTCTCAGGAGACATCCCCCACCAGCATTACGTACTTTTCAATTCTTGCTTGAGTAAGACTGAGATCCCCAGCATATACTGTGGAATTTTGGACCATTAGATTTAATGGATAATAAGGTAGAAGGTATTTCTAGTTCCTTAAGTATTTTTTGATGTTGTATTTCTTAATATGAAAATAATATTCGGTGTCTGAATCACTTTATCAATACTTACATTAATATTCAATAATTTTGTAACTGTTTATTCTAATGAATTTCTAAAGGTCTCCTAGACCACTGTAAGAGCTGGTCCTAATATTCATAAAATCAGAGACTTCTCTAGCCTTTGATAAACAATATTTTTAGTATTAAACTTTCCCTAATAAGTAGACATATCTATAAGTACTGGTCATGTATTTAAGGAGAAAATTATATTCAGTGTAAGTAATGAATTGGTTGTCACTGTTGCAATTATCTTCTTTCCTTGGACAGAGCCTTTTGCTCTTGGGCAGTTGGATGCCACCCTCTGATTCAGTCTGTAAAGGAGCTGTAGGAGAACAAGATTTGCTTGTAATGGCAATATTTCTGATCTGCAGTAATTGTATTTGGTTAGTCATCTTGCCCTTTAATGTGTTTTGTTGGGTGGGGCACAGGCAGAGTTCACATAATACATGAGAAAAGATAACCAGAAAAGTTTTTTTTAGATCCACCTCATAGGCGGAAAAACTGCAATACAAAGGAGGATGAAGAATCTTATGAAGATGACAGGCAAAAAAGACAGGAAATAGAGTCTAGGTTGGCATAGCTGAGGCTCATCTCTACCTGTTCTGCCCTCTCACATTCCAAGTATACCAATAATATTTTTGTTACTGTGATCCATCCTGTGTGGTATCATTCATGTGAATAAGTCCAAGTGTCCTCCGTGCTACACTCTATAAAACTTGCAGTAGAAAAGACTATTCCCAAAACATTACAAAGTAAATTTTAACAGGCCACAAGAAACAGCTAAAACTCAGACAGTGGAGAGGAATGAGACAAAGCTGAGCAGCCTGATAAGAAGCAATGCCTTTTGGGAACTGTTACTCCCTAAAGAATGGCTGTTTCTATCTTGAATAATATTTTACTCATGAGTGGCACAGAAGAAAAATTCAGAAACTGGAAGGGTTCTTTTACCCACAGAAAGGCAGACTGTGGATTTTACTACTGAGAGCTCCTCCAAATATTTAATCTATAGAGAGATTAATTATTTGGTTCTTGCTGGAGTTGCTAATAGTATAACTAATTTAGATGGTGATTCCTTCTGTCATAGATATCTGCTTGAAGGGATGAGACAGAAATGTACTGCAGTTGAATGTAGAAAGCTCTCAGATACAGGAATGGTTGCAAAATGAGGAAGAACAACCAATCCTCTCCATAAACTAAATCGACCATCACTTCAACACAAAAATATCTTTCTTGTTCTAAATATATAATTGAGCTTGAGTCATCACTTCGGACCTCACAACATCTCATTCCAGCCTATCTTCTGTGAAGATACAAGCTTCACAAACTTGGGGAAAGTGAGAGGAGAGACAGGAGGGCTGTGAGGGAGAGCTGCTGATGTGGTCAGGGCACAGTGCTGAAGCCAGAAGGAAGTATTTGGTCACTGCCACAGGCAGTGTGTGTGGTAAAGGCAGCAAACCTCACAGGCTCCAATCTCTGCTGCCAGGCTACAGTTCAGTGCATTTGTTGGAGTCAAACTGGAATAACTGTAAATCAGAATTTCTACACGACTAAGACATTTGCTGGCTCCTGTATTCTGCAGAAAAAACTCCATCACATAATGGAGACAAGTATGAATCTGTTGTTGCTGGATCTGTTCCTGCTTGTCTTTTTATCTCATAAATATAATCATTAGATCAACTACAACTTTTTAAAACATAGATATCTATGAACATTTGTCTATATGTGTCTATATGTGATCCATCAATATATCATAGAATGGTTTGGGTTGGAAGGCACCTTTGAGACCACCTTGTCCCACCCCCTGCCATTGGCAGGGACACCTTCCACTATCCCAGGGTGCTCCAAGCCCCATCCAGCCTGGCCTGGGACACTCCCAGGGCTCCAGGGCAGCCACAGCTGCTCTGGGCAGGGCCTTCCCTCCCTCACAGGAAAGATTTTTTTCCCAATGTCTAATCTGAACCTACTCTCTTTCAGTTTGAAGCCATATGGCAGGGAAGAGTTAAGTCCTACTTTCTCTTTCTGGCTGTAATATCTTTCCTTGCACTTGTTTTTGGCACTAGCACCAGCTGCTCATTTCCTTTTTTCAGTGTGGTAGAAGACTGCTTAAAGATTGTCATAGTATAAGCAATATACTGTGAATAAGCAAATAAGTGAAAAGGCATTTGTATTATTTGGGCTTTAATTTTCAATTTTTTATTCTTAGTGTATCTTGTGTGTAACTAAGAAAAAATCATGTCAGTTTTGTGCATCTGTGTTAGGAGTCTTTCAGTATCTGGGGAAGGTGTAAGCAGAGTGTTTGACTACTTGAGACGTATTTTTAAATAGACTAAGCCACCATGATTTATTTATTGTACGTTCTCCAAATTCAGGAACAAAGATCACAGATGTTATTAGAAAACCTGCAAAGGTAACAACAGTTTGGAATTATGAATAGAATGAAATTATAAATAGAAATTATTTTTATTAATAAAATAATAAGTAAAAATTGTGGTCTTTTCTGTAACAAGAAATAATTCTTTTCAGAGGGTTGTGGAAATCCTAAAGATGCCCTAGCTTGTATTTCTGATTTTTCAGGAGCTCTTCAAGAAATCTCTAAATTAAATATATTATCACTTTATGACTTAATAATTAGCCAAAATAGATTTCTTCTATATATTTATGAATTGTCACAAAAGGAGGAAAATTACAGGGTGGAAAACTTTAGACTCTTTCTCTAGAAAGCCTGTAACTTGTTTTGTTTCTTTGAATCACTGCAATTTCATTGTAAATCATTAGGTTTAGACTCAGGAGTTGTAAAAAGAGCCTTGTAAAATCTGAATAGGTTCTAAAGACTATTTAAATTACTAGAAAGAAAATGCACTGTCCAAGCCTGCAGTGACTTGCATATCTTCTCAGGTCATTGCATAGTAGATGTATATTTTCTATTAAGAGAGCGTGCCAGGACTTAATAATTACTGTGGTGGGCACTAATGTGGGATACAATTTTCTTTCCTTCCTCTTATTTTGTTAACTAATGACACACAAAAAGTAAAAACCTAGATTGCATTGAGAGAGGAGAGGAGAGGAGAGGAGAGGAGAGGAGAGGAGAGGAGAGGAGAGGAGAGGAGAGGAGAGGAGAGGAGAGGAGAGGAGAGGAGAGGAGAGGAGAGGAGAGGAGAGGAGAGGAGAGGAGAGGAGAGGAGAGGAGAGGAGAGGAGAGGAGAGGAGAGGAGAGGAGAGGAGAGGAGAGGAGAGGAGAGGAGAGGAGAGGAGAGGAGAGGAGAGGAGAGGAGAGGAGAGGAGAGGAGAGGAGAGGAGAGGAGAGGAGAGGAGAGGAGAGGAGAGGAGAGGAGAGGAGAGGAGAGGAGAGGAGAGGAGAGGAGAGGAGAGGAGAGGCAGTCAGGAATTGCTCTACAAAGAGGGAAGCATAATTAGATTTAAGAACTTTTTTTTTCTATTAAGAAAACAGGCCTTGCAGCCATGCAGACTGATGATGGGCCCAGCCTTGCTGGGAGCACACTCAGCACAGCTACTCTTAACTAATATTTCAGACCCTCAGGAAGTTTTATTATTAAAAAGTGAAAGTGTCCATATTTAATCCCAAATTTTATACCAAAGGGAATTGCTAAGGCTGCTGCACTCTCTGGATGTGAAATGCAGTGAACAGGGACTTCTGTTTGGAATCTTTGAACTCTAACACCAGCCTGTACCCACAACGACACAGGACTGGGCTCACTGTCCCTATGTAGGATATGCATTTTCCCTGACTTTCCCAAACTCCAGCCAGCCATGGGAGACTGTGCCACTGAAACAGGGCTGATGTTGTCTCCAGCACTTGCTGTGTTCAGCATGGCGCAGCAGGGGGTGGAGGCAGAGATTTGGATGTCCAGGTTTGGCTTTTGCTTGTCACTGAGACTGGTGAAGTGGGAGATGAACCCTTCTGAAAATTGGAAGGGACTGAATTGCATCTTAGACCATATTTAACTGTGTGTGGTAAAAAAGTGTGCATGGTGAGTTTGTGATGTGCAGACCAGACCTGAGGTAATCAGTGGAACATCTTGGAAAAGAATGAGATCAAGCCTGAGGAGCTGACAAGGAGGGGAGCTCCAGACAGAGCAGAAGGCACATTCCTGTGTGTGATGAGATCACAGACATCACTTACATGTGCTAATGCAATTTATAGGCTGGCGACCCAGAATTAGGTTTTTCCCCTTGTACTATTTCACATTTTATGTGTGCAATATGCAGTATATTCATCCTTCTCTTTAATATTTTATCATCTTCTATCTCACCAAAATGAAGAAGGAAAATAGATGGCTATTAAATATAAATACCAGCAACTCTTCAAAAAGTTCCCTTTCCCTTGCTTCCCTTTCTCAGCAGCAGGATGAAAAGTTGTGTAGATGCCCTAAAACTGGACTGAGTCTTTTGACATGGCATTTTCCTCCTTAGGAATTAGCAAGAGAGATGGCAGATGTGGGCCAAATATTTAACCTTTGCCACCTGAAGTGTGTTAGTGTTTAAGGGTTATGTTTCAAGAAATGAGAACATCCCAATAATCAGTGAAATAAAGATTACATAACATAACCTTTTATGTGAAATTCTAAAATTATATTTATTGGACAATTCACAGAAAGTGATGTAGTGACCACAAAAATTACTCTGGTTTTATACATGTACAGATGTACAGAACAAAGTTTAAAATAACAGACCCATTTGGAATATGAATTTAATCAGTCCTGTGGAAAACATATGGGTACTAACAATGTTGAATTCATAAATGACTGTGCCAACTGACATGGCTTTTATGAAATACATCACTATGCCATGGAGGAGCTTTTGTACAACTTCTTTCTCTATGTAAAGTTAGGATTTGTGTACTATACTGTCAAAATTTACTGTACATTTTCATTAAGAAAGGGTTGGGTTTTCTTTTTTTTTTTTAAGAGCTGATTCATATATATTAAAAAAATCATTTCATATTAATATTTTCATTTGCATATAGTAATTTAATTCATTGTACTGCATAAATTGTGTAGATTCATGCTTTCAGAAATGCATTTAACATCTGCAACAAGACATTTCAAGATATGGTTTATGGTTGTTTCACATCAACAACAAGATATTTCATGTAAGAGCATTTTTCCTGGGCTGAACAGTCTGTTGGTTTGAGACACATTTACGGAGTACAACCATTGTATGTACAACCATACAGCATATGCTTATTTAATCCCTTCTCTGGTATAGTTTCTATTATCCATAGAAGTGGCCACAACTACACAGAATTTGGGCAGCTAGGAAGCAATCCCAAGGTACAAAATACATGCTACCAACTGCAGTTACTGCTCCTCAACAAGAACCAATGCACTAACATGGAAACAATCTGGGAAATGACGAACTGTGTGGGAAAAATTGTACATTTTTGCAGGCAGATGAAATACCATTTTTACTGTCAAGAGATGATGAAGTATGAAATAGAATTATCCCAGCCAATTAGAGCACAGCTGTTACATTCAACGTGATGAGATCATTTCTCAGCTCTTCAAAATCCTACACCCTCAGTAACATTTAAATGTTTAATAACTATATAGTTAAATCTATCTAGAACAACCCCTTTCACCAAACTGCAGCAATATTCAGGGTGAATGTCTGATTCCTGCCCTGTTGCTCATCACAAGTCATGTTTTACAGCTCCTTGCTCAGGAATTCCTCTTCTTTTTCCTCTCCTTTGTGTTGCAACCTGACCTTCCAAGACTCATTCATCTTCCCCCCTGACCATCAGACTTCGGGTACTCTTCATGCTGTGGCTTGTTTTGGGAAGGTGGGCAGAGCAGTGACAGCAAACAGCCAGTGCCAAGGAAGTCATTGTTTGCTCATGTGGCCTAAACCCACTCCTGGCAATTCATTTCCTACAATATGGTTTGCACAATTTACACCCACTAAGGACAGAGATGTGCTGAGGGAAGCAGAGAGCTCCCTAAAGTCACCCCTGGAACCCTCAGTGTTCCTGCTCTCCCCTTTACACCAATCCTTGCAGACAGTGCAAATGAAGAAGAAATCAAATTCTATTTCCCTTGGGTCTTAAGTGATGTAGTGGCTCTTCCAGCACAAGGATTCCAATTCTGGTTTGGAGTTCAGGTGCAGGAAGCAGGAGCAGATGAAGGAAACACATCAACGAAAAGACCCAAGCTGCCTTTGTACATCCTCCCTGTTTGCCTGTGTGGCTTCCGAGCCAATGAACACAGGTTTGCTTGGGACATGCTTGAAAACATCCTGCATGGTCATCATGCCAGCCAGAGACCAGAAAGGGATCACAAATTTGCAATATAAGGGTAGGCATGGCAGTAATCAGAAGAGTTGGCACAATTCTATTTCTTTGCAGCAGTTAGTGACTATCTAGAAATCTTGAGCATTTGTTTTAGAAAGTAGGTGCATTCTGTTGACATTTGAGGAGAAGCAGTGTTATCTGTCTTAAGTGAAAGTACTAGTTAATAGCTGCTGTTTAGTGTAGGGACTCTTAAACATGGGCCCATGAATGACAATGTCTGTTTTCACACTAATCACAGCAACCTAATTTTTAACAAATTATACTTTGTATTATTGTTTGATTGGCTGCAGTGTTTATTGATTTGCTTTGTTAAATCATACCCATGTAAAAGACACTGCCAAATTCATGTCATATGAGAACTTATCCATGGATTACAGAAAAGATTTTTTAAAAATCAAGTTTCAATTTAAATTTATTGTTTAAACTTTGACAACTTATGCAGTGACATCAGCAACACAGAGCGCCTTAACAGAGTGAACTGACCGTGACTCATTTAAGGAAATACTAGGGGATTTAGTTTGTGTATTAAAGACACTTCATGAAAAGGTAAGAAATACAAAACTGAAGGAATGAATTGGGATAAGGAGGGATTCACAGCTTCTCTAGTAAATTACCAAAGGCAATGAACTTAATAACTATCTAAAAATATTCAAAGGATATAAATCATGGTTAGAGGAACTATTTAGAGTGGTGCAAAAGGGTCTAACTGGGACTAATGAGATAAAAATTACAAAAAGGATCATTTAAATTCATTTTCAGGAAAAGCTTTCTAATGGTGAATTCTAATAGACTCTAGAACAATCTCCCAGGGGAAGCAGTAGAAGTCCCAGGCTTAGAAACATTTAAGTAGGTTGAAGCACCCCCACCCCTAACACTAAAAAATATATTATAGGAAAGAATTCTGCACTGTTAGCATAATACTCTACTTGCACTACTTTTTCCTTTTGTCAACTAATCTTTATCTCTAGGATTTGATAAGTCTACTATGAACTTTGAAATATGCTGAAGTTGAGATTGAACAGTTCTCAGGAAGCCCACCCCTAGTGTGTCTTACCCTGTGAAGCAATAATCCACTCTGGTGTATCTTCCCATCCCTGTCATGATGACCCTTTGAACAAAATTGCCTGTTAATCACAATCAAAAATTTACTCAACTGGTGGTGCAGTATTTGTAACAGCATACGTACAAAAACCCCATCTCTTTTCAGATGTACCTCACACTTTTACATTAGTTTGTGGAGAGGCCAAAAATAAATGTGCCAATAGTTGATTCTGAGAATGGAGGCAATAACTTCAGCTCTCAGATCGGCACAGGGATGGTCATTATCCTTAAAAGGTTTTCTATTATGTATATTTTCAAAAATCAGGATTCCTAACTGTGTGGCCATTTAGGAGATTGTATCACCACAAAAAGTTTACCTGAGGGCCTTTTCAATATGGAATATAGTCTGCCTTGGGTGTCTCCAGCTCCTCATCAACCCATAGAGTATGTTTGTTGTAGAAAATCTCTAATCAACAACTGTCTGTGGGCAAAAGTTCAATTTCGTACCTCAAATTAAACTGTGTGGTAACTGTACCCTCAGATTCAAGTCACAGCAGACAGAATGTTTGCCCCAAGCCTCCTGGGCCGGCCTTGGCCCTAAATTTTTGTATTTAATGCACACACAGTGTAGCAATACCTCTCATGGCCCTGCTCCCTTCCCAGCTCTGCTGGAGGTGCTGTAACTGGAACACAAGGAGGCAACTTTAGCATCAACCTGGCTAAAAACCTGCAAGTTTTCCTTCATCACCACAGCCACCACCTCCCCATGGGTGCCATTCTGTGATTTTCCTGTACACAACACACAAATGTGTGCATTGCATCGATTTCTGGTCATCTCGGAACCCTTCGACATCCCACATTCATTCTCATGTTCATCGTGACAGTGTCAGCTCTGGCATGGAAACAGAAAATGTGTCCATTTTCTTACTATTTGACGCTCAAGATTTTATGTCTCTTTCTTTTCTACAAGATCAAATTTCAACTTTTTTCACATCACTGTAAACCTTAACTCTTTCTGTTATTCATGCAGTATTCTCTTCTACTTTCCTGTTCACTCTTCCTTAAATAATAATTTGATTTTCTAATGGAACTGACATTCCATTCCACATTTCTAAAGAGCATTCCCAGTTAAAACAACCATCCACCTTTTCCTCTACTGTACATTAAGCAGTTTGTAGACAAGGATTTATTGCCAATTTCAGTACTGGTTTGAAATGTCATTGTAGTCACAGAGTCACAGACTTAATCAGGGTTGTCTGATCAAGTCTTTTGTACCTGTTTATGTATTTAGGGGAGGCAGGAGTAGAAAAAAAAAAAAAGACATTGTAATTTTAATAACTTTTTGCTTTTTCCCCCCTTTAGTATATCCTGAAACCTTCAGCCAAATATAGATTTGTGGGTTAGTACAGCAAAGGACTTTACAGTACACCTGAAAGAACTTTATACCCAGCTGGGAAGTTAAATGCCTCTGAAAACCCAAAACTGTATCCAGATTTATACAAAAGGAATAGGTAGGGACGCAGAAAAGCATTTTACTCCCATGAAGTTTTCTGGGTTTCTGAAGTACAAGGATGGAATACCATTGAAAAATCTTTGTTCCCTATTTGGAGACTTGTTCTCTTTGCATTTGGCAAGCTTTGTGCACCTTGCCCAGGGAAAGCTGAACGTTTTTATTGTACAATGTACTTAACTGGGAAAAAAATTGCTGCTTCTTTGTTCTCAGCACAGACATAAATAGTGACAATAGATGGGCATGGAGCTTCAACAGCTGATGAATGCACAATTTCCCCTTGAGCTAGTACTCAAAATAAGAATGAGGGCTTCTCCTGAACTCTGTTTCACACATTTGCAGTGCTTCACGCTGCTGAGTGTGTTTCTTTAGAGGCAGTAACTAATGAAGCACCAGCCCAGAGCTCTCCACTGTAACCATTGTGTCTTTTCCTCTGCGTGTGTTTGGAGTGCTCCACCATGGAGGGCTGGGAGCAGAGCTGCAGGAGAATTATTGAATTATGGTTCACCACCAGGCTCTTCAACAGGGCTATTCCAGAGGATTCTAGCTGCACTGTTCCTGTTGCCAGCAGAGACATGGAAACCATAACAAGCAAACCGCTGGCAATACCTACTCCAAAGGCAGCAAAATGCCTCTAGGGAAAAAGAGTACCTGCCCTGGTGCCTACCTTTTCATCACCAGGAATGAAGTTATGAACATACAAAGCTTCCTGGGTTCATTTTATTCTGCTAAATTTCAATAATGAGGGGTACAGTTGTTTATTACTTTAAATTCCTATCTTAGACAGAGGCTTATGAAATTAAAGCCCTTGCTCCCCTTTTGTTTTTGCACTGTTCAAGTATTGTGTATTTTTAATTTATGACCATGTCTTTTTCAGAGAAAACCAAAATGAGCATACCAGGCTTGAACCTTGCTAATCCTACAAAGGTGATGAATTATAATTACTTTATGAGATATCACTGGAGCAATTTTTCCAATATATTTAGCAGACATATTTCTTGAGATTGGGTGTGTTAAAAGAGCATGAATTTTGCTCTGCTGTAGCTTTAGTGGTTATCTCTGTTCTTTGTATCTTTATTCTCCATGCTAACAAAAATGAAGCTGGATTCCAGGAGAGTCCAGCAACCAGAAGTCTGATCATTGGATACACAATCTGAGACATGCAGCTTTAGGGAACCCGATCCATTTCAGTTTACATCTCTTCTCACACATTGCTTGTTATGCCTTTCTTTATTAAAAAAAAAAAAAAAAAAACCAAAAAAAAAAAAAAAAAAAAAAAAAAAAAAAAATTTGACCCAAATGTACAAATATTGTACAGGACCGCAGCTTCTGGGTGCTGTAGAAAATATTACAAAGTGTAATGGTTTGGTGCATGGGAGTGTGGGTTTCTTTGGAAGCACCAAAATCTTTGAGGGATGGGCTGGCTGCTGTTCCTAGGCAGTTGCAGTGGCCCTGGAATGCTGAGAGCTGTGCAGGCTCTGGGGGCAGTGAGGCTGTGCAGGAACAAGGCCTGGCAGCTTCCTCTGCTGTGCTGAGAGGGAAAACCTAATGCCAGTGGTGATACTGGCTGGAGCATGAGGGAGATTATACAGCACCGGATTATGTACAACCAGCAGGAATGAATTCAGTGACTTAGAAGGTGGTTTGATTTCTTTGGCAGTCTTTTTGATATTTATGTTTTGTCATTTGGGCTTTTTTCTCCTATCTCCTTAGATTTACTCACTTAGTGTACAACTGCTTTAAGCAGTTGCTTAAAGGCAGAAAGTAGTTCTTAAGGCAGAACCTGATAAAATCTGATATCCCCCCTGAGACTGGGGATATCCTAGTTTTGAGATATTTATTCTGGTCAGCATATATGAATTAAGGGAACGGGAAGCCCCTTAGAGGAGATGTACTCAGTTTTGTTTCCTCACCCTCTCTCAGCATCCATATGTTTTTGCAAATATCCTTAATTTTGGTACTATAATTTCTATTCCAGGATAGCAGAAGCAGCTCCATCCCACCAGACCTTTACCTGCTGTCACCCCAGTAAAGTCTTTCCTGGTGCTGTTCTGTGGAGATGGAGAGCTGTGTGTGCTGGCACCAAAACTTTGAGAAGCGTCAGTGTTGGGTCCCAGTGCACTAGGACCCCTACCAGGGAGGAAAGTAAAGCTGCCTCTGAGGTTACAGCTGGGGAAAGGGACAGCTGAGACACAAATTATTTATTATTTATATTTTATCAAAGCTCAAAAGGCTTTGCCACAGTGAAGTAAGGGCTGCTACTGCATTACCCTCTGCCCATCCTTCACCTGGGGCTACTGATTTCCCATGGCATTATTTTCAGTTTAGGGTCAGGCAGGGACAGCTCCTGCAATGGAGACAGTAGATTTCAACCACAGAAGGAACTTTAGAACTCTCTGATCCTTTCTGAGCCTTACTTTGTTCCAGAATGGAGTAAGGATGGTGCTCAGCAAGCTCAGCACCACCACATGCCAGACAGAAAAATAAACTGCTCCCTCCCATTAGCCTCTGGTGAGGTAAAAAGCAGTCCCACCACCACTGCAACAGTTTATTTTCATTAGTATTAAAGATGTCACAAACCCTACGTCTATTTCTAGATGTGTAAGCCAATGCAGTAAATATTGATATTAATCTCAACTGTGCATTTTTAAGGTTTACTTGCAAAGATAAAATACCTGCGGAGGGGGTAGAAATGAAAGAGAAATGGGAGCTATTAATCACATATAGTCACTTAAGCATGCATTTTAATTCAGACAACATCCTCAATTTGCATTTGTAGGTTTTACAGCTTTTCCCAGCCTCAGATTAGAACTCCAAAAATTTAAGGGATCATTGATGTGAAGTCATTTTAGACCTCTGTTGTCACCTCTGAATTCCTGGTGCCATGGATTGTGGGTACCTCTTCAGAACTGCTTTCTTTGGATAGACTTGTTTATTGCTAATGTAAAAAAGCCACCTCAGCACAAGAGAGACCCTGAGGGGCTGCAGTGAGTCCTTGGAAGAGAGCAGAGCTGGGGAGGGGTTGGAGCACCATGCTGATGAGAAGCAGTTGAGGGAGCTGGGGGGGCTCAGCCTGCAGAAAAGAAGGCTCAGGAGGGGCCTTTTCACTCTCTCCAACTCCCTGAGATGAGTCTGCAGCCAGGTGGAGTTGGCTTCTCCTCGCAAGTAACAAGTGATAGGACAAGGGCAAACAGCCTCAAAGTGTGCTGGGAAGGTTAAGATTGCATACTGGGGAAAATTTCCTCATTGAAAGGATGAAAGGTATTGGAAGAGGCTGTCCAGGGCAGTGCACAGTCACCATCCCTGGGGCAATTCCAAGACGTGTGAATGGGAGAGCTGGGGACATGTTAGCAGGGGGCTTGGCAGTGCTCAATGATCTTAGAGGTCTTTTCCAACCTGAATGGTTTTACAGTTCTAAACACTTTTTTCAGGGGGAAAAGGAGAGAATTTTGGCTTTTGATTAGGGGCAAAACTCTCCCACATGTGTGTCTTTATGTACATATGTGTGTATATGTTCTGGTTGGTTTATAAGCAAGTAGGATATATCAAAAAATAATTTCTGGAGGGGAGGCAATATTGTTAGAATTGTTTTAGAAAAATTGATATTTCTGTGATTTTCTAGTAGTAGTTTTGCTCAGGAAACCACTGCTCTCAGTCCTATACAAATATTCTAGGGCCCATTTTGTGAAGAAGTACCTCATTCTCACTGCCATTCTGGAAAAGGATGTTTCTATTTATTTGAATGAAAAAATGCTGCATAATGCACTCCAATGAGTAATCTAAAATAAGTACAGTGATACATTTTAGTTTGCTGAATATCTTACTGCAAACCAAGTTTTAGTGATAACACACATGCCTGTATGACTTTGCTTAGATTTAAAAATGTAGATTTATTTACAGTAGAGAAAATACTTTGTTTCCTTGTTGTGTAATGTATGAGTACAACCTGAAAAGATCTGCTTCCAGTAGCAAAAAGGTAAAAGTCTATTAGATGGAGAAACACACTGATGAATTCACAAACATATAAAAGAATTAAAGGCTGTCAATAAGGTTGTAAATTGCTGTTTTCAAGTTGCCCTAATATTTGCTATGATAGCAGCAACAACAACAACAATAATTATAATAATCAGGAATAACAGAAACTTTAAAATAATTTAAGTCCAGTTTTAAATCTGAAATTGACTTTTAAATATCTACATTTAATTTTGAATTTTTTTTTTCTGAGCAGAAAGATTTGCTGATATGTGCTGATAACAAGCATCATGAAGAGCCTGCTTCATGTCACTAAAAAATTAAAACTGGGAAATTATCTAGGATACTAGGATGTTAGGAACTGATCTAACATAGCATTTGTACTTATGTGGCCTTGATTCTGCACAAATTCTTCTATGTGTGAGAGAATAAAATGAAACAGGATTGATAACAAAAGAAAACTGCTATATTGCCAATCTTAACAGCCGTGTGACAAGGTGATTGCTGGCACAACAAATAAAAGCATGAATAACTCTAATTTTAAAATTAATATATATTCTTCTTTCATTTACTTTCTAGATATTCAACTAAAGGGCCTAGTTGCTGTCAGCATTTCCCTTCAGCTACTAAATGCAGAAAATGGAATTACAAGAACCCCCAAGCACACTATATATTCCCTATATCCCACGACATTCAGGACCTGTCAATAAGTCAGTACTGAGGGAGGTGGGTACCCTTAAGATTACTCCAAGTACCCTTTGCAACATCAGCCACCATTCAGGGTGTTCAGGAAGGTCCTGTTGTGGCAAGACTGACTGGGAGAGTGGAGAAGAGGAAGCAGCTCATTGTAAACACCAGATTACAAAAGCCAAAGTCAAAGATGAAATTGCAAAGAAAACAAAGTATGCAGGAAAATAACCCAGACAAGCCACTAAGCAGCATTCACTTCCATGCCATTTCCTTTCTATGCATTGGAGCAGCTACCCCAGCAAGTGCTGCAGCATTTGGTAAGCAAAGCAGTTGAAAGGTACTTAAGGAAAAGGGGACAAAAAACACACCACACAGATTAATCAACACATTGTATATGTAGCTCTGCTTTTTCTTTTTTTTTTTTTTTTTTTCTTTTTAAACAGTGTTTAAGAAAAATATGCTGTGTTACCATAACAAACTAAAATGCTCTCTCAACCTCTTAAGATTTTAGTTTTTGTTTTCAACTATTTTGGCTCCAAGTAGGTTTTATTTTTCCTTGTCTACTTTATAAAGCCTTCTCTCAACATTAATGGCTTCAGGCAGAAGAAATAAGGGAGAATTATGAGCACAGAAGAGGGCTCACAGTGTTGTTCCTTTCTCTTGTGCACTACAGGCAGGCAGGCGTACAGAAGAAATAGGGAATCATGTTTTTATAGAGTAGAGTCAGACAGGAATTCCAGCTGGCATTCACTAAGCAAAAGGGAACGTTTTCCTCATCTAAAATAATTGTTTAAATCCCAGCCATACATAGCTATGGAATAACGGGGTCACTTATTTTCCACTAGTTCAGTAAGATGCTGCAGCAAGCTAATGGTTCCATGAGACAGACAGTTTAAAGCATTGATTTGCTGCAAATTGCTCAATCCATAACTAATGAGCAGCTCTACAGATTTTCAGTGAATCAATCCCATTAGAATTTACAGTTTGCATATGACCATATTACTCAATCTGTGGACACAGACTGGGGGATTTTTTTGTAACCTTCATCAGCCCTTTCTTGCTGCTGTTTTTCTTAAGCTTGTTTTTAATTTCTATTGGTAGATTTGATAAAAATCCCTCTCTTGAGGGTCTGACAGCATGCCTGAAAAAATACACCATCCACGTCTACATAAGCACACATGCATCCCCTGTCAAGTCTTAGATATTCCCTTGCAGAAGACAGTTAACATCCAAAAGGCAGGATGAGATGACAGATGGAATTTAGCCCCTGTAGCACTAAAGCCCTGCCCCAGTCTGAAGGTGGATTTTGGTTTTTTACACCTGTAAAAATGTGAAGTTATATGGCAACTGGTATTTGGACCCACAGAAGTTCTTCTACATAACAAGCTGAAATCTCTCCTGTGTGAAAAAAAGTAGTAAAGGCAAAAACTTGTATGGATTGAGTGACAGGACTTTTGTCACACATCTGCAGGGTAGAAACAGGAAATTGAGAACTATGCTTGCTAACAAATCAGGTTCTGGATTACTTTATTACTGCATGTGCCAGGAGGTTTGTACCACGTTTTCCCCAGGCTTTGTAAGAAAAAGGTCAGTTCTATCATTATCAATTACTACAACAAGATCATTTTAGGCAAAACAGTTATAGGCAAGCAGAAGTTCAAATCCTGTCAATGAATTCATAGACTCTGAAAAAACACTGTATTGGTTTTTACAAAAGAGCTGTGGCTGGAGGGCTGTTTGTTATTAGGGGAGTGTTGAATCATCCCACTCCAACTGCTCTTGCCTAGTGGCATTCTGTTTGTCTCCCTTTTGGACAATCACTTCCTCCTCTTCCTCCTCTTCCTCCTCTTCACCCTCTTCACTGTCATCTGATTCAGCACTGGTCGTGTCTTCCTCTTCATCGTCTATGTCTTCTTCCTCACTCTCCTCTTCTGTCTGGTGTGGCTTTTCATATTTCTACAATACATTTAAAGACACAAGACTGTAGCAAAAAGGTGCCTTCTTGACAGCCAGAGCTGTCTCAAATGAGCATTTAGAAATGCTAACATGCTGGGAAAATCTGCTTTCCATCATTATGTGATTATTAAGCATCAAATTCATACAAGTTGGTAGCAAACATTCAAAAACTACTGCAAGAATGGAATGTCAATAAGCAATCTCTTTGTTAGCCACACTAATAAAATTTAAACCTTCACATCAGCTTCTTTAAACTGCTGATGATTTCCCCTCCTTTTAGTGTAAATCCTTTAGTGTATAAATGAAAAAGTTAAAACCAAAGCAACTATATCATCTTGGGTACCTACAAAGAGACATGGATGGAGTGGAAGTGATGCTGTACCTCAAGAGTTCTTCACCATCTTCTTTAGTAATTACTCATGACAACAAATATGAAGTTCTCAATTATATCTGATCAAGGTGTGCAGAGCTGAGAACTGGGCTGGGGTCTTGAGTGTACACACACACAGCTGAACAACTGCACCCTGAAAGATGCTCAAGCCCACTGCCAGCCCAGCCAGTGGCTCCTGGCAATGCCAGGATGCAGTGCTGTGCCCCAGTTAAGTACCTCCATGGGGTTGACGGTGATGGTGAGAGCAGAGTCATCCCAGTCCATCTCGTTCTCCTTGGTTCCCTCGTGCCCCATGGAGCCGTGCTGACGGGCTGAGCGGAGCCGGAACACACCCAGCGTTACCACCAACACCAGGATGCTCACACAGATGATGATAACAATCGTGGCCACGCTGGGAACCACTGGGACAAAGGGTGGCAAAAGCAATGCAGATACACTTGTGGAACAAGTCATCTCAACCTCACTAACTTTGTTTGTTTTCAACCCACAGCACCCCCTCCTTTGGACTGAGAATCAGGATAGACACCTGCCATGTGCCTGGGATGACAGAAAGTGTTGACCAGTGCCCATCCATTAAGGTGGAACACACACAAAGGGTGTTCACAGGTATCTTATCCCAAGTATGATAAATCCTAACTAAAAAGTGAGCATGCTTACGTTTGCTCTTTGAGCCACTTAACTACAGAAGACAGGTATTTAATAAGTGCAGAATCAAATAGTTTTTGCCATAAAATTCTGTTATCTCACTTGCACGTTGACCCCTTCTGATCACAGCAGAGACCTCAACCTTACTTGAGACAAAATGTGCATCGCAAAGCTTCTGTTTTCAAAGGTTTCAAATGCTTGTGATTTGAATCTCAAGCTCCCAGAAATAAATGCAATGCCACCCTATTTACCTGTGTTACAACCTTCCTGGGAGACTTTTGAGGACTCAAGACATTTTCCCCCACTGTTTGGTTGTACACTGAGAGGCCCCTGTCTCCACCTAGTCACAAGAAGAAGTCTCTCTGAACTACCACATGTAATCAGCTCCATAATTAGGTTAGTGGAAAAATGCTGCCACTTTCTATGTACCTCGAGGTACTGCAGTTCCAGGAGCATGGGATAACCTAGTCCATAACCCAATTTGTTGCCTTGCCCTGACTATAAGAATGTAAGTCTGAAATCAAAACAGTATTTAGGAACAAAAAAACCTAGTTTGCAATTGTTTATCCATTAAATATTCAGTTTCATTTTGGTGAAGTGTCTCTACAATGTAAAGAAAGATATAGTAATTTTCTAAGCATCTCTGTATATAGCTACTTAAAACTGCCTGCACGTTACATCAGCTTTACTTCTTTACATATGTATCATTTCAGAATCCAACTTTCAAACAGGTATCTTTGCCCTGCATTTAACTTCACTGAAAAGGTTTCAGATTTGGGTATATATTTTAACTCATATAGCCTAAAAATTGAATTAAAATGTATGCTATATATTTTTTAACTATGGAGGTCAGAGCACAAAACAATAAATCAAGACTTTAAAAAGGATACCAGGTTTTTAATTAAAAAGTACATTCTTGGACAGAATAGAATTCAGAGTTACCTTCTTTCACACCTCTACAATGATCTCTGAGAGGTCTTAGAACCTGAAACAATGGACCTCAGGGCTTTAGTCTGTGGAGAAGGCTGACCCACAAGGGAAACACTGACACATCGAATCATTGTGAGCAGTCTCTGGGAAGGTGTCACATACCTGAGCTGTGAACTGCACTTACACTCCCTTCAGGGTGCTGAACAGATTGCAGAAATTTGGGCTGGAATATAATGTGATTTACATGGTCCATGAAGTTGGAGTTGGAACTGTGTAGAATATTAACCTGGAAGAAGAGAAAAATAAAAGACCAGATACTAAAAAGTGTTTTATACTCCAAGCTTGCTGGTTCCATATATTACCTTGGACTATGAAGTTCACCAGGAGATAGGAGCACTACTTCATAGATGCTAAAGGCCAAATTAACTTTTTTTTTTTTTTAATGCCAGTGGAAAATACACAGCTTAATATATTTCTAATTTACAGCATGAAAACATTTCTGGCTGTTGACTCTGAAGTGGCACAGAACAGGACTCTTTTGATTTACCTGTTTGGATAAGTAATGACTTTTTCTTCTCTCTATATAAATCAGCTTTTAGGTGTTACCTAAACATTATGAAATAACTGTTAATTTTATTAACAATTATTAAGTTGTTAATTGTCTTTATAAACACTTACTAATTTTGACCATATTGCTAAGTAGGTCCTGCAATTTCCTGGAGTTGTAACCTGGAATCTAGGCCTTGGTGCTAGGTTGGAAAACATGACTCAGCCTCCAGGCTGAACTAACTGCTCACCTCCAGGCTGAACTCATTGCTCACCTCCAGGCTGAACTCATTGCTCACCTCCAGGCTGAACTCATTGCTCACCTCCAAGCTGAACTCATTGCTCACCTCCAGGCTGAACTCACTGCTCACCTCCAAGCTGAACTCATTGCTCACCTCCAGGCTGAACTCACTGCTCACCTCCAGGCTGAAGTCCTTGCTCACCTCCAAGCTGAACTCATTGCTCACCTCCAGGTTGAATTCATTGCTGGTGTAGCGCCCATTGAGCTCGGAGCACTTGACCCTGAACTTCCTGTCCGAGGTGGCCGAGGTGCCCCAGTTGCGGTAGCGGAGCTGCCGCAGCACCTGCTCGTAGCTGAACATGCTGTCCACACCTGTGGGGTGGGAGGGCAGGACAGCTCTGGGACAGGCAAGGGAACACTGCTCTGGCAATACAAAACAAATCAACTGCTCACAGAGCACACAGAGCTCGGTAGAATGGTCTGGAAATGACAGGGCATCAAGTGTTCCCTGACATTCGATTATGTGAGGATAGTTTTCGGAACTGAATGTAGGTCCCTAACGGAGAAGGGAAAATACAACAATGGTTCAGAATAATTTACTTAGTGATGGGAAAAAGATGGCCAATGTCCCAGCATTGTACCGGAACACTGAGGAGCCCCCTCACTCCCACGTTCCACTGTGATGGTCTGCAAGAACCCCACATTTAAAGAAAGCAGGATTGCCATTTTCCTTACTTGGAGAGTAGCAGGAGGGATGCTGAGAATCCAAAGGGCAAACACAGAACATCCAGAGATCAAGAAGCAACTGTGTTTTTTAAGATACAGTCACCCTTGGGATATTTTCATGGCTAGAAAATCACAGATTTCTGTCCAATTTCTTACATATTTGAGCTTTCATTCCAATATATAATTGATGTGACAAAATGAGGGAAAACAAATTTCCTGAACTTACCATAGATTGAATATCCTGCAGTGGAATTTGTGGCATCTAGATGTTTTCCTTGAAGCTCTCCATGATCTAGTTCTAAACACTCTTGTTCAGGGTCTAGTTCTGCACCAATGACCAAAACATCACAGAAATCCAAGTTGTGGAGCATTTCCTCTACTACCACTTGTTTATTGGCTGTGAATCCATAGCATAGGGCATGAAAAAAAGAGATGGAAATGAAGATAAATGATCACAGAACAGCTCAGTCATTTTATGTGCTTTGCATCAGGGCTTTCAATTTTTGCCAAGATGGCTGAACTGTTTTTTCTGATATTAAATCCAGCACACTTGAAGCAAATCAAGAGAAGTGTCCAGTCTGCACAGGTGCTGTGATGATGAAGGTCTACAAACACCCAGTGAGATAAATAAAAAATATATTGCTCTGTAATACAAGACACCCAAGAACATTACTGGAAGTAGAAAACTGAAATTTGATCTTGGAAATAAATTCATGTAAAAAATTCTGGGTTTCAACGCTGTATTGATACCAGCTTTCCCAAGGAAAACCAAACTGGAAAAATACACATCCAACATATCTATGCTTGGATGATTCTCTCAGCTACTCTATGCCCCATAAACAATTTACATTACAAAGACCTGGCCATCTATCCAACAGCAGGGCATTATTATAAAGAGCAAGATCCTGTGCTGTGTGACTTAAAGAAATTAAGTTATAAACTGACCGTCCTTCAACATGTACAAGTAAAAAAAGAATTCTGTTACTGGAAAAAGAGTAGCATATCAAATTGATATTTAAATTCTCTGATCAACTTAGCACAGAGTGTGTGGCAAAACTGCTTAAGCAGCTCCCTGAGGGCATAGACACTGCAAGTCTGGAACTTCCTGCCCATTTGGCAATTTGGATGATAGAGGGTGTATTGGGAAGGAGGGCACAGCCAGGAAAGCCTTACGCCCTAGATTGCCAACTCCTGGTGCAGTGAATTTGGGTACCTAAGCTCTAAGTACAGCTGTAACATATCCAAAAATGCAGCCCAAGTCAAATTTGTAGGCTTCAAGTAATCCACGCCTGTAAACTTGCATACCATTACCCATTTTCTCTTCTCCAGAGACATACATCTAGTTGCTGCTTATTCTAGTCCAACAAACAGTGTTTAGAATGATTGCTCAAATTACTAGACATTTCATCTGCCTGGCACACAAGCATTCAAAAGGAAGATTCTTTTATAGACAATGATTTTAAACTTGATTTATCCTTTTGAACATTCACACAGTGTTGAATAATAATACACACATTGCTTAGCATTAGAATAAACAGTCATCATTAAAAATAAATATTTTAAAAGGATTATACATACATTTTATAGGTGGGAAACTGAGGCATGAGATTACTTTCTCAAGTATCACTCACAAGCTAGTATCAGAGCTGGGAACATAAGAGCAGACTAAAACTTCCACTTTTGTTCAATTACTGCTTTTCACCTTATAAGCACAATTAACAAAATTCTGTTACCAGTAGAGGCATTCTAATGAAAATACCCTACGTAACAGAATATGAAAGGAAGAGTAGAAAGGAATTATTCTAGAAGTATACTAAATGGATACTACATGGAAAATCTGCTTTTTTTGAAGCACTTTCTGATCTGCCACCACTTAACACATTTTTCAAGGTGTTGAATTGAATTTATTCAGTACAGTATTACTGTGGCCTAATTAATCTGGGTGAAGTGACTTCCTTTAAATTACTTGTTTGCACCATCCTTTAAAAGATATGAGGAGATGTTACAAAATTATTAATAATATTAAAAGAAAGACACAAACCTCTGTCATGTTCTCTTAAGTCCACTGAATGCTCCATTTTAGTGACTGTGCTGACAATCCTGATGTCAGGTAACAAAATAACACCTCTTTCACTTTCAAACTGTGCAGCTGGTCTAGCAAAGTGGTCCATCCCAGTTATGGTAATCTTGGGCTCATTGGCCTGAAATACCATTACATAGGCATCTATATCTGGGATACTAATGCAGGTATCTTCACCAAAACATCTGAAAAGATACATCAGTCATTAACTGCATGCAACACATTGTACATCAGTGGAGCGTGGCACTGGCAATGCCCCAAGCCCAGCCCATGGCTCTCAGATCAGTCCAATTCATTCTCAGGCCACTGAGGCACACAAGGACATATTCCAGTACCACTGTGCACACAGGCCAGCTCTGGCCCTCTCCTCCCTTCCCACTTCACAGATACTCATTCTGAGGGACAAACTCTTTCCTAAGGTCACTATCAGAATAATATTTTAATGTTTAATTGACATTTAACAGAGCAATAATGGTTAAAAAAAGTTAACTAGATAACAACTAACTTCAGCAAATGTAACATTAAATTCAGAAAGCGGTAGCTAATGAATACAACGCGGTTACCCTGTCATGTGTGATTAAAAGGACCTAATTTTCCATTTAAATTGGTCCCATTATCAACTCTCTTTGGGACCCTCCAATATTTGCAGCGGACAAAAGGTGCCTGTACTTCCATTTTCACCTGAATCAGCAGTGTGAAGTGAATCTCCTGACAAGCTCTGTCTCATTTCATGCTGGCACAGGAGCTGGGAATGAGCAAGCTGGGCTAGTTCCAGTGGGACTGCCTCGGGAGCTGGGTTTGTTTTCCTTCTAAAGCCCTGCTTCCCCTGCTCTGGACAGAGCAGAGCCCAGGGCAGCCCAGGAAAGGCAGTGGGAAGCTCTGAACATCACTGTGCAGCTGCTGTCACTGTGCTGTGCCCAGAGGGATGCACACAGACCCTGTCCAGCCTCCACCAGTGCTCCAGGGACAGCACAGACATCAGGGGACAGACACACACGGGCTGTTTCAAGCACACCTACAGATACTGCTCTTGCAGGTGTGTCCTCTGTTTGATGGAACAGGCCTGCATTAAAAAGTCATGGCTCTGGATATCTCAGAAGGAACCATAAATGTTTAAAATTAAAAGTAAATAAGATTGCAGTAAATGCACTGTTCAGTCCAGACTGTATGCCTCAAATGATACAGAGAATGCAAGTACATTACACTAACAAGAAAGGCTTCTTAAGAAGGTAATATCAAGAGTAATCCACCATGTAAATTGGCATAAAAGTAAATTAAATTAATCCTTTAAGGTTCAATAACAAAGCAGTATGATTTATCAATTTAATTTAGTCAAAATTATTCTTTTTACATGGCTAAAGAGAAAAGTAATTCATTAAAAGTGTTCCTAATCTGTTCAATTCAGCTGAAGTACAACTTACTGGACTTTAGATGAGACTTTGAGACGTCGTACGCCTGCAGTCGGAAACTGTCTGGAGTTGATGTATGAGACCTTTTGGAGGGCTTGATTTATATTCTCAACGTCATCTCCTTCCATGACAAGGACTGACTGGGAAGGATTGAAGTGATACTAGGAGAAGTACAAATAATTAGTATTTAAGGGACCAGGTACAGAGTACAAAATAATATATATTTTTAAGGAATGTTGCATGGATGTAAGTTAAAAATTTAATGATTTAAGAAAAAAACCTCAGTAGCTATCATTGGCTGAATCCACATGTTGTTCTCTATAACATGTACTTGTATCAGTCACCTAAATGACTACTGTTTTAATTAATTTTGCAGTAAATTAATCCAGATTTGCTGTTCTTTTCCCAGCCTTATCAACCTTGCTGATACAATTTCTGCAGCAATTTGCAATGCTATTTATTTTTGAACTCCGTAGAGGTTCAAAACCTTAACTTACCACCATGATTATTATTTCAAGGTAATCTTTTTAGGTTAAACACATTCCCTGTATAAAAGCATTGCCTTTTGAGCCAGCCTAGCATGCAGAAGCATATTTTGGCTGCTTTCTGTTGTGGTTTTATCCTGGGCTACCTTTCTGAGATATATTTCAACATGAATGAACAAAACAGTTACAACATTTGCCTCTTACATCTTCATTAATGTCAGACATACTAAAGGGGACTCTCCATCCTGTCTGATGATCAATAAGGGTGTCATGATTTAAGATGGAGCTGCTGACTTGGGCCAGCAAACCCTGCAAAGTCACTGCCTGCTCTTGTAGCCCCAAGCCTTCTCTACTCCATTGCACTGAACACAGATCAGTCTTGCTGACCAAAAACCTTGTCACTGTTGTGACATAACCAATGACTGATTTTTCCCTTCATCATAATTAATCCTAATTCCATGTTTTATCTGTTAATTGGTTCAGTAAACCATCTGCATTGCCGAGGAAAGCAGCGTCACCCACTTGACATTGTACCCTACTGTTGCCAGCACAGAACAAAAATGCACCTTTCTCTCCTGGATAGGCTTACCCCAAAGCTGGGCATTGATTATGTGAAGATGTTCTGTTAAAATACAGACAGTGGCTGCCTACACTTCCTTACAGCCAGAAAGGTTAAAAAGCAAAACACATCAAATAGATTGCGAAAAACAGGAGGAAGCACAGCGTCCTTTGTCAAACAGAACATGGAGGACTAGGTTTAAAGCTTGTGCAGGAAGGTCATAACACACTGAAGGGTATTTTTTAACAAAGAGGAGGACTAACATGAATCCTAGCCTGCATATACTTCTTTTTCCTCTCTTTAAGCTAGCAACAGTAGAGAATAATATTAGCAAAAGCAGACTCTATCTAGCCAGTTAATAGCTCAGCCACCAGAACAGCTGGAACACTGCCAAAGGTACTGGAGAAAGGCCCAGTCTGAGCCATTTTTGTCTTTCTCATTAAAAAAAAGCTAAAAATAGCAACAGTTTAGACAGTTGTCTCAGAGAGCTGTTACAGATATCGAAAATTAGGTTGCAGCCTAAAACCAGCCCAACACTATGGTGTCAGAAACTGCTGCTACACTGCTCTTTCTTAGGTAGTTAAAGAGTGAATCTCCACGGTCCAAAGTGCCCAAAACACCTTCCAGTATCAGTCTGCCAACACTGAATCTGCAGAGCACCACATAAACAGCCCCACAGAACCCATCGTCTGTGCAGCTGTCACACATGCCTGTCTGGGATCAGGTGTGCTTGTTTTTGACACCACAGAGCACCTTTCAATCTCATTTTCTCTTCAAGGTCAGGCAACTGTTCTGCTTTCACCTGAGCTCCCTTCTGTCAGCCCCCCAAAGAAACCTTTCCACAATCTCTCTCTGGTTGCTCCATTCATTTTTGCCTCCTGCTATTGCTCTCACTGTTGTCTTGCTGAGGCAGTAAAAGCAACATCAGTAACTTAAAAAACACCACTGTGCCTCATCTGTATTTCAGAAAATGAAGATGTTTTGAAGGTTTGCAACAGCATGAAAAGGCAGAAAATGATCCCTTGTCTTCCTTTTTTCCTCTGCACTCCCAGTACAGTGAGGAAGCCAGTCACAGATGCTGGAGCAGCAGTGGGTGGTAGAAAAGGGATTTTCCCAAGCCCATGAAACAGGGGTGACTCAAATATTGTCAGGTTTCAAAGGACAACAAGAGGGGAGGAATTACTATACTTTAAAGCACCATGGACAAAGTGTACAGTGCTTTAATTAATTGACAATCCCAGCAAAGAACTTACTATTAGGCATACACTCGTGGGTTCCAGAAATCCCTACCTCCTCCTTGTATGCACTGCCTTGTAAAACAGCTTTAACTGACCCCTGTGTCCTGTTGCTGTGAGAAGCAGCAATGTGAAAATCTTAATGATGTCCTTGGTAGGATGATAAAATAATTCTTTGGGGTCTTTCCTCATATGTAAAAGTGCTAGCAAAATTCCTCCTTACCTTTGCACTTTCAGTTTTCATTTTTACACTTGTTTTCACAAAATGTGCCAGTTGTACTACACCACTGCAGCCTATCATCACCCAGATAGGCATTTGGGCACATTTCAGGTCAATCTGTACAACAGAGTGTTTGGCTAATAAAATGCTGTCCATGGCACTCTGCATGTTCCAGATGAAATGTTACAGCACCATCCTCCTCCCTTCTGAAAATGCCATAACAAAACACCCCTGTTCAGTTTCCCAGGACACATTGTCTGCACCCAAAGGAACTTCCTGGGCTGGAACAGAAGCTCAGCTCATTTGGAAGCGGTATTTGTGTGCCAGGAAACAGCTTCACAAATTCATTTACACTGTCACCAAATAATGGTGTCAGTAAAGGAAAACTGACAATGCAGCTTATCTGAGCATTAGAATAGCCAAGATCCTACATATGTATCCAAAGAACAGAATTCCAGAATTATCCAAATGAATGCAAAACCATCTAGACACTAGGTCAACTGAAACAGGATTTCCCTGTCTGTTGTTCTCCATTCTTAGAAAAAGCTCCACATTACCAGTAGTCATATGCATAATGAAGATGGATAATGACTTATATTCAAATCTAAAAATTTAATTTCTTGACTTTAGGGCTTTTTGTGTTCAATTTTCAGGTACCATAAAGTTTTCCTCTTTGAACACACTGATTTTTAGAATGCTATTGCATTATGACTTATGTATTCCACTGCTTTAAAGCTACTTGAGATCAAAATTCAATAAATCTTTGGAATCATGTCTATTTCTGTAAAGGTAACAAAATAAGCATGAAAACACAACCTGGTAATTCATACAGACTCTGAAATATCAGCAGCGCCTTACTTTCTGATCATCTAGCTCTGCAATAATGGAAACATTTTTCTTTGCAGTGTCACAGCTCTTTTACTGTTCTGTTTTTCCTTTGCATGATTTTATGGGAAATTACATTGCTTCTGAGAGTACATTTGCACTGTGTGTACTATACCTTGGGCTCTCCATTTCATAAATCAGATCTAAATTTTTATCAAAGATGATGTCAGTTCATCCCTCACCTTTATTCCTTGGCCAAGACTCTCAAGAGAATTAATATCGAGACCTTCCTTGCAGGCCTGCAAACAGGAAATCACTTTCTGACTCTCAATTTTCCCTGGCCGTATTGTCAGACTGGCCAGGCTGCCATGGAAATACTGAGCAAACCTGGGCTTGGTGACTTCACCTCCTGCAAAAAAGAGGATGCAAAATTGTTATTGGTACCAACTCACAAACTGCATATGTAATAAATCACTTAGTGTTTTAACATGTTTAAAGAATCTCTATCCAGCTCAGTCAAGTGTATTTGAGAACTCCTTTATTGTGGTGCAGTGCAATGTCTTTGTGGGTTGTTGGTTGGTGTCTGGTAGCAGGCTGTCTTTAAGATTCTTGATTTTCCAGGATTGTATTCAGGTGTTTATAAAGCTGAGATGGCGAGCCCAGAGATGAAGCATGGCTTTGCACATGTATACAAGGAAGCAGGTGATTTTTAAAAATGACCTTACACAAGTACTCAAACACTAATTTAATAAATGTTAAAGTCCAATATTTATTAATAAAAAAACAGTATTTGCAAGTGTTCCATGACAAGATCAACTCCCCTACCTTTGTCCTCCCAAGAACACAGTACCAGATGAGCTGAGAGTGGTGGCTCTGTGTATACAAACTGCCACACTCCCTGGGCTGTGTTTGAGGACATGCTGGGAATTCCAGCAGTGAGCAGGGACCTGTGCACAGCCCCTCTCTGAGAGGCTGGGAGTGCCATCCCTGACCCAAGGTGCATCATTTGGTGTCAGATCTGGTCCTGTCACTCTGTGTTGCACCAGGCCCTGCAGACAGCTCGGTTTGGTTTCACTCTAGGCAGCTCCAAAGGAAGAGTGATCTTTAGGAGCTGTCAATAAAACGTGATTACAGACTGCCTGCTCTAGAGATCATGGCATCTCAATTACTCTTGGGACACTTAGTGATTTACTCATCCTCCTTTAGGAGAATTTTTAGAGCTTGTCTTTCCTGCAGTGTTATCTCTCACAGTGGATGTGAATTACTGCCTACTTCGAGCCTGGGAGGACCAAGGAAGCCACACAGCAGCGAGCCAGGCAGACTAATTGGATTAGCAGTTGATAAGCTGTTGATAAGGTGTTGTAATTGGTAGATAACTCATCTCTACAGTGTTTGTAGCTTTAGTGTCAAACAACTTGTTTTTGGCAGGCAAGATAGCTCAAACTTGAACTTTAACTTGTGTGTGGATTGGAGCTTGATAGGGATGAAGTGGTGGATTTTCTTTAGGCTGCTGTTGTTACCTAAAAGCCTGAAAACCCTCACTTCCAGTCTCTGCAGGATGAGCATTATGAAGAAGACTCGAGCTATTTTATGTAGTGAAGAAAATACACACTCGTGTACTGGCAAGGAAGGGGTGTCCAAGCAGACTGTTTCTGCAGAGAAGTAGGAAGAGTTTTTGTTTGTTTGTTTGAGGTTTTGTTTGTTTGTTTGTTTTGTGGTTTTGTTTTGTTTCGGTTTTTTAACATTATAGCATAAACTGCCCCTCTTTTTCTTACCCCAAAGGAAGGTTCCCAAGGGGAGATATTCTTGTCCACTCTCATTCATTTGTCCATTACAGAGGAAATTTCCTCAGGGCAGAATTTTGAGGTTTTTTTGAGATTTGAGATTTCCTAGAAACTTTCATGTATACAACAGCTAAAGTTTAGCCTTTCTGATACTTACCAAGACAATTATTTGGTAATTATTTGGTAAATCAATAGTGCATTATGGGGACATTGGCTTTTCAGCCAAAATACTGTTATATTTATCTGCTTACATTGTCTTTAAAAGTACACATACAGCAGTAATGTAACTGGACAGATAAAGGTATGCTGAATTAAAAATAAAAAAGTAAACATCTCATTAAAAGGAGACAAAATAATTTAAGAGCTTACAGAAGAAGAAGGAATCACATTTTGTTTGAAGCCTCACATTCTTGTATCACTACAGAATTGTGAAGACAGCAAGTTCAAAGGCTAAAATACCAACGCTAATCCTGGAGCTTTGAAATGTAGAAAGTCTGCCAGTAGGTCTTAATAATTCTGAGGAGATGCAAAGTAAGAAGTAAGCTCAGATCTGTGAATGTATTTAAATGTGAAATACACTCATTAAAATGTATATAAAAGATCAGACAAGAAGCCAGAACAAAGAACTCAGTGCTGTGTCTTTGCCTGACAGAAACAAGCAGAATGAACCAAAGCATCCATGAACAGATACTGGTTGTTCTTCCACTTTGGACTAGTTCTTCTCTCGTATTCTTGACACAGCACTTACAATTACATTGCTAGCTCGTTAGCAGTGGTGCAGTATTTGCCTATAAATCATTAAATACGCAGGGTATTCAAGCCACACTTACATGTGCCCAAGCCACACTTAAGAAATGGTGGTGAATAAGGAGGTATTACTTACTATCTTGGAGATGTATAATTCTTGTTTAAAGTCATCTGTCCAGCCACCAACATAAAAGCACGGAAGGCAATATGAGTGTTTCCAGGAATAAGGTTTTAAAAGACTTTGAAAATACAGGCACTACAAAAACATTGAGCATTTAAAGAACAAGGCTTACACACCCTCTTCACAGGAATAAGGAGGTGTTTGTGCAGGTGCAGAGATCAAGACTGGCCTGTGAAGGAGGTGATGTAATCTTTGCTTGGGAGAGGCATTCAACTGTTATTTAAACAAAAATCTCCAAGTATTTAAAGAAACTGTGAGTGAAAAACAGCTGGGAGTAGCCAGTGTCATACTTTGTGAGTAGAGAAAAACTGCAGAACCATGGCCATGGCAATGACAGGGTGATCCAGGCTGAGACAATGCATGTGAACAACTAAGAGCAGACTCTGCAGGGACATGGAGGGATGAGGCACTCTGTCCCCAGCCCCAAGATAAATACAGCTGTACCTAATCTATTCTTGAGAATATTGCCTGAGATTTCTAAACTCTTCGGTAGACAGAGGCTCCCCAAGCAATCCCCTCCATCGACCACTGACCCTTGAGGTGGACGTTTATTCCCAACTGGAAACGTGAGCAGTCAAAATACATCTGTATCATTTTCCTTTGCCAGGCCAAACATGGACTTCTCTTTACATCTTCTACCTAACACTGCAGACTATGAACATCCCTGTTGCTCTTCCTGGAACTTATCTTGGTGAAGTACTAACCCTACTGTAGTGTTCTTGTCACTGTATGTGTAAAAGAGGATGTGCCTCTTCATCCAGGGCACTGAGAACACCAGTTTTTAATCACATGACAAAACAAAAACACTTAAAAGGAGAACACTGTCTTATACCAGATTGCTAAATAAGCCTTCCATAAGCAACTTTTACCAGTGTTAAAGACAAAATTATATACCTGCCAATTCTGAACTTGAAGGTGAACAGAAGTCATTATATCTGACTCTTCTTACAGTTGCTTGTAAATGCAGCATGCTGTCATTTGATATTCTTCTGTCTCAGCATTTCAGGATCTTCTCAGCTCAGTGGGATATGTTAGCTGCTGATGTTCCCATCGCCAGTAATTATTAGATTGCAAATGGACAAAATCAAATGCGATAAAACTGGGAAGCAAAACCCAAAACTCTCACTAAAATTAAAGGAATCACCTAAAGCCAGTTTCCTACAAATCCTGCTCTCTAGCTTTGAAAAAATGTTTCATTCATATTTGGGTCAACTGTATTGGTGTGTGAAAGCTGTTTCCTTCTGCTTCTGCAATCTGATATTCTTTGAGTATTTGACTTCAGCTTCGCAGTGGGTGGAAATTTAGCCCAGGATGGCCAATCTCCAAATCCTAGTCACTCTAAAATTCTGAGCTCCCAAGACTAAATGAGTATAAATATATTTAATTCAGAATGAACATGATAATTCCATTGCATGTTTAAGCACAATGGATAACTACCTAATGCTGATAGTAACATTTTACAGAATATTATCCAAATTCTTCTAAATACTGATTTTTCAAATAGGGATCCTTTGACCCTGAGCAGGATTCATTTCATGCTCCCCATGCAGCTGACAGGCAGCTCAGAGTCAGTGGCTTCATTGGGCAGGAGGATGCTCAGTTCCACTGCCTGGACTTGACTCAGCACTGACGTTACCACCTGCTAAGAAACAACTGAGAAAAGACATGAGCTGCTCCTAAGAGCCCTTACTGCTTTAAGGCACTTTGAGCTCTTGGTTCTGGCACCAAACAACACTAAGCAACAACACTAAACAACAACCTTTTTGGGATAATGAAGACCTAAATAGATTACACAAACAAGGAAGTGGAGCTCCAGTGACGATGGTCAAGTATATGCAAATTTGTAATAGCTCTTTAACACAGCAACTCCAGTTTCTCTTCAGAGCTCAGGATAACCAGTTAATTTGGATTGCCTCAGATAGGTTCATGAGACTTCTTTGCTATCAGGATCTTTTTGCCCTTTCCTACAAGTGAAACACTGCTCAGATGCAGCTCATCTCCAAGAAGATGTTGGTAAGTTCTGAGAGAATGCAAAAACCATGTTGTATATTGTGTTTCACTCAGCACTATGTTTATTGATTGCTATGGATTAATATGCTTTGGATGCTAATTCTTGGGGGATGGTTAAGTAGTTAAGGCTGATGAATGATAGGGCCAAGAGAGGAAAACAGAACCTTCCCTGCTGTCAGGGAATTAAGTTAATGTCTGTAAGACAAAAAAGTCTGAAATTACACTATGGTTTAGTCATCAACTATTCTTACTACAATTCCTTCCATTAAAAATGTTTGAAGCTACTGATTTTTTTCTCTTCCTTAAATGTAAATGTTGTGGTTGCCATCACAGTTGTGAGGGAACACAGGGTTGTTCAGATCTTGCTGATAAAATTGTGCATTGCTTTTAACACCTGACCCAGCACACACCAACACTCCTGAAGTCTGGCAGATACAGGAGGATGGATGGTGGCTTTTGGCATTAATTCAACTCTTGTAAAGGGAAGATGGTGTCAACAGACTGTGGAGGTATCCAGAGGAACTGTGACATCGTAATTATTCACTATAATACTGTTCACTCCTTAGTCATTGTCAAAGTAGCATGCATCATACCTTTCACTTGCTAAAATAACAACTGTTTTCTGGACTGAGATTCTTCTGTGCTGGTTCTGATCTCTTTTGCTGCTGGAAATATCTAGATAACTAGAGCTATCAGGGTATGCTGACGGGTAGTGTCCCATGATATTAGGTGCAGCCTAGAGGCATCTCCTACACTGGGGCCAGGGGTGTTCCCCTCCCACCAGAAGCCTAAAAGCCTCTGAGCCCTTGTGAGCGTTGGGTCCCTCCTGTGCCATTCACTGCTAGGGCTGAGCTCACAGCAAGCCCAGCAGAGGGCACAGCCAGGGACAGACTCACCCAGCAGCACATGCAGGAGACCCCACAGACCCCTGAGTGGGGAGTGATCACGCTGCCAATGAAAGCCAGACTTTACAATATCAGTTCTTAGCACAGACATAAATAGGCACAGGCACAGTTACAGCCGCTGCCTGAAATTTCAAACACACCAGATCAAATGCAGAAGAGGAACCTACTTAATTTTAGCTGAGTATGTTGCAGATGTCTGTCTGTCTTGGGGGCAGTTCAGTGGGGATGACTCCTTGTACACATGGAGGAAAACAAATATTTTTTTATAAACAGCTGAAGACTGCCAGATGAACAACAATTTAGAGGGGTTAAGAACTGTTACCTGGCAATCACCTCTCGCTGCAGCCACAGATATCAGATATCTGCTAGATATAACATTATATCTGTTAGATATAGCACTGGGGAGTCCAGGGGGAACTGAAGAGTCCCAGGGTTTGGACTTCATGAGGTTAAAATGCATTCATTAAAGAAGCAGAGCCTGTTTCCATGACACGTTTATTTTTCATTTTGCGTTGAGTTCATATAAAGTGTGACAGAATTTGATTAGCATTGAATTTTGCAGTTGTTGGTTTGACTACACAGATGTAAAGTGCTGTTTGCCTTTCTTACCAATCTCCAAAGAACAATCATGCATGTCAAAACAAGTGACTTTATTGAGCTTACAGATTTTGCAGGCTTTTTGCCCTATCCTAATAATGAGCAAGTAATTATCAAGGCAGTCAAATCACAATGATGTTCTCATGGGAAATGGTGAAATCAAGAGAATTTCCAACTGAGATGCAATTTTTTAAAGATATTCTAGACTCTGGTTATACTGAGCCAGATAATTAAAGAGCAATTGAGTATTTAGGGTTCCAGCATAAAGATTGAATGAATCTGGGAGCAGGCACAAGACATTCTGGCTCTGAAGTCCTCAGGTCCAAGCCTCCAAATTTATCCCATCTTTTTATTATGGCAGTTTAGGGAGCTGGGTTTAATTCCCTGACAAGTAGATTGGCTGTAAAACAGGATGAAACTTAACACAGATTTCAGGAGTAGCCTCAATTAGTGACATGACATTTTTTATTCCCAGAGTGCCTCAGCACAGAAAAGTTTTAGTGGGGTTTTCTATATCACTCAGATAAAAATTAATCATAAATTGGTCATCAAACATGTCCCATGTTAAGTCTGCCCCTGCTCTGGGTGGATATCATAACCCAACAACCTCACTCAAACAGCTTTAGGCTTTAAAGCTTTATCTGAAGTAGGACAAGTTCAGAGAACACTAAGGGCTCCCTGCTCCTACATGTCCAAATGCCAACTGATCTCTGTGCAATGCATCCTTAAACCCAAAGTGGGTATAACTTATACTATTGAAGATGATTTTTCTCAGGATAATAAAAACACTATACAATTTTTCACAATTAAGCCAATAGATAAATGTTGCTCAAAAAACCTATATCCCTATTCTCCAAAAACTATTTTTGTACTGGTAAGTAGTTCTCCCTGCAGAAATTTAGTCAAATGGGGCATATATCTAGAGTAACAGATTTGAATGCAAATTCAGCTCTCCAGGAAAACACCCTCCTAAACTAAACCTTCCACATGTGTTTGTATTTCTATTACAGCTGAAACTTAGCAAAGGTCTGAGAAGTGCACTGAAATCTGCCCCATCTTTCTCTGGATGAGAAGGACAATGCAGCAAGAGCACTGCTGTACCCATGGAGGCATTGGGACACAGATATCATCTCACTATGCTATCTGCCCTGGTGCTCTTGCATTAAGGTATGCTTGTACCACTCCTCTGAGGTGTCAGGTTCCTGCAAGCTATGTTAGCTCCCTTAGCCTGATCCAGTGGTGTTGGATGCACAGTAGGGAATCTTTATCTGTTGAATACCTTAATTTCTGGAGGAAGTCCAAGGTTGAGTGATACAGGCTGCTGCTACACTGCCCACACTGGCTCTCCTTTTTCTGACCCCTCTCCAACTTTTAATTCTTATGTGCTTCTTGCCTTGAATCATTAGTCAGTTCTCTGACTGCACTGGATGATTTCTGTGTCAGCTGAGGGCTGGCATGTGAGGATAATAAGGTTATTCTACAGAAAGGCTTTATAGAAAACCTGATCTTTCCAGCACAGGAAAGAGGGAAATGACAATAGAATACAAAAGAAAAATACAATAGAAAACAGCAATTCCTTAGAAAACAGGACCTACAATAGCCTTCTGCTCTATCTATGATAATAAAGTAGCTGTTGACAGGCTTCTCCTAAATATCCACTCTATGCAGTGTCCAGCAGTATTGCACTGTGAAGCTCCAGCACTGCTGAAGGGGTGGCACTGATAGAAACAGTGAATTACAGCCATGGTAAGCTACAGCATAACCTTGTGACAAGTCATTCACTTATGTCACTACTTTCCTGACAGATCTTTAAGAGCCATACACAAACTCCTAGCCTCCCAAAATGCCTTGTATGAACTCAAGACCTTATCTTTTCAGAGATACCATGAGGAAGTCTATCTTCTGCCAAAAAATTATCAGACTACCAAATCACATAACTTGCTTCCTTCCTCTGTCTGCTTTTGCCTGGAATGTATAGCAATAAAGGGATCAGAGTGGGAACCTATAAATCTTGGTTTAATGGAAGAAGTTGCTCACTCTGTAAAAGGGTCCATTTGCTATGTCCTCAGATAAACTGAATCAGAAATAATGAACTCAGAGGAGAACTTCATGGGGTGAGCTCTTGTAAAGTGTGCCCCAGGATAAGCTAACAATTCGTTTACATTGCTCAGGAGAATGAAACAGGATGTTAAAACCTAAAAGGGGGAATAAGAACAGAAAATCAGGAATTCTGATTCTGTTCTTGCTGTGATGCAGATTTTTTTATGTGACCCATGGAAAAATCATCTACTGCACTTCATCCTCACAGAGTATGGGTGACTCTCCCACCTCACTGCACCTTTTTATTATTTGAAAAGATCTTGAGACTCTTAAGGCAAAAGGGCAAATCTTCAAGTATTTTTATGCTAAAGAAGAAAAAAAGTAGTAATGAGAAGCTTGGGGAGTTCTATCCCAATGGACCATGTCTGCTTTAATACCCATTCAGGGAAGAAGGGGTTCAGACACAGGGCTACTTCCCTCCTGTCCTCTCTCTAGGAGGCAGATGTGCAAGCAAGTCAATTTTGTCCTTCAGATGCTCTGAGAGAGTAATTCTGCCTGAAAATTTCTTTCACCATTAAAGAAATAGCTGCACTTTGGCCTTAAATAACCTGACCTACATCAAAATCACATCCTTGACAATCATCAGTGAGACCAGTGTTGTGAACAAAATTTTAAAGATGTTAAGATTAAGTTATATAATTAACCTAGTGTACCCGCAGAGAAAGCTGTCAAACTTCACGAGGGTACAGAAAGGGCTAATTCCAGGAACAGCTGCACCAGGTGTTTGTTCCTGCCCTCACTAGGAGCCCAGTTTGCTTAGCTCTGTGGTCAGCCTTACCTTTTCCCAGGCCTCATGTCACTGAAATCCCAGCTAAGGAGTAAGTTGGGAGTTGCCATGCATGAAGGTTGGCACTTTGCTGTGTTTAGGTGCTACCTGTCATTGCTCCTGGGTGACATGTAGCCAAACCAACACTTCAGCTTAAAGATAATGCTTAAACTCCTACCCTCTAATAAGCCACCCCCACTCAAGTGTAGCAGTACTTAACATCAACTGCACAAAAAAGAATTCACTCGAGGCTAACCATTGTGAAGGACCCTAAATCAATGAGGTAGCTCTGCTTAGATCTTCCTTTTAGTAAGATCCCTGAAGAAAGAATCAAGGGTTTTAGATTAAAAAAGGAAAATTTTACCACAATAACATACAGTATGCCTAATTTTTAGTACATCAAGTTCATATTGATTATGCCAGAACAAATCATGCAGCTTTCCTCATGTGCAGAGTCATTAGAACTGGGAACCATTCCCCAGGCTTGGTTTTAAGTAATTGGGCCATTTCCTGGGCTGCAGTAAACTTGATCCAGTGCCTGACAGACCCTAGGAAGGGTCTTTTCCATCACTTTTAAAGGCTGGCTTTCTGCTCTTTAAACCATCTTCACTCCCTGCTTGTCTCCAAGAATCTACCCTTCAGGAAGACTAATTTTCCCTACTTTTTGGAGAGTCCTAGCACTCAACTCACATTATTTAAAGAAATTTTGCACAAAATCAGGAACAAACAAATTAGGCAAGATTTTTACATTTCCAGGGAAAGGGTAAAGATGTAGGAGAGATTTGCTTATGCCACAGACAAACCATGTGAGCACACCATAGGCTAAAGTTTGAATTTGTCACATAAGCCTGAGGAATTGCACATTCAGTTTGTTTTCATGTTATGGTCAGGAGAACAGCACTGATGTTAAACTGCTCTTATATTTCACTTGAGCAGCTGAAGGTAGAAATAAAAAACAACCTAACTTTTCATAATGAATGCTATAAACAAGGCTATGAAAGTCAGAAAACAGTTACTCAGGCATTGAAATATTAATAATAGGCAATACTAATCTTAAAGAAAAGAATTTTCCATGTCCAAGATTCCTTCAGGCTGTAACTCTGAGAAAGACAAGGAGGAGGTGCAGGCATGGTGCTTGCTGCAGAGCCCCAGGATGAGGACAGGTGTAAGTGATGGAAAGATCAGGGCTCAAGGAGTCACTTGTATCCCAGAGGACACTCAGGCTCCTAAAGAAGCAGCAGAACAATTCCCAGTTTCCAGACCACAGCTAAACATTTTCATCTACAAGAGGGTAAATCCCTCATTGCAGTAGCAGATTTTCCTATTAGTGCTAACAGAGCAAATTGCAATTTTTGGTCTTGATTTTTCACTGTCCTCTAAATGCATTCCTCTTGCTCCCTGCCAGTCCTTCAGCTGCCCCACAGCCACGATGACTTTTGGCTGTCAGCAAATCAGAGTCAGTGTGCAAAGAAAAAAGGAATGTTATTTCTTCTGATTCATTTACTTGTCTGAGATTGTTTTTCAAATAATTTGACTTTGACAAACGGATGCTGTGTACTCAGAACTGTAAAGTGGTTTAGTAAAGACAGGAAAGAAGGTCTTGCCCTTTCTGAAGGAAGAGGTAAGAGCAGTGTTCCTTTCTGCCAGTGCTTTGATGAAAAGAAAGGAAGTAGTCTTAGCAAACCAGAGCTGGAAATTCTTCATATCCTCTTTACAAGGAGACTCCTAAATGGCTTATGACACCAAAATCACCATATATTTTACTGAAATAAACCACAGAATGTTGTAAAGCAGCTTTATAATGTGAAAATGTAGAGGTTTAGACTATTGTTACTGGCTGAAATGTATTAGCTTAAGTAGACTTAGTAACAGTTTCACAGAAAGTATTTATAGTTAAAATAGTTATTTGATAGAGCCCCCTTTTCTTGAAATATACAAACTTTGAAAATTATTGCTTTGACTAGAATAGATTGGTTTTCTATGTTAATTAATTACTGTTTCATAGACTGAAATACAGTGCTTAATCTTATTAACAAGGTGACTTTCCACACCATTCATTTAAAATAGTTTGAGGTGATCAAAACAAATGTACCAAATGATAAGCTTTGTCAAAAGCAGTACCTTGAAATCTTGTTTCACACAACCATTAGAAGTTTATCTTTTTGCCTGACACGTGATAGTTTATCAGAATCTTCAGCACACTGTATTACTAAATTTTAGCATTTTCATGAGGTGGAAAATTTGTTTCTACTTTTGAGGAGCTCAAATTCTCTCACTATGAAAAGAGCAATAACATAATATTGCAGTGAATACTAATGGCAGCTATAGGTATGATTTCAGTAGTTTAAATCAGGTGTTTCACCAAAAAGGAAGAAGAATCTTTACCTGAATGGTTATTAATTAAGCCATCAAATTATCCCAGGCAAAAATAAAAATGTTTGAAAACAATTGCCACTTTTTATTTTTTTAACAGCTTAAATATGAAATATAGTCTGTGGCCTGAATGTATTGGGAGCCTATGTGAGCCTAATTCCTTCTCTTCCCAATTTGAGACAAGGAGACAGAGGTGCAAAGGGAGCAAGATTATTGTTGTTGTTCTCAGCTGCCTTGGGGGCAGATGAACCCCACGGATGCAGGCCTGTGGCAAAGCTGGCACAGCTTTTGCTTGGGCAGGGCTTGTTCCACAGATGCCCAAACTGCTCCACAGGCCCCCCGGACGTGGCACTTGCAGCATTATTAACGTGAGATCCAGGTGAGGGCTGAAGGGAGTGGATTCCCAGCAATACCAAGACTTCTAGGAAAAAAACCCCAAAACACTAAAGATTGCTTTTAGAAAGTAACAAAAGCACTGAGTGTGGATGAAAGAAGATAAGGGGCAGATGTAATACAAATAATGCACAAAAACATTTATGTTGACCTATGCAGAAGAACCTTGTATAAATATGAAGTAAGGGATTAAAATGAATATTTTTTTAGCACAACTACAGAGAAAGGGTGATTTTTCAGAAGGCAGTACTCCATGATTATTCACAGCCTCTATGGCATTTGCTCATGTCTGGAAAGAACTAAATTTATAAATGACATTTACATTTCCTAACTCTGGAACTTTGATCTAAAAGTACTGCACCAATATTGCATAACAAAAAAATGAACACAAGCAAACACCAGCTAGACAAGAAACAGTCTATACTTTTCCAAGTATATGGGATTAGTGCAATGCTGACCCGTTTATCACCCCTCCAATAATTATCAATATTGTCAACTTACAAAATTTTGTTTTTAGAGTTAGTGCAGCTTCATTCTGCATGTTGTCATCAAAGTAAAGATTAGATCTTTACCCCACTCATAATCTAACAGCTGAATTCGCTTCGAGTACTATTTCCACTGAACAGCCCTGCCACGCATAAGATGTCCAAATTTTGCAAATAAGCAGAGATTAAATTGGTAAACAAGGTGATAATGGAGAAAGTGAGACTACATGAAAGAGTGGGGAAGAGGCACAATCTATGTTAAAGCATTTTTTTCCTAATTATAGTTTCCTTCAATTCATACTTTAAGTGGAAAAAAGACAGTGTAAATAGAAAATCAACATGGAAGGGTAATGGAGACAACTTTACAAAAACAGACAAGCAGAGAAAAAGAAGTACTTCAGGTATAAGACAGAGAACAGAGAAAGAAATTGGTGTTAAGGATCAGGTAAAAAGAATGAGAATTGGATTATAAAGGGTAGAAAACAGAGAAAGGTAATATTTAAGCAAATGTCCATATGGCTCAGGGGTTTGGACTTTTGGATTTATTTTACTCACACTTTTACCACTGGTGTACAACAGGGTGAATCAAGTAAATTACTGGAATTGCTGGTGAGATACATCCAATGTGAAGGGCCCAGGACTGGGCCATGAGTTGTAAAAGAAATCTAAGGCAGGGACTGAAAAGATATAGCTGGAGTTCTTTAATACCTAGATAGTTTGCTTAAGGCTGGAGAACAAAAGAAACAATTAAAAGAAGTGAAGACAAAAGATAAAGAAGACAATCTTTCACACTGAATAGACAAACTGTACCCAGTATTTCTTCAGGTGACAAAAATGCAAAGCCAATGTTAATGTCCTGTCCATTTTATCCTTGGACTTGATTCATTAACAACTCTGGATTTACACCTGATTTAATACCATCAATCTTTTAGCAGTTCATTGCCTATACAATCAGCGAGACAAGCAAGATTCTTTCTTGGCCTAAACTCCTGATAGTGTTGTCTGTTAGCTGGTGTGATTTTACCTTGCCAGCAAGCCCCTACTGTGAGCTGCATGGCGATGTGGGAGGGGTGGATGGGCCAGTCGTTGGTCACCAGGTACGGCTCGTACGTTGTCCCGTCCATGTACAGCGTCACCACGGGGAACTCCACGTTGACCACGTAGTAGTGCCACTCCTTGTCACAGATCTGGGACACACAGGAAAGTACTAGTTAGCTCTTACAGTGACTGGTTTTTATATCCCATATGGTTTTAAAATTGTGTTTCCAAATTTCACTTATGGGAAATAATGTTACTGTAATTTCTACGTCTCTAGCATTAATGAAAGCCAAAACAATGTTGATAAATAATCATATATAAAGATTATATATTATATATTTATATATTTATAATATTAATTCATATTAATAAATAATATGAATTAATATTATATATTTATATATTATCTTATATAAAGATAAAATATCTATAATATAAATATATATTTGCAAAATATATGTGATAAATAGAGGATTCTTAAAACACACTCTGAAAACAAGACATGGATAGAAAATAGGAAAATCAGACAATTTGGTATTTAATCTGTATTTTCACATTTCCTAATACATAATTGTCTTAGGTTGCAAATGCAAGATGTGGCTGGGGGTATGTATTCTATTGCCATCTGTCAGAGCTGGGACACTTCTCTGCTGTTCACTGGGCAGTTTTTTCTTTATCTCTCCCACAACCAATCCTCCCTCCAGATCTCTGCTGTCCATGGCCAGTGAGTGTCCCTGCATGGCTGAGAAAATTCCATCATCCCATGGGGAGATGCTCTGCCCAGGGGAGGAGCCAAGCATTCCTACCTGGATACAATCTGAGATTTTGGGACACCACAGCAGCCTTTGCCCACTGCATTCCCAGAGGAGCAGCTTTCTGCCCCACTGCATTCCCAGAGGAGCAGCTTTCTTCCCCACTGCATTCCCAGAGGAAGCCCAGGCCCATCTCCAGCAGCCCTGGAGCTTCAGAGGAAAACTCCACCCTTCTACAGGATTACTGCTTCAACAAAAACACACCTATAGGAGGACTGTAGCCACCATTTAATGGGACTGATGCCACCACCCTGACCCACAGGCTGTCAGGTCAGATTCTGACTCTGTCAGTGTTGTTTTGTATTACTGCATGTTTATTTTTATTTTTTCCTAATAAAGAACTGTTATTCCTATTCCCCTATCTTTGCCTGGGAGCCCCTTAATTTCAAAATTATAATAATTCAGAGGGAGGGGGTTTACATTTTCCATTTCAAGAGAGGCTCCTGCCTTCCTTAGCAGACAGACATCTGTCTTTTCAAACCAAGACAATAATATTAGTTTCTTAATGCTTGTATCTGGTGTTGAAAACAGAATACTTCATGTAAGATACACAGAGGATGTACTGGCATAGTTACTGAGCATCCCTATTAGGTTCAGATCAAGAAAATGTACAGCCCTTAGTCACTGGACTGATGAGTTATTACCACTGATTGCCATTATTAACTTATCCCATCAGTACTCAGAAAGTCCTGTGCAACCTGCCAGGACCTTGACAATGCTAAAAGGACCTGGGCCATGCTCTGTGCAACACAGAGGGACCAGCAATCTACAGGTTTGGGCAGGGAACTCACCTCTTTTCCACCCTTCATCTTTGGGCCTTGAGATTTTTCCCAGATGGTGGGAAAATGAGGATCTTTATGATTTCACTGGTACCCAGCAGCTTTGAAAAGCAACGGCCACAGTTGCTTTTCAGGATGACAACATTAGTGTCAAATCACATATGAATTTCTGAGCTGGACAAGCAGGGATTACTGCAGGATGGCCAAATTCAGCTTTAGTTAGAAATGCACAGCTGAATGAACCCATGCCTCTAGAGACAGAAGTCTGGTGTGCAAATATCAATGTCTGCCCAATTATTTTCTTCTGTTGTATCTTTCAATTAAAAAGTTCAAAGGAATAAATCACAGCAAACTGGTAGGATGAATGCGATGTTTTAAAAACAAAAGCATAGTTACAACAATGGTACTTTTAGTTCTGGGGAGATAGTTGTTTTGATGCATTAAGAAATGGAAGTGCTTGAATGCAGATATGCTTGCTATTTCACAGAAGTAAGCAGAAAGTGATGTTTAAACATAACACTTTGTCCTTGGCCAGGTGAAGTGCTATCTGGGGCAATATCTGCCCTTGGAAAGCAAAAGCTAATGTTTGTTCCAGAAGACATTTCAACAAGAACTAAATTACTTCTATTTCAAACGGATACATTTATTACTGCAGACATTGTAGCTCCACAGCGAGAGATAAATGCAGCAGGGGCTGCTGGAGGGAGCCTTCCTTTTGTAAGCAGCAGATAGCACAAATGTTTTCTGAAGGTTAAATGAACTGAAACCAAAATTGAAAGTAAATAAATTGGAAGACTGAAGACGTTATTGAACAAACACCAACCACCAACAGTATTATGCAGCCCTGCCTTTCAAGGAAAAACAGCTTGCCAAGCCCCTTGCCTCATTAGCATGTGAAGCATCACAGCCACATGCAGCTGGCGTTTCATAGAAAACAAAACCTGGTTTTGAGAGACCTTGCATGGCCAAATCTACAGGATGAATACCTGGGACTTTGTGGAGAACTGTTCCACACTGTTTCTGTTTTGCAACCCTGAACTGCATCATGTGGGATGCCCCAGGTGCACCCCAATGAGTGAGTAATCCTCATGTTTAACTAAAGCAAGGACACTTTGATAGAGCAAACCAAAACATTTTGGGGCATGACACACACCAAGAGCAGAATAATGTGTAGCCAGTGTAACTACTCCATTAGGCAGTTACATTTTTCAAAGAAAATGCTTCCTGAAAACACAACATTTCATAAATTCCACAATTCAAGGCTCCTGCAGCTGGACTCAAGTGCTTCTAAGAAAAATACAGAAAATACAGATTGTCCAACTGTGGATGCCCACACAAAGTACTCAGTAGCTTTTATTTTTTCTTATACATTCTGAAACATAAGGTAATGCAGGTGCAGACAGCTTGGTGACGTCCTCAAATCCTCACTTACCTGCATTTCCTTAAATTTTAACACATAAACACATCAAGCGCTGTTTTGAATGATGAGACTTACAGTCTCAGCTCGGTTGCTCCTGAGATTTAAACAGCACTTGTTGGTTATCTTAATTGTCACCCAATTTCAATTCTGCTTAGGGACACATACACATGTCCATTCCTCTAAACCATCTTTCAGTACCTGTACTGGGCCCCAGTGTAAAAACAAATATTCTACACGGAAGCAAAAAATTACTTCCAAACTCTGGATTTGATCCAGAGTTCCAAACTCTGGATTTGATCACGGGATCATCCCCGTGATTCAGCAGCAGGTAGTACTTCATGGCTGGCCATTTCACAAGCAACAAAATAATATATAATTGTGGTGTGTAATTTGTTATGCTGTTGTTTCAGACACCTTCTTTGCCTTCTTAACACAGGAAGCCAGTTTTTTCCTTGCATGTATTTCACTGTGGCAATGGAATGCAATATGAAGCAGTGAAGCCAGGAAAAGAAAATTATAAAACCTACTACACTGGTAAATAAAGAAATTTTAATACTGTCAAGTTGGAAATTTATTTTTAAAATCTGATTTATAAAGCTATCATAATGAGATAAAATCACAGATGAGTGAGTTGGGCTTTCCAAAACTGCTGGCTGGCTTGGTCTAATTACTCTATCATGCCAGTCTGCCTCTAAAATGTATTAATCAAATCACAGTGAATGAAACAGCCTGAAGTCCTAGTGCTGATTACAAGCCATTGCATTGGAATATGCTTTTATGAAATAGCTGAAAACAGCCTCCATATAAATCTTACAGAGTATGTGACCTAGGCTCTTGGCACCTTCTAATGAAAAATGTCAGATTTTTGTGCTTTATATTGCAATACTCAGGAAAAGACTGAAACCAAAGTTCTTGGTCTGAGAAGCATGTGGTGCTTGGAATCAGACATTGGTGGTCTGCACGATGCCCCATTTTTCAGCTTTCTCCAGCTGCCAGGCCTCGCATGCACCTGGGAGAATCTGCAATTTCCAGCTCTTGGAGCCTCCCTCGGGCTGAGGAAGTGCTCTCAGAACATACTCAAACACCCTCAACAAAAGCAGAAAGAAGGAAAGGAAAGCAAAGAAAGCGTTCTGCTCACTGCAAATAGCACCACTTACTGCAGCTATGAGACAAAAATCCTTCTGCCTGAGTGGTCTGAATGTAATATATGTTATGGAACAATTCGTGCTTATGTAAAATATATATATGTAATAAATGGTGCTTGTACAAAAAAAAATCTTTAAGTTTTAAACCACAAGCCGCAGCCGGGGAAAGATTGCGAAAGCACAGATGGCAGCAAGCAGAAAGACCTCATTTACAAACGACAAAGCGTGGCTCTGTGTGGAGATGGGCCCTTTCCTGGACCATCCAGGAGACACCCAGCGATGAATACACGGGAGATATCATAGATATCATAGCATAGTCACAGTCGTCAGGAACACGCATCTCGATACCAGGTTCCCCTAACTCAACATCAGCATTCATCGCTTCCCAGAAACAGCTTTGTCCAGCTCAGCACAAAGAAAAATAGACCCATGAATACGTGAAGCAAAGAGAAGAATAGGAGAACCTCTGCCTCAGGTGGAAAAAAACTGTATCAAAACTGGCTGGACAGAGACAGCATTGATGAACAGAGGGGATCCGATGCGGCAGAGGTCGGATCAGTGTTCACCCAGCGCCGATCCCGGGCTCGGCACTGTCCTTTTGGTTGTGGCTATCTAAGAGCGAATCTCGGTCACGAAATAAAAATCTATTTTATTAATTATTAATGCGGCTCGATCATTTTTGCCTATAACATGAACCACTCATTCAGTTGACAAAAGTGGTCAGACTGAACCACTTGTTTGAAGAAAGCATCTTAACCTCCATCCTTAGCCATAATTTATTAGAGCACATTTCAAACACTGTGCCTGCTTTGGGACCCTGAATACAAGGAGCATTTCGATAAACTGGAGTGAATTCAGTGGAGAACCAGCAGAAGTGCCAGCTCTGGCCACATGAGGAGAGGCTGGGAGAACTGGGCTTGTTTGGCCTTGAGGGAAAAACAGCAGCCCTGCAGTGCCAAGGAAGAAGTGACCATGGACAAGCTTTTCAAAGTGGACAACTCTGCATTTTTATATCCCCTCAGTAAAGAAGGCAAAAAATGCAGGGATTCTTAATGGCATTAGCATTATTCCCTCAGCCACAGTCCCCTGGTCAACCCTCCTGCCTTGTTCTGGAAGCAGACAAATGCTTTGTGGGTCTGCTTCAAAGCCTGGCCCCCATTACCCCAGTTCAGAGCACTGAAAATAGATGACAATTGGATGGGGAGAAGGGTATTGATTTCAGTTTAAAAAACACCACATTTTTCTCTCCATCTCTAAAAAAATCCTTCTGAAAGAGCTTTTTAAAAATTTACAAGGTTTGGAATTGCTCTTTTTCTGTTGCTTCCAATAATTTTGCTAGGTTTCTAATATATTTTTAAATATTTATAAATATTTTTATTATGTATTTTGATCATATTTTAATAGTATTGAGAGAAAACACTGCGCTGCTTACAAATAGGAAGCTAAAAGGAATGTTCTAAGAAACTGTTTCACTAAACTTCGAATCAGGAACTAAGGAGTAGGGCCCCACAACAAGGAAGCCTAAAAAAATAAAAATTTGGAATTGGTTGGCAGTGGATTTCATAAAAAATTGAAGAAGTTACGTATATTTGCAATTATTCAGAGAAAGATGTGTATTTACATATGTAAATCTTAAAAGATTAAGCATTTTAGGCAGCTGAGTCATTCTGCCTGAGATTAGTGAGTTTTGCATGAAGGCAAAGGCAGAAGTGAGCACAGAGAGCCTTTCTCCTCTCCCACTCTGGGATAAACCATGGTTGTCCCAGAAATGGGATCTTTAAAGATATTGAATGAGTTTTTATCTGGTACTTTAGAATCTCATTTATTATCCTAATTGTTTTCCTAATGTCAGTTCTCATCCACAGATGTCTGCAATTAAGGCATGTTAGTTTCAAAGAAGAAAAGGAGATACCTTGGGGCATTGCTGTTGCTATGACTGTTGCTTCCTTTTGATTTCTTCTAATAAATCTCTGCTTCAAATTTCAGTAGCTGAGCTACCTGCAAGGCTGATTAAGTGGTATAGGAACAAAAGTTACACAGTTGACTTTTTGAGCTCTTTTTCTCATTGTCTATAAACACTTCCGATTTCTTTCTTTCCTTTTTTTTTTTTTTTTTTTTTTTTAATTATCCCTACACCACCAGGAACAGAAGAAAACACTGCTAAAAATATCCTGGTGTAGATCTCAAGTGTGTAATTCAGTATGCAGATATTCAGTGTGAAGGATGGCACTGCTTGACTGGGGGTATCTGGGTTACCTGGTGCCTTTCTGTTTTCTAATACAATGAACAAAAATCTGTTTCTGCTATGAATGTGTGGTTTTATGGTAAAAGTCTGCTTTTGTGGGAATCAACAGATATGCACTAGAAATTGGCTTTGTGCTACAGCATGTCTGTCAGCATATTCATTTTGGGGAAGAGCTTTTGGAAATAAACAAAAGTGAAGTGTGAACACTGACTAATCAAATCCATTCAGTCACGTGAATTGTTGTATCTTGTAGCATTATTTATTCTGGCTCAGTAATAGACTCCTCATTAGGAAATATTTACCACATGTGTTGGCTTTACTCAACCTCAGCATTGCTTCCCTGGAAATGATTAAAACATCTCTGGGAAAGGGTTTGATATCCCTGATCACTAACTGAAGGTGTGCAGATTGGTCTCCAATATCTCCACAAACTCTTCAGAAAACTTTAAATGAAGCTCTAAAATATTCATATTATGTACCAGGGCTTTTTTTGAAGGTACTCTGTGTTTCGTGTTCTACATCTATCCTTCAGCAGCTCCTTCCCACGACATCTTTTCCCCCATCTGTCAAATCAATACACCTTGTCTCTGCAGTGCCAATAGATACAGTATGGAAGTAGTAATTAAGTCAGGATGGAAGGAAAATACCCTGCATATGGGAAGGAGGCATTGATATACACTCCCACAGTTAAATTTACAGGTGATACACTGCAAAGCACCATCATAATCTACCAAAGCTGTCACAGCTGGTCTGTGGCTAAGCAATTCAGTTATAAATAAGAAACCCAGCCCAGTTCCATAAACTGGACCCTGGGTTGACACACAGGGACTTCACCCAATCCCACTCCATCCTAAGCTGCAGACATGTCACTGGTCAGAGTACTGCGAGGTGTTGAGACCAGTGAGCGTTTTAGACCAGGGTGTTTCAAACCCTCCGTATAAAGTGAAAGAATAAAGTGCACTGCATTGCCACATGTTCAGCTGAAGAGTGGGTCTTCTCTGTCTCCAACCACTGACTCCACATAACACGGTAAGAATACTGCTGAGCATGAAACCTCCACATCAGTCTTGTAGCTTGAACTTCAGCCTGCACAGTCCTGCTCAAAAGTGATCCCAGAGTCTCCCTGAGTAAGCTGCAGAATTCTGACAGCTGGTGGCTGGCAGTGAAGGAAAAACCCAACCAGCCAGACTGCTTCTTTATAGCTATGGATGCTCCCGCAGGAAATGCCTTGTATTTTATCAGAAATTCTTCTTTACTTTTTAGTGACAAATAGAAGTAATTATTTTTTCCCTCCTCAGCCCATTTCCCCTCCATGTCCATTCAAATGATTGCAGAAGGAGGAGTAAGCACCTAAAACAGGTGAGTCTGTGTTTAGCACCAGACTTCCAGATCTAAGACATGTTTTGGTCTTTGATTTTCCGGTGATTAAAAACCTGAATCTTGCAGAACTCTGCACTATATTTTATTTTGCAGTTGACTGACACAGCCAATGTCTTTCATCTCAGAAACAAGGTGAACACAGACAGTGCAAGTCACCCTGTAGCAATTGGGGCAAATTTCTTGTTACTGTGAGTTAATTTTACTCTGTGTCGTTATTTGTGTGTCATTCTTGGTGTAAAAGAGCTAAGTATACAAATCTGACTGTGAGTTTTCCAAGATTTATTATGTGGTTTGTCTGAGCTCCCTACCCCATATGCTGGAGAGAGGATGTTAATTGTGGCACTGACCTCACTGATAACCAGTCTCTTCCCTCCCAGTGCTGCTGGAATTCTGCCAGGCAGAGCAGATCACTGCCTTGCACCTCACCATCCCCTGCCCCTTCTGGAATCATAACAGCCACTCTAGTATTCTAGCACTTAATGAAGCCAGCTTCAATCCAACCACACATGACATTTGAGTCCTCTGCAAATGAACCTTCAGTGTGTAAAAACAGAAAGGATTTAAGAACACTCAGGGTAAACCTCTATTCACTAACTGTAGAAAAAGAAAGGATGGGGAACAAAATAATAACCAAAGACATCTCTTAGTTTCTGTTGTGGTTTGAGAAGTGAAGTTTCTCAGGAAGTTAAGGTCAAACCAATCAGTAGTCAGGTTTGGATATTGGCACGTGGAGTGACCACTGAAGGCATGGACACGCCTCTGAGAACACAGCGGGTTAAAAGCAAGAACTGCCAGGGGAACTCTCTCTTTGGTTCCGGTCAGAGTGCAGTGCAGACCTGCCCTGCCCAGCCACGGGCTGGGTGCGGGAGGGGAAGCCATGTGGCCTGAGGGAGGTAGGCCAGTGTGTGAAGGGACTGGAACCGGGCCAGCTCCTGCAGACAGAAAAGTAGAGAGAAACTGAGATGTCTTTGTTTCCCCGCCACCCCCACCCCCCCCCCCCCCGCCCCCGAGCGAAAGAGACAGAGAGCCTTAAGGCACCTGGAATTTGCCAGCAGAGGAGAAGGAGAAGCAGGGAGGGGAAGGTGCCCAGCGTGGGAATTGGAGTTCTGGGCAGAGATTTCAGCTGTCTGGGGAGTCTGAGACTTTTAACCCTTTTCCGGGAAAAAGAAAGCTTTGCAAAATGCTACTCCTCCTTGATTTGAAAGAGAAGAGAGACAGTCTGGGACCTGAGATGTTAGAAGAAGAAATCCTAGGTGGGAGGAGATGATGGAGTAATTTTTGGCTGGACTTTTCTTGTATAACCATAGACTGAACCAGTTTCTCTTGCAACAGAGACTGCATTTTTAGGGGGATGCGATGGTGAGCCAAGAGACCTGCTTCAGCAACTACCAGCACAGGAGAGGAGTGAACAGAGAAAAGCTGAAGAGGGTGTGGTGATGCCCTCTGTCTTCAGGAAGAAGATCTCTGTTCTCGAGACCCTCGGCCCCAGGGGGAAATGGGGGGGACTGTGGTCCCAAGATGAGAAGCTGAACTGTTGTCTCTTTTGGTCCTTGGCAAAGCATCCTTAAAGGAGCCCTATGGGCAGTCTGTCCATGCATGGTGGTGAGAGCACTGTGACATGGAAAGGAGAGTGTCACACTGGCAGATTTTCTCAGGGCAGTGCCATGTGTGACATGAAAACACAGGAGGTGACAACTGTGTTCCCTGGGGGTCTATGGTGCAAGAGAGACTTCTCTCTCCTTTGAAGGACTGAGTATTGATTATCTGAAGGGTGATGACTTGATTAAAAGTCCAAGCTGTGTCTCACTGTGGTTTGTTGGAGTTTGGGTGGAGGGAGGAGGAATGTTTTGGAAGGTTTTCATTCTAGACTTAGCGTGTGTCTTTTGTCATAGTAGTAGCTTAATAAAGTTCTTTCTCCTCTATTTCTGAGCTTGGGCCTGCTCTGCTCTGTTCCTGATCACATCTCACAGCATTTATTTGGGGAAGGTGCATTTTCATAGGGGCGCTGGCATTGCACCAGCATCAAACCGTGACAGTTTCTTATTCTGCGGTCCCCTGATGAGATCTTGCATGACCACAGTGCTGGCCCTTTTCCATCAGAAACCACTCTCTGTGGAATTTATCTGGCTGTTCACCTGCACAGATTCGTCTCCTGTCTTACTCTTAGAAGAGACTTGACAACTCTGTCTCATACCAGAACACTTTTACATTACTCTGAGATGGAGAGATGATAAAAACAATTCATCGGTGCAGTCCTTTACAGCTTTTAGTGGTACATATATACATACAAATGTATGAGATATATAGATATGCATATGCATACATACACACAAAGCCTTGGAGTTTTTAATTACCAACTAGAGTGAAACATTTGAAAACAGTGTTGTAGAATACTTACGTATTTCTAAAGCTTTAAAGTAAAGAAGAAACACTGTTTTTAGAAAGCCAACATGGTACAATCACTGAAATAAATAAACTCCAAACAGCCCATATCAATGTGAATATTTTCTTAGACCAATTAGTAGTGTTCTAGTTGTAAATATTTCACACAGGGTACTTTCAACAGCTCCTATCAGAATAAATTGATTCAAAAACTATTAAAGGAAGAGAAATTATCAGAGCGTACAAAGATGAAAAAACATTTTTAGAAACTAAGTATTTAATAATTGAGTTGGACTGAAATTGAAACTAAACTATTGAAGTGATAGACAGCTAATGAAAACTGATCCCTGTTAACTCTACTATTAAAGTTATTGTTGATAATCCTTAAGCTACCAAATAACAGTCTTGGTAGGTAATAGAAGGGAAAATAATTTATATAAACTGTTATAATGGTCCCATAAAGAAATTTCCATGGGATTAGGATGAATGTTGGTTCTTCTTCACCAGTAAGGAAATTTTTCCTGGCCATTAACCTCTCTCTTGCTCTCACTGCCTCATATAAATAAACCCAGTTAACATTATTTGACTGTGGTGCTCTGGATTGGACCATCCCTCTTTCCAGGCTTTCTGGGCTGAGGGCTGGTCTCCAAAGGAGAGTTAGAATGGGAGCAGGGCAGTGACCTCCTGTTTCAGAAGCAATATTCCCTTTTGAAGCTGTCAGAAACTGCTACCCAATGAAGGTAGCAACACTGCTGCCAGCAAAAGTGAGACAGCCAGGATGGGGAGCAGACCACTTAAAATGTTTTCCAGGTTCCTCTACTGTTGTTTAAAAAAGAAAATAAAAAAAAAATCAAATAATTTCTATTTTATCTGTTCTTTGCTCTTAATATTTCACTACTTGTAACAGGAAGCTTTACTGAACAGTAACTCATCTTGATACATTATTTCCCTTTTTTCCCTTTTTTTTTTAATCCTTTTTATTTTTCTATTAATTAACACCAATCAATCAGGAATTAAAAAAAGGCAGAAAAGTCCCCTGATGTCAAGAGTATTAAAAAACCAAATAAAACCATTAAGGATAATGCAAAGAACTTTGCTTCAGAGATGTAGCATGGCCACTAGCAGCTTGCATTTGTCCTTGGAAATGTACAGCTGAGGAGAGAAGGAAAAGCAAGGGAAGAGAGGCACTGTACCTCCCAGCACGGATGCTGCAGCATGTCAGGCTCAATAAAATATTGCCTTGCTCCTGTCAGAGTGGAAAACTGCTCCTATCTAAATGGAAAGAATGATCAATATTCTGAGATATATGCACTGTCTACTAAGTAATGAAACATGGGGACATTTTTTAAGATCAACTTGAATCAGCTGAATCTGAGGAATAAAAAGATCAACCAAAGTCTTAGCAAGAATAAACACTACAAGTTTAATTTCCTGCCTCCCAATTGAAAGGGCTTCTATGATTGTTTCATTTATATGCCAGATATTGATCTACACTGTGATTTGTCAGTATAAATATTTTGTTAAATATCTCTCTAAACTAAAGAAACTACTATAAATGTTATATACCTAAATGTGTATGTATATGATCAGAGATTAAAAAATGCAAAGATTTGGGGAGATCAGGTCTTTGGGAATTATTCACAAACTGAACACATTTATCCCTTTTTACCAAATAAGAATAATATTAAGGAGAACTATGAAACCCACCAGATCCTTTGAGCTCATACCTAACTGAAACAGCCCAAATACCTCCTTTGTTTCCTAATCTGAGACCTGATGTTTGGTTGATATTATTTATTGAAGTCCTCAATTAATTTTTTGAATTTCACCTATTAATGCATTTATAAAGTATTTATAGCATTAAAGCATGTTTTATTTCCAAATGGTACCCATTATGTTCCTGAGGGTGTCACTGGGAAGGGAGCACAGAGATCAGGGATGTTTTAATGTTCATTGAGGCACAAATTGTGTCAGTCTTATTTTCTTGCATTATTAATGTCCTTTCCAAAACTGAAAAGGTGTGGGCTTCTGAACAACCTGACTTCAAAGAGAGCTGAAATGAGCTTTTGGTCTGTGAGTTTGTTCCCTCCTCAAGACAGCACACATAGAATTCTACTTCATTTCACTCATGAGGCCTCATCACTCATGAGGCCTCATCTTTGAATCTTATCTGGAATTTAAATCACTTCCTCTCATCTCCAAAATCTGCCCTCTTAGGTGACACATGCAGGAATTCTGTCTGTCAAATATTTCTACTAAGAGATTTGCAACAAACTTATTTTTCACTCTTTGGAGGGCTCTGTCTGCAAAAGGAATTGTAGTCATAAACTAAATGAAATGCCTATTTAACACACCTGCTGAAAAACACATTATTTGCTAGAAAACCAAGCAAATAATTTTCAGTTTATTAATAATACTTAATCAAAACATCGACTTAATTTAAAAAATCAAAAGCTATGAGTGTTAATACAAAGCAAACCCTGTTGTTCTTTGACATTACCTCTCAAATATTAATATACATGGTTTTTATTCAGTTTGCTTTCTAGAAACCTGGCTGAAATGCTAATACTCAAATGTTTAAAGGTTACATTTGAGTCAGGCATCTTGACTGCTTGCTGCTCCAAGGACTGAGACAATTGAGAGGTGTGGTCACACTCCTGAAGAGTCCTCAGGAACTGAGGATCTTTGTCTCTCTGAGCATCAGGAGGTTGCATGAAGAAAAAGCAGCCTGTCCCTGTTCAAAGCAGGATCATACATCCTTCCCTTGCTGCTGAACAAATCAAACACTTGGTTCAGGCAGCTTTTAAGATTTTATAAAGGTATCAAGAGTTGGATTAATGCAAACTAGACGCCAGAGACAAAGAAAACAGGGTAGCTGGGGCTTGTTTGCTTTAGAGGACAAACATTTGTGCTCAGCTCTAAAAACATCTCCTGAAGAGAGCTCCTTTCTCCTCCCTCTCACACAGTCCCACCTACACACATCACTCAATTTGTCAGACCAAAGGACTACACTCCCTTATCAAAGCACATCCCACAAGAACTTATATACTGGCATTAATTCATTAAATAAACATCCAGACTTGATGCCTAAGCTCTCAGCTCCCATCTGGGAAGTACCGGGGTTCCCAGGCTGGTCTGCACGCAAAAGAAAACCCACCTGCATCCTGCCTGGGGCTGCAGACCTGTGCTTTGCTGGCTCTTTGAAGGCCCCCATCACTTGGCAAATCCCTCTTCAAAGGCTCTGATCTCTGAAGGAGGTGCTGAGACTGCTTGCAAGGGTTACTTTGAACGTGCTCAGCAACGTGCTCAGCTCACCTCTCACAATTCCCACATTTTGGGAGAAGTGATTTACGTGAAAGATTATTTGCTCTGTTGAAAGTGCAGAGTGCAAATCGGGGATGAAAGAATCCCTGCTTTTACACAAGTCTCGCACTGAATAGAGAGGATCTCTCCAGGGAACCGTGGAGGGAATCTCGTGCAGCCCAGAGCCCACTACTCTGGCAGGTGTGGATACTGCAGCAGTCTGAGCTGGAGGCAGCTATAGTAGCACAAAGGCACAGCAGAAATAGGTGCTCCTTCCCCATACAGATTAGTCTGGGATTTACTTCTGTTCCAGCAGACAATTAGGACATAATTCAAGGAAAAGCAAATGCTATTTTGTTTTTAATGCAGCTAAAAAGTGGCAATGAGTCATACTTGGCTCCCTTAATAACTTCTGTAAAGTGAAGAATGGTTGTGTGTCCATGCTGCTGTATTTATACATAGATGAAAGTCAGGAAATTATACAACCCAAATATTATGCATAGTCTCTTTAGTGAAATGGGGACTGCTGGGACTTTAATTACAGAGCTGGCATTTTGCAGACAGACTGATTATATGTTATATACCATAGGAAGGTAATTAGTTAGCAGCTGTATGTGTGACTTTGCTAGAGAATGCTGTTATTTCATCAGTATGCAGCTTGTTTCCAGTGATCATGTTCTTAGTGCTTTTATGGGGGAAACAAGCCAGCATTGAGGGTCTGCATCCCAGAGTGGTTTTGGGTTGACGTTATTTAAACAAATAGACTGTGGCAAGACATTTTCAAGATCAGTGTTGCACAAGCCCTTGAAGTTTTATGGATCTCATTAAAGTAGTTGTTTAAAGGTTCAAACATTTATTCACAATTGAGCTGTCTGAAATTTTCCCAGTGAAACACTCTTTCACTGATTGGTAAATGGGTGCTGAAATTACTGTTGTTAGAAATGGGACAACAGTTCTTCAGGTAAAAAAAAGAAACAACCCTGAAAAATATGCCTTTTCAGTTTTGCCAAATAGGTCAGGTGTTTGCTTTCAAAATTGTAATCTGAATACTAAGGACAAAATCTCCAACATGCTTCCCTAAATTATGTTATAACAGACCCATACCAAGTCATATGGAAGACTTACGTGGCATAAAACAACTGTAACTGCAGAAATAAAGACAATAGTTGGCTTGTCTGCCAGCTGAGAGCTGTGTATTTCTGAAATCCAAACAATTAATCCATTCGGGTTAGGAAGTGACATTCAAGGAGAGCAACAGCAGCTCTGCCCTTGTGGGAAGGAACCCAAGTGTGACAGTCAGCAATGTCTCTTATTGCCTGTAAGCAACTGGACATTTCCTGTCAGCTCTGCACACACACGAATATCTATGGCCTCCTATTGCACACACTGTAGAGTCATATTAATACCATCCTTTATGTTTGAATTGTAATACACTTAACTGCTATCCCAGTTCTCCTTCTATTTACTTTAGCTGAGCACTGGGTCGTAAGTTACTGCAGGAATTTTCATAAAATCAGCCACATTTGGTTAAATATTCATCATACAGAAAATGAAGGCTGAATTTGAAATCAGAGTCTCTGTGCTGGCCATGGAATTACAGCAAACCCTTATTTGGTAATGCATCCAAATGCAGGGATGGTGATAGAGGTGCCTCAGGGAGAGAGGGCATGAGGCCACTTAGGAAAGAATAAAAAATGCCATGCAGGCCATGTGTGCAATTACAGCAACAGTAAATTCATCTGAACAGGTTTTTGTCCACAGGTTAATTGGAGTGAACAAACTGGAAGGGAAGAGACTGAATCAGTAATGAAAGGATCACTGTAAGATAGGAAAAGAACTTAGTGAGATCCTGGACTCTGCATAACTGCTTGGAAAAATGCATTAAAATTCTGGAGTGTCTGGAATATCATTGTCCATTTGGAAGAACACTAAAACAGGGGTAGGAAGACCTGTGCAATATCAGTCTGCAAATTTTGTCTGTTTTCAAGTAGTTGTGAGTAAATTAGAAATAGGAACCTCACTGGCTGCTGTGAGGATATTTTAAAATTGGAAGGTTTGTTATAATACCCTACCAGAACTGTGTGCAACTTCTAAGGCATAGTGATGCTTCTACTGAGAAATTTTCTTGCTGATGGAGATTTGTTATGACTTTAATATGTAATTACTTTAAAAACCCCTACAAAACATCACATCTATCGATAATACCAAAGAATGCCAGAAACTTTCCTGAAATTATGATTCAATAAACTTGCAATTTCTAACATTAAAGTTGCACTTAGAATTTCATTTGAAAACAACTTCTGCTAATGGAAAATTCAGGTGAGGATCCTGCTTTTGCCTGCCTAAGAAGTTTCTGTAGGGTTCATTGCCTGCTTATAAAGAATATGCAACTCTGAAGTAGAAAAAGCTTTCAAGACATGAAATTATTCATAAGGATTTCCATTTCCTAGCCAGCACTAGTACTGCTACAAAACTATAAGTGGATCCACATTTATTTGTAACCTAATCAGGCCATAATTGCTAATGAGAGAATGGTTAATACTAAAATTTGAAATTAGCCTGGTTCTGCCATGCTCTGGCAAAGCTCATGGATCCAAGCACAGCTTGAAGAGTACATTTTTAATAGGTGGCATTGAACTGAAAACCCGCACAGTTATCCTGGCCTTATTTAACCACTGCTGATTCTCCTTTATCCTTACACAGTGAATATCCACTGGTAAGGAAGCAGAGGATTGGAATCTTGGCCAGTGCAGATTCACACCAGTGACTTCACACTGGCTCATCAGCTCTGCAGATGCCTAGTGCAGCCCTCAGGAATTTTTTACTTTCTGCAGCACATAAACACAGTAATAACAGCAAGGTTCAATATGGCCAATAGATATAAATTCTTCTGAAATCTTGGTGAATGCAAAAAAGTGGTTTTTAAATCTATGTCTTAAGACAGTCAATATCTTTAGAAAAGTAGAGCTTTTTATGAAAAGCAAAATTGATCTTTCTTCAAATTCATGTAAATCACGCATTTGGTTTACCCACTACAGCCATTCCTAATACATCCCAGGAGCTCTGTAAATAAGAATATTGATTTTGATAACCTAGAGAGATGGTGCAGTGAAAACTGACAAATCCATAGTACAGCTAAATTACTCCTGCACTCTTAGGTGAGGAGTTGTTTATATGGCTACTTTCACATGACAAATGCCTGATATAAGTTTTATTAAACCACTAGAAATCATAAGATGTATTTTTAGAATATTAGACATTACTTAGAGCTGGAAGGAATTATAAGGAGATGTTTAAAGTGCATCTCTCTCTGCGCCAAGGTTGCACAATGTACATGCGCTACAATTTCAATAATAGATATAAGAAAATAAAAATTTAGTGGGCAAAGTATAGAAAGGGAAGATCGGAGATCAAGTTCTTATTTGGTGCAAGTAAATAACTGCATTAGAAAATGCAGCTTTCAAATAAGAACCTTTCTATTTAAGGTACATTCAGTTGTGGCGGTGACACAGGACACTTCACTGCAGTGACAGGAAGAGTTTGCAAACTGATTTGCATGCAAGCTGTGAGCTGCTTTTGTAGCCTTGAAACTCATAATGTGCAATACCGATTTTCGCAATGGGTTTCAAAAATATGGATGGCTTAATTACAACTTTAAATAATGAAATTGCTTAATCATGCTGACAGATAAAGCACCTGAAAAGTCTGATTATGTACAGTAGCTGCAGCATGTCTTTGTGCTGTCATGCTGTAACTTCCAGGTGTCTTAGTAAATTAGATCAGTAGTTCATTCATGTTGAAATAATTCTATTATAACCTACCTTTCTTGTTCCTAAATTGCATCAAGCAAATATGTCAGTTCAATAACACTTGCTGACTGCAGTTAGGCAGCATCCTCTGTTTTGTTTTTAACTGTAGAACTAGAAAGCTGCTTAGTTCTGTGTTTTTACTTAATTTTTCATCATGTGCTTGAAAATATGCCTTCCTAGCCTTTGACATTGGTAGGAGACTACCCAGATGTTAAAGTAAATCCATGGAAAAACACCACCATACTTTATTCCTGTACTGCAGACATCCAGAAACCCTGGCTCTAAGGCTGGAATAAACAGTTCAGAACATGGATAAATGAATTTATACTTATTAATAACACAACCTCTTTGTCTCCTAACCTGCCTTTGTAAGGATGAAAATATCAGTCCTACCTTTGTGAAATGCTTCAGACACCACCTGAAAGCCAACCTGCTTTTCCTTTAAGCTAAATTTCCTGAGGGGCCCCAGGAAATTGCCCAAGTAACGGATCTTGAACATTTCCACACCAGTTTCTGCATGTGTTGTACAAATTCTGGTGCACAAGTGAAAAATCACATGCAGTGTAAAAGAGAAATATTAGAAATAGCTGACAAATAAGAGAGTAAATGAGACTGTTCACCTTCAAATAATTGTTTGATTGGGAATTTCCATTCTAGGCTTTAAGTTTCTCAAGTTCCCAGAGTAGTGTAAAACCAGGGCATTAACAGACACTTTAATCCAGCTTGTTTAGATTTATTAATAACTCCATATCAAGATTTTTCTCTAAGAAATGAAATTAGTTGGAGGGTCTTCCCACAGGATGCTTTAAGAATGTCATACTTTTAATTATTTCATGGTGCTATAGACAATTTTAACTTCCTTTTATTCTACGCAGAGTTTCCTTCCTTTTCTTTTTTCTTTTTTTTTTTGCTTTCATTGAGAAATTGGTGTCTTAGGGTCTAAAGAATGTTTGCAACAGTTCTAACTTCCCTTGGGAATGACCATAACTACATATGGGAATAACAGTTGTCCATGTAAGAACCAAAGGACAGCACATAATAGAGATCATTTTCAGAAGGGTCGACCCGGCTCTTTTAAAGTCTTGGGGAACAGTAGCTGAGCATGAACAGGTGTGAAAATCCCATACCAGTGTAATAAATCTGTAATAAAACAGGTCAGAGAATTGCAAAACATAGAACAGAAATATGCAGAAAAATGTCCAAATAACTTCAAGCAAAAGCAAGTAGAGAAATTATAAAATATTGAGCTTGGTTGTTCCTTAAGGTCACAAAAGTTTTACAGAAGAACAGAGCAGTCACTGCATTTCACATCAGGCTGTACTGCAGAAATCAGAAATGCACAAAGGCACACCAATTTGTAGGGAATACTTCAGAGGGGCCCAAGGGGACTTCTGTATGTCATAAAGCAAGTTCTGGACAGCCACTGTGAGTGGTTTGTTGAGATTTTGTTGTTATCAGTGATAGAGCATTTGCATTAAAAACTTATATTAAATAAGCTTCTTTCAGTTGGAATTTCAAAGAATATTTTTAGCATTTATCATCACTGGTGACTCATCCTTGTACTACCAAAAACTGTTTTGAAGCAAGACACTGAATAAATATTTGTCAAAATAGCATTCCAAGATGGAAAGTAGCAATAAAGTGTGTCAGAATAGACAGGGCTGTAATGGCAGGCAATTAAGGTGCCAGGAATGCCACAAAGACTTTTTAAATCCTGGAATTATTTCATCTCTGTTGCAGAATTAGTCATTCATTTATCATTTCTCTCTTACAGGCTCTGTAGGCAAACACTCCCCTGATTTGTTTCTGCAGTGTTATTAAAGCTGTATTCATAAAGCAATGCAGGCTTGCATACCAATTTCTCAAGTGTTTAAGAGCATAAGAAACTCTTCTGAGCTTCAGGTAATAAACAACTAAACTCCACCATAAAAAATAAAGGTGACTTCAAATAGAGCATCATGTTGGAAAGGATGGGACTGCCAAGCTTGATGGCTTTTACCTAGAGGATAAATTTCATGCACAGAGATGATGGAAATTTGCAGCATCCTGTCTCTCTGTGTACCCTTACCCCTCCTGGACTGAAATTATTGTGCACTTTCCATAAATATTCACTCATTTTCTCTCTCTCTCTGAATCTCTCAAGAGGGAGGCCACACACAGCTGTTATTATATGAAGGGTGCTCTTAAAACTGAATGCACACAAATAACAATTCTAAACAACATTTAACAAACCAGCATAAAAGAACCACTTCCAGGTATAAATCCTGTTATTTGATGGAAATATTCAATTTAACTATATTTAAAAAAAAAAAAAAAGAGTCCAAATACCAAATCAATTTCACTTTACCCTCTTATCATGTAACCTAAATTCCTTTGAAAGTCAGTTCCTGCTCTACCATGTCCTTGAGCAGGTGCTGATTTTAAAAAAGGAGCTGGGAATGAAATGCTTGACTGTCACAGCTGCTTCCTCCAGGGGAAGGCCCTGGTGTGTGTGTGTGGCCACTGAAGTGTTGAAGTGCAAACCAAGGCCTTGCCTTGATCCTTTGGCAGCTCCGTGCCCACACAGACAAAATGCACCACATTTAGACTTATCTAAACAGTCTCCTGTAGTTCCTGTTAGAAAAGGAATTGTTCTGGGGCTTCTTCACAATGAAAAGCACTGCAGGTTAATTCTGGATTATTCAAACAATTTATCTCATCTTAGTAAAGAAACAGTAACTTTCTGCATGTTTATCTGGTTTTTGCTGACTTAGAATGATTCCACATCATGCACTAGATTCTCTGTTTTTAATGGGATCAACATAAATTTTGCCTCTGGGGTGAAGACTGTTTGCAGAATGATAACATCCTGAAAATAATGTTGCACTGTGAATAAAGTGCATGAAAAAATTGTTCATCTCTGGCTCAGGTACCTTCTTCCTATAAAAAAAAAGTGTTGTTATCCTAATGATTTAGGGGAAGAAAAAATACCTTTTGGCTGTCCTCATATTTGTATGAAAAGTGTAATACCTGTTCTGAACAGTGCAAAGTACACCATCCTGTTTAGTGTTATGTATTCCACTTCCACCAAAGGCTTGAATGACTTGGTTAATCATTCAAACTACAGTTCTGGTTTGGTTCACAGCTTTCTAAGAAAGTCAAAGAAACAGTTTTAATATTTTATATGTTATTCTTAGATGGCCCAAATGCATATCTGGCTGCCTAAATAATTCACTTAAAATAACACCTATGTTCCTATCCATTTGAGATAATTAGGTGATAATTTAGATGCCTTTTACTGAATTTGGTAACAAAAATTTTTGTTTTGTTAAGAGTAATTTCTGCCCTTTTTGTAATAAGTTCTTGGGTTTAAAAAGTGTCCAATACTTAAAGTATGAGAAAAGAAATAAATGTTGACAACAAATGTTGACAAACTCATCATGATATTCGATTTAAACTTTTGAATGGGAAACTCAGAAAAAAGGTCATGATCCTGAAACAAAGGAAACACCTGGGCTTACAAGGAAATGGAAATAAAATGAAGGAACCTCCTCTACCTGGGCATCTATTGCAGTTTTGATTACCAGTGTTACAGACCTGACACTGATTTTCTTTAACATTGCTCTTTCCATACCTTTTCTTCCAGATTACTGCTAATGGATTCTCTCACAACTAAGACACTTAATTTGCAAAAGGATGAAAGTGGGGAAAATCCCAAACTATCCACACTTCTTTTTTCCCATGCTTCTTATAAAAGGACACCCTCAGTAAAAAGTCTGATACCTCTGATTATCAGCACCTTTTGCAGAGGCCCTGTGGCAGCAGGTCACTGGTAAAGGCACGTCTGCCCAGGGCTGTGGCACTCTCAGCGCAGTAAGTGAAAAATTCACCTAGCAAAGGACATTAATGGAACAAATAGGGCCAAATAAACTGAAAGCCATACTGGAAATAAATCCTTCACTTTCTGAACTGACTTAAGACACAATCTTCCCAGAGCTAACCTGGCAGACACTGTCATGTGGAGCTTCCAGACACTCCTTGTGCAAGGCTGCCATGGTGTCGAGAGGCTCCAGATGCACTGCTCAGGTGCAGCTGTGTAAAATGTTCCGTGGATCCCTGCATCCAGACAAGGACGGAGCCTGCAGCTAAGGTGTGTGCCAAACTCACCCACCACAGAAATGAGATCTAGACAATTCAATTAAACTTAGTCAGTGCCCTGAAAGAATGAGGAGTCTCATGGAGTAGATAGAGCCCAGAGCAGCTGGTATCATAAATTTTACTGTTCTGCAGTGAGAGTGATAAATGATTTCACCAGTTCAAGCTTCACCCTCTTCCAAGGTCACTGGATACCTCTCAGCAAAAACAATCTCTGGATTGTTGCACTCATAAAGTGAGCTCAGCAATAAAGTTCTCTGCCACATTTTCCTCTGCTCTGGCTGTGGTTGGGACCAAGCCCTGGAGGTCTTGCAGAGTCATTTCTGCCCTGTCCTGTCTGCAGAGCCCTGTCCCACAGGGCAGGTGGGGGAACAGGGAGAGCAGCTGGGCACTGCTCCATTCCCAGGCTCTTCTTAACAAAACAACAACAGCAGCAGGGAATCGGAGGGTTTGCCACTACAGAATAAACTGTTCTGAAGGTGAGATTTCCAGAGGTATGTCAGTGTCTAAATATGCAAATAATCAAATTAATCTACTCCTGAAAGTCTAGCCCAGCTTCTTTTCATATTGAGTAGGACCCTAACTTGTTTTATGTTGTGGTTTTAAAATATCCTGTGCTTCCTAAGATAGACCACTCTGGGTATACAGTTAGAAGAAGGCATCATTTTACTACATTATAGTGACAATTTCTCACTGCCTTGTCTTCAAAACCATGCAAGTTCCCTCCTGGCCCATTATTCACATATGTTTTATTTTCAGTTGCTTTTAATTTACTCTACCATATAGGCCAGATGGAGCATGAAGAAGAGATAAAGCAGGAATTTTTATGAAGCCCCTTCATGACAAAACTTACAACAGTATCACCTTGACAATATAAATCTATCTTCATGGAAGTCTGGGCACACAACCCATAACAAACTTTATTTACACTTTAATCTTACTTTCTTTTTCATCTATAAACAACAGCTGAAAATATACTGTGGAAATCAATTGACAGCAGCCGAATGAAAGGAAATTAATCAAGTGACCTAAAAAATATTTTCTGTCCCTAGTTTACATCATGTAGTTTTCAGTAGTAGTTAGGAAGGTCCATGGCTAAGTTAAAAGAGTCACACACAGATTTCATTTATTGAGAGGACATTGGTTCTCTCTCATTTTTAAGTTGACTGCACTCAATTTTCAAAATCAAAATACTTCCCAAAAACTTTGCATTATCATTAATTAGATGCTTAGTACTGAGTTTAGAAATACAAGTCCATCTTCAGCACTCACAACAGCCTTATCTGAGATGATATCAGTTGCTCCTGACTTGCAATCTTCAATATGATTTGATTTCAATTTATTTTGAGACACTAAGATGTCATATTGAGTACAGCACACACTGATTCCACACTGGTTAGTGTAAATGCAAAGTGAGCGCTATGATCACCACAGGCTTTCTTACCGCACTCATCTCATAAACATGATGGAGATCTCATTTTTATATAAATTTAGAAGGTGAATTAGAAAAGTAAGCAGTCCTATAGCCACATTTTCCATGGCATATTTTGGACTCAAAGATAAGAAGAAACTTGCTTTGAAAAAATCAGCACGTTGCTGAAGTTTGTCTTCTTTCATCCAAATGATGTTTATCCTGCCTATGAATAAGTCTATGAAAGGCAACTCTTATCTCTTTAATAATAATTTTCTTGCAATATATGCTTAATAATAAGGCAAAATTACATACAGCACAGCAGATAAAAGAAAAGGTCTGCAGATAGGATTTACAATATAACAGAAGTGCCTTTCTGTCTATCAGCATACTCTTAACCAAAAAGGTTTCCATCACTCCCATTGTGCTGATAAAGCAGATTTTTAAAAAATGATAAATTGAAAACATTTAGAGAACTATATGCAATATCATGTCTCTCTCCACTGCCACAGGATATAAACCTCTACTTACAAAGTTAACTTATTTGTCTCTTTTTATGTGAATCCTAATTAGAGTTGCAACAGCTGCAAGTTGCAGTGTAATTGCAAGAGATTTCGGACAGACTCCAGACAGACTCTGGACAGCTGCTCTGGGATCTGGGTGGTTCCCTGTGCTGTCTAAAGGGCTGAGGAGGAGGGATCTGGGATGTGCAGTGTGGGATCTGGGATCTGGGTGGTTCCCTGTGCTTTCTAAAGGGCTGAGGGTTACAGATCTGGGATGTGTGATGTGGGATCTGAGATCTGGGATCTGGGTGGTTCCCTGTGCTGTCTAAAGGGCTGAGGAGGAGGGATCTGGGATGTGCAATCTGGGATCTGGGATCTGGGTGGTTCCCTGTGCAGCCTAAAGGCCTGAGGAGGAACAAGGGTCCTGGATGACCTTGGGAAGCACGAGGGAGGTACCTGGTCGAGCTTCCAGTGGAACTCGGCGGGGCGGAAGGTGTCGGCCTGGTCGAAGTCCTTGCGCAGCAGGAACACGAGGCGGCAGTTGTGCACGTAGAGCGCGTAGTGGTGCCGGTTCATCTCTGCGGGGGGACACACCTGGCTCAGCCACACGCAGCCCTTGGTGTCTGGGAGTCTCACACACTGACAGCACCCAGTCACATCAGAGAAACCCCGAAGAACTGAGTTTTCTCATGGATTGGTATGACTCTTCTTGAATTATGCTATATCAGCTTTGTTCACGGAATCATCCTGCCCCGGCTAACAAATTAAATCCAAATGCATATTTTGTCTAACTTGTTTCAGTCAAGAATTTCAACTGTTTCAATCTAAATAATGAAACAAGTTAAACATAATTTAGTTATGTTATCAGTCAATTCCTGTGAAATCTCGATCTATGTTCTCCCAGCTGTGTTTGAAATTTAGGTAGTCATCAGGCCCCTAATAAGCTCTCAAGTCAGCAATGTTTGGAGTGGCACCATCTGAGATTAGTTTTTTCTCGGACCAAACTAAATCAGGAGACATGGCAACACTCTACTGCTGTTGATATTCCCTTCACATAACATTTTTTCCATACACAGACTCACCTGTCTTGTCAGAGTTGCAGAGAATAGTCTCCTTCTCAGCTCTTAATCCAGGACTAGGTCCATGTTTCATCCACAGAGTGATGGTGAATTGATCAGTTAAATTTTTCGGGACTATTCCATCTGGGATTTTGGCTCCTTGCTTTCCATCAAATTTAAAAATCATGTCATTGTTATCCATGAGGAGCCCAGCTGTCCAGTTGGTTGTTGTACTGGGAGATGGTAGCAGGTCAATGGCACCTGAGGAAGCTCCTGCAAATTACATGAACAACACAATGAGAGACCAGTGAAAAAGCTGTGAAGATTAATATAGGCCAGGGTTCTGATTCACACTCTTTAGACTATTTTACTACCCAAATGGTCCTACCAGCCTCAATGCCAAATCACTGAACTGTTATAAAATACCCACCAGCATGAACCAGCAAGAGTTTTCTAGATTAAATTTACTGCACAGAAAACTATAGAAAATAATGTAAAGTTATCTTTCTCAGAAATGTTCATTATTTTCTGAAATTCATTAATGACATTTCTTCAGCTATTTCAAGATCTGCTAAGAGTCAAAACAAATTTTCTGCATTTATCTTCCCTCCCTGACAGCATGAAGGTTTGTGGGGATGATGTGCTGTAAAGTACAGCACAGTGGGGATGAATGCAGGACAGGCCCCACAGTAATTCTGGGAGGAATATCCATTCACGGGGGGGGATTCACCCCAACCAGATAATATCACTCTGGTACATATTTGATGGTTGGAGCTCCATGTGTTCTTTAATGATAGACCGAAATGGAAAACACCGTGGTACCAAGAGCTGATAAAATAGCACAGTTCTTCACAGCCCTGTTTGCTTACAGCTTAACAACTGCCAGGCACTATGAAAACCATGCAAGAAGCTACCCAGAGCATTTGCCTACTGGTGAAAGACAACCTGTAGCAGGAAATACAATTCCAAGAGTAAAAAGCACAAACAATCTTTGTATTCCTGTTGCTGCTTTGTCAAGTAACAATACGGTGAGTAAACTGTGATGGCATAAAAAAATCCCCTGCTAAGGTGTTCTGCCCTCCTTCACCATCCAAGAAGAGATAAAAGATCCCAATTCTCTGCAGGAGTGCAAAAAATTTTAAGCCAAAAGTGTGTAGAATTGTTTCACACAGGCTTTAAAAAAAAAGTATTATAGTAGAAATTTGGAAATATTTACCTTATTCTGTAACTGAATGTCTCGGATTCTTCTCCAAAATTTAATACTGCAAAATGAGGCTATTTTGAAGTGATATTTTGAATACAAAAACTAACACCTACATGTTCATAGTTTGAGCATGGAGACAATGTGTATTTATTTTACAGACTGTAATTCTGGATAATACAGGACACTGCATTTGTGTAACCAGCACCAAGCTCAACAGGTTCTACTTTATCTGCCCATATTTGTATGGACATTTATGGCTAAGTTTGGAATCTCATCCTGTTATGTGTTTTAATCCTGCCCTAAGAAAAATCATTGGATTATGTGCTTGGGAGATTTGGCTGGAATAAGTCATGCTTTTCCTGTCCTAATAAATCCAGGCAGAGTCCCAGACTGCTCTCATGTACAGAGACAGACCTGGAGCAATGCAAACAGGATCCCTCTGGAGGTGTTCCCAGAACAGCCTGATCATGGGATCAGTGCTCTTCCAAAATGTAGTGCCTGATGCCCTTTTCTCCTAAAATGCTTCCAGAACTGCTGCATGAAGCTCAGTTTTGGGGTGAGACCCCTGAGGCACCTCTTGCATATAGAAGTGCTTATTTTCACAAGTGATTTATGCAGTTGCCCTCACCTCCTCTCCCAGTCCTGCACATTTGGGCTCCAAACTCTGTGCCAGGATAAGCATACAGTGATGCTGCTTGCTGAGCTGGACCAGACTGCTGGCTTAGCTGGAAACAAATAATCCAAATAACACCCAGCCCAAACTGTCCTTCGTGATCAGATCAAAAACTTTCTTTGGGCCTCTTGCAATGCTACACCAGCCAGGATAATGGAAGGAGGGCAGGAGCAGGGCCTTGAGGCTGAAAGTGTTTCCCTGTCTCAGTTTCCCATCTGCCACATGTGAGAATCAGCAATCCATTATTTTTTATTTTATCTACATTTAGAGGGAAAGGAGACAGCACCAGAGCCATCTTTACACTGTATTTTAGGCTCCTTAACCTATGTTTATTTTAGTGTGATTTTTTTCTGGTATGTTTTTGCAGTCCAAATTGTGTCTTTCAGACATTCTGTACTTTTTATTACTGTACTGTTACTGTACTATTACTGTTACTGTCAGGTAACAAGGTGAAAGAATGCTTTCTAAAATGCTTTGAGGCACAACACTAATAATTCCTTGACTGTAAAATGACTCAAGCGTAATTTATTCATTTTAGCTGCCCACCTTGGCCGTCCAAGGGAATGCAAATCTCTGGCTTATTGAAAAGCAGACTTGAACCTTCCATCATATAAATAATGAATTTTAATTCACCCTCCTTAACATCTGCCTTCTCCAGAGTTCTAACAGATAAATGAAGAAATGAGCACAGGATTTATTTAGTAAACTGGATCTTTACTTGTACAGAGAGAGCCTTGCATTTTACAAGGTGCAGAGCTGTCTGAGTGCTCAGTTCTGCACTCTCTGCAATCACACCATGCTTCACTGTACAAAAAAATTCAGGGTTTTCATCCTTTTCAAAGGATTTTATCATCGAACCATTAGTTACAGTAAGGTAACGTCTGGCTGAAAAACTGATTTCCAGAAATAATTTAAGCTGCTTTCATAAGACTCCTCTCTGCATTAAGGATGGTAATAAATACTAAATAGCAAAGTGCAGGCCAGGCTAAATGCAATTCTCATGTAAAGCACATTGTCACTTACAGCCTTTTCATCAAAGTCCTGTTACAAGTTTCTACCATGTCTGTTCTCTATGAGGATACAGAAAACCTGGACCAAAAGAAAAATTCTTTCAGCAGAATTTTCCCCCTATTTACATACACTCTTACACTCTTACTTATTTTCTCAAGTGTTTTCCATTTTCTTCCTTCACGGATGTGCTGAGCCAGAGCTGAAGTTCAGCAGGGATGTCTGTCCACTGCTCAGAGCTGCCTGCAGCCACCACCATGGCCCTGGCATGGGGAGATGCCATGGTGAGATGCCTGAGAGATGCCTGTAATTCTCTTTTCTACTCCAGTGTCAGCAGGTGATGCAGTCAAGCCACACTCTGCAAACGGAGCCCTTTAGAGTTTGTACAACCTTCCTCAACTAAGGACTTTTACAGCAGCTGAAGGTACCTCCCTTCAGCCCTACACTTGAAATGATAATATTGTTGGATATAGCTGCTACCATTGTTTGATTTCAGGGTAATAATTTCGTGGTTTAGGTCTTGTTCGTAGTGATCTGTGCTGAGTGACTGTGCCATTTGCAGTTCAGGTCTGTAACAGCACAAAGCAAAGTTCTTTTGGCAGCCAATACAGCTTCTTAAAGGAGGCAAAAGTATTTGACTTTAGCTATAACATATTTATTTTTATTAAAATTTTAGTATTTTATGAAATTAAGCCTTGCTCTGCCTCTCAGATTTAATATTACCATTATTAAGATGCATATTGGGGCAGATGGATTTTCATCTGGTCTTCCAGAGCCCAGCCAGTTGGATAAAGACATAGATTCAAAGTCATGATTGTTTCTGTGATCTTAACTAAGCAATTTTGAAGTTTATGACAATGCTACTATTCTCACTCACCTTTACACTTTCTTCATCTCCTCTGATAACTGATAATTGCAACTGCCAACCATTTTTCCCTGGAAATTGCTTCTCCATTTTTAATAATTTAGTTAACACTGGCTGAAATTTTTTAATTTACAAAAATTATTTCCTAAAGGTTAGTGTATTGATCTTAACATATCTGCAGCACTTCTGGGTGGTTATCAGAGCAAAGGCAAGCCCTACACCAGGGCATCCCAAACCAAAATCCACATATTTAAATGGAAAAAATTGTACAATTGCTGCTGTAGCTCAGACAGAAACCAGGCAAAGAGACAGAGAAAATGAGAATTAATGTCCACACCATCAGGGCTTCAGAGGAGGACTCTAAAGATAGGATATTAGAGCAGGAGAGACATCTGATATCAAAAGATGAAGGGATTATTGCGTGGCCATTGCTTTGCCAGATACAGAATCTTAAAGTCTGAAAAAAATACGGCAGTATCTTCAAGTATTTAACCTGCCTTTCAAAATTGACTTCTGTATTTTACATGAAGTTATCAAAAAGCACAAAAAGGGAGGAAAAAATTCGGAAATATTTCTCCACCAGGTCAGCTCTTATCTGAAGTCCATGTTTCTTAAATATTTTTGCTTAAATGATTGCCCAGAATATAATTTTATTTTTTGTTTGTTTGTCCGAGCAGCAGAACAGAAAGCTGAGTCAGGAGGACTGAAATACAACAGGGAGATTCAATTCCCTTCAAATCCTGTGGTCTTCCTGTGATGGCAAATCTCACTACACTGTCACACCACTATTTGTAGCAGACGGAAGAAAGAAGGAGAAAGAGATGGAATGAGGAAGAAGAAAAAATCGAGAGGGGAATTGTAACAGGAGAGGAAAAAAAAATTAAAATAAGGCAGGGAGAAAGTATGAAGTAGAGTGAAAACAAATGGAAAAGAAGGATGGAGCAGCTGTCAAATATCATCACTCTCTCCATTTTCATTGCTAAAATCCAAAGTGAGCCAGCTGAGCTAAATCCAAGTGCTGCATCTTTACAGGTCACAAGGAGCTGGTGCCTTGTTTGCAAAAACATTATTATGTCAACTGAAATGCATATTCATACCACATAATTTCTGCAGTGATTTTTCAGAGTAGGTTTCACGATCACAGCCCTTTCCGATGTAATTGGTCTGCAGTTCAATGGTGGTGTGGATTGAGGACACTGGTCCATCACACGTTTCTAGCTGGATGCTGGGAAACAAGGGTATGCTGCCAGAGCCAGGCCTGTATTCAATCCGTTTGTTCCAGTCTGGAAAAACAAACAAATCAAAAACAAGATCCAGTGGTGAGTAAAAAAAGAGAAGGGAGTTATATAATTTCAAATGACATATTGTTCTCAAAGGACACTGACTAAGGCAAAAATAAGTGTTTCTGAAGTTGGCATCAATAAGCCACTGTCCTTAAAAATTTGGATTTTGGCCCTGTTTTTCTAAGAGTGTCAGGCTCACTTAAGTAACTCTACTGCTGGTTGAGTCACACAGGCAGGGGCTACACACATCTCCTGATAAGAAGTGCTAATTGGTGTCAGTCTGGAGCTGCAGTGCCCATGTTCCGTGACAGAATACAAGCTGACTCTGCAGGGAGGAGGTGTCTGCTGCACCCAGTTTGGTCAGATTTCACAGTGTTGTGCTAAGAACAAATACCTCCAAAGACCAGGCTACACATGTCAGTCTAATATAACACCTCTGTACTGCCACTTCTTGTCTTTGAACATCTTCCTAATTTTGTGAAGCACTGATGACAGGAAGTTCCAGCTGAAAGGATGACTCCTGCTTCCAGCCAAATCTGACTAATCCGTGTTTATGCAGATGCCTCACAGCCCACAACATTTAAACAATCCCCTGTCTCAGGCAGCCACCTGTTTGTGCCACCCATACCCCCTGTGCTGCTCAACTGAAGCATTTTAATGTTTGAAATCCAATTAATTATGGTGTTTGCAACACGCTTCAGAGAAAACCCAAAAAAGCAACAGTAATTACAAACATGTATTTTAGCTGTCTTTACAGCTCATATTTTAATCAAGTCACAGAAGGGCTGGAGTTGGAAAGAATCCTCAAAGCTCCCTAACTCCATGTCCCTGCCATGGGCAGGGACTCCTGCCACTAAACCAGGCTCCTCAAAGTCCCGTCCAGCCTGATCTCAGTTTGAGGGACAGGGCATCCACAGCTTCTCTGGCAACCTGTGCCATACCTCAGCATCCTTATAGGGAAAAAAAAATCATATATCCAATCTAAATCCAACTTAAAGCTGTTGCCTCTTTCCTGTCACTACAGGCCTCAGTAAAATCTTTCTATCCATCTTTCTACTTCAAGCACTAAAAGGCCTCAGCAAGATCTCTGTGGAGCCTTCTCGACACTGAACAACCCCAACTCTTAGTATGTCCTTAAAGGAGAGATGTCCCAGCCTTCTGGCAATGTTCATGGCCCTTCCCCTCATTGCTTAACAAGTTCAGATCTTTCTAGGTAAAAGAAGACTTCGTAAATGGAAAAGTTCTAGGTCTTGGCAGTCAACAAAATCCCTGAAAGCAAATGGACAGAGATTTGTTCTAAATATCAGTGGAAGGGAAAACTAATAGTGGATACAAATATGTATGTATGCATTCAGTAGGTGAAGGAGTTTGTGTTTTTCAACAGATCTCATTTCAGAAAGCTTGAAAAATGGTGCTCTTTCTCAGGTCTTAAACTGCATTCAATTAAACATTTACAAGAAATCCTGAACATCCATGCAAATACTTGGAAGTGTGAGGAAGTCATTAGTCCAGAGTCCAGGCAACGATGCTACAACCACCGGTCTGCATTTCAGAATTCTCAGATCTTCTTTTTGACATAACCCAGTTGGTTTTTACTAGTCCTAAAATCTTTAGGACTAGTACTAATTATAATATCAAAAATAATCATGACTAAGACAACCATGGCTGCCTGTGCACATATAACTGAGTTACTATTTCAGTTGTAATTTTCATGTAATTCACTCCACTTGTTCCACATTAAGTCAGACTCGATCTACAGTATTGCGTAGTTTCTCTGCAATTGTCGGTTTAAACAGTTCCATCAGAATTTCAAGTACCATATACGGGACATCATTACAATAGGAGGTTTCTTTTCCCTCTCCATTGCAGAAATTTGAGGTTAACACTTTTCCAATAGAACAAGAGCAACAAATTCTTTGAGGTACTTCAGGTAAAAATAAAGTAATTTGCTGGTTTTATGCAAACTAATAATATATGAATTATTGATCTTTATAATATCTTATTCACCAGAGGCATTGTATCCCTCTAGCCCAAAAGGAAAATAAAGTCTTATATATATCTGGAACCTTTCTGACTATTTCAGCAGCTTTCAGCCATTTCTCAGCTATACCAAATGGACCAGTAGTCATGCAAAATATTCAGTAGTGGATGTGAGATGTGACTGAATTATAAATTGCAAGGTGCCTGAAGCTGCACACTCACCTCAGCTATACAAGGAGTGTCCTATAAAACTCACATCATATAAAATACCACTGCTCACAAGGAAGAATGATGGGAGGCCTCTGTTTCTGCCACAAGAACTGGAAGAGGTATTTTGATTCATGCTTGTTTTCAGCTTGGCAGAAGTGGGAATTTGTACCCAGAGATCATAAACCCTGCACCTCTCTAAATCACTCACATTTATCTCACTTCTAAATTGTAAAACATCAACTAGACTTGAACCAGTGTCTTTGTACTTTGGTCCACTGCATCCCCACAGACCAATCCTCATCCTAAACTGCACCAGCACTGACTTCACTGACTTAGTGCAGATTTAGGAATTCCACCAAGAAGTCCCTCTCCATGCCAAAGGCATTCCCAGGCAGGCAGGCAATACAGGAGCAGGTGACAATCCTGTGATGGCAGAACTGTCTCTAAAGGCAGCAACAGCTCTGATAAAAAACAACTGGCTTATGTCCATAGAACCTGCCTCCAAGCACTTAGCTCCCAGAGGTGTGAAGATGAGGCCAGCACCCTCTGCATCTCACCACCAGTGCAGGCAGCAATGCTGGGAAGTGCACAGAGCTGGAACAAGCAACAATAAGTAGTAGCAACAGTGTGAAGAAATTATTGTGGCAGTAACCCAAGTCCTTTATTTAATTTTGAACGAGTGAATACCATTATTTTGCTCTCTCCCAGAATAATATCCCACATTGGACTTAGTCAAAAGATCAGCATCTTCCCTTCAGGAATGTGGTGGCACTTTTTCATTTCCTCTGGAGTGACTCAGAAGAAGTCTTATGTAACCAGAGTCTGCAAAAGCCTCTGAAGTTAGGAATTTTCTAGATATGTTCAGATACATAACCCCACCTGAACTGGCAAGCTGCACTTAGATTAACTAAACCAAACCAACACAGTTCCTGCTTTGACACAAACCTGACCCAAGTCCTGCTACAACACCACGTTACACGGCAAAATTAGGAAAGTAAATGCTGTCAGGGTAGAAGACTAATCCCAGGGGGAAAGTCTGAATAAAACTAGCACTGTTTAGTCCTGCAACCACTGTTTTGATTTTATAATTCAGCAGGCTTTTGCTTGCTTGCCACTTGTAGCATAAAGCTGCTCCAGAAAATGCAAGACAGCCCCAGCTGGGTTATCCCTACAATTCAAGTGTAAATATCACCATGTCAAGCTTGTGGTTCAGATTTCATCAATTATAAAGTAGCTATGTAAACTTGGATCTTGATTGCTGAGATGCTCAAATGATCCCAAGATCAAAATGGATCAAACTTCAGTGACAGTGTGAGCCTTTAAAAGTAAATCCCAATGCACTAAACACATTTTCCTTTTAACAACAGATGGATAATGTCAAGACGTTCCTTGATCTCTAAACTTAAGGTTTTCTGTACTGTCTTTGTGATCCATGTTTTATATTTTAATTAATTTCTAATTCTAGATGACACTGAGGGATTTAGTCTGATTTTTTTTCCTTGAAGGAGATCATGCAGAGGAGACATGACGTGGTTCACATCTCCCACATGTGTGTGGCCATAAGCTTTGATTCCATTTCACGGTGTTAAAAAAGATGGCAACGTAATTAAAGATAATTACAACACAATGAAATACAAGACTTCTCTCCTGTTGCACTGAAGATATGCATCTTGGCAGCTAAATGCAAGATAAAATTTATGTGGTGCCGTTAGTGAGTCTCTGCAGCATCCCTATATAATTGCTGGAACAGAAGGTTCCCAGAGCAGTGTAATTGGTATCTCTTCTGTTTCCTCTGCAGCATCCTCACATCTGTGCTGTTTATGTAGGCTACAGACTTGGCTAAAGGTTACTCTGGTGCCTTTTTTATGTGAAATAAAATGAGTGACTTTTGAAGGAAATGATAATCAGGTCTTGCTCCGTTAAAGGGTTTCCACAGCAAAGAGAAAATTCAAACTGATGTCCAGAGCTCTGCTGGTTTGCTAAGAGATATAAGTGCACATCTCAAAGCATAAACAAACATTCATATACACCTTTTCTTTGTGCAGCATGTTGATAGTTTTAAAAAGACAAACAAAAAAGAGACAGAAATTTGTGCTTTGTACAGGACAGTGGAAAGGCTGCTGCTGCAGGAGCTGGTGAACCCAATGGAGTAACTGTTGTGCTTGACCTAGTGACACTGAATATTCCATCAAGTGAGAAAGTTCCCAGATCTAATTATGTGACATAAGCATATAAGAATCTAAAAGCCATGAAACAGCATGGGTTAAGCTATTGTTTGTTGTGAGATTGCATTTGAATAATGAATTTCCCGTGGTGTCAGAGCCCCAAGGGCACTAGTAAGCCCTAATGAACCTCCACAGGCTTCACCTGGGGCCTCCATTTGCCCTGCATGGGCCTGGAGCTCTGTTTAAGCTTAGCCCCATCAGACTGGGCTGCAGGTGCTGGTCTGTCAGCCACAGCATCTCTGGATCCAGGAGCCAGTCCAGGGCTTGCTGCTCTGGCTTGACAGAGCCTCAGCACTGTGGACCTGCTCAGTGGCCTGATCCCAACCCTCATCCACGGATCCCTCATCCATGGATCCCAACCCTCATCCACGGATCCCTCATCCATGGATCCCAACCCTCATCCAAGGATCCCTCATCCATGAATTCCAACCCTCATCCACGGATCCCTGTTTGCAGAGATCCACAGTTTGCAGTTAGCTTGTAGCTGCCAAATAAATTTGGTCATATCCGACCTTCAACCTTGGCCAGCCTAGAGGTAAAACAGGTCCTCAGATGAGGCAGGGATAGGTTGGATTCAAGTCTGCACAGGGACTTCACCTACCACATTCCATCCTGAGCTGCAGACATCTCACTGGTCAGGGAGCTGGGCTGTGTGGGGATCAGACCAATCAGCAGCTGAAACTGGGGTGTTTCAAACCCCCTATATAAACTAGGTTTGAACAATAAAGCTCGCGCTTTTCGCAAGGGGCTCTGATGTGTGCGTGTCGTTCCTGTCTCTGACCACCGACCCCACGGAACATGCAGCCCCTCACATAATAGATCCCCCCTCCTGGGACCTGCCTCCTCCCCAGGACGGGGGATCTGGCATCTTGGCTGAGCCAGGCCCCTTCTCTGGGTCTGCCCTGCTCCCCTCAGCACACTCAGGGCTTGGCCCTGGGTGACAAATACATCACCCCACCCTGCCAGCTCTGTCATTACAACTGGCTCTCTGCTTGTTTTTCTTAAGGAAATAACCTTCTTCTTGCCAGGTTTGAGTTGGTCACAGGCTTCTAATGTCTCTGAGCAAAGTGCTTCTCAGATTCTTAAAGACAGACTCTGAAACACTGCGTGGAGTAGTTACCCAAATCAATGAATTGAGTATCATAACTCATGTGGAAAGCCTTAAATTTTTCCACCCAAGGTCTAAGAATACGTGGCAGTATTTATATGCAGAGAAAAAAAACCATAAGGAAAAGCTTCAAACCTAACTGGATACCCCGCAGTGCTCTAACTTTTGGGCAGAGGAAATGTTAATGGTACGATGCCGTCAGCTGCATCTCAGAGATAAGAAACTTCTCAATGAAATGATAATTGCCCCAGTAAAGCTCAGGAGGATCTTGCAGTGAAAATTCAAAAAAGAAATGACTAGTTTTGTAGTTGCAAATACAGAAATGTGAGCAAAGGAGTTATCTTCCGCAGAGTTATATGGAAATAAAAATCTAGTTAATTAGGTCTAAAATGAATGGGGTTTTTGTATCACTTAAGATGGAAAAGACTGGCTTCAGTATTTCAGTCCTCACAGATAAGCAGAACAGCCTGCAGAGAGGAAAATAATGGGTTACTCTGCAAATGTGAAGCTCATGGTACACAGGGAACTAACAGGTAATGATTCCTGTGAGTCTGCCTTGGGAGTGTTATTTGATATTTCCATTTGCAGTCCTGGCACAAGACCAGGACTATGTCAGTTACTGCCACCAGTGAAGGGAAAGGAAGGCAGTGCCACGCTAGAAGTCAGTCTAGAAAGAAGATATCCTAAGCACAGAAGAAGATGTCCTTGAGAACTGGTGTTACAGAAATAGTGCTTAGTAATGATACAAAGTGCTCAGGAAGTTCAGCAAACTTCTGAGAAATCACTGAAAAACAACAAATGGAAAAAGAGCTGATTTCGTTAAGACAAGAAAGCATTTCCACAGACCACAGTCTGACATGGCCAAGCAAAAGTAAGGCAGTCCTGGAATATATAAAGCACTATTTTCAGTAAGAGGCCATGGTAAAAATAAACATGGAAGGACCTGGAGTGCTCAGGGAAGATGTACTTAACTATAATGCAGACATAGAACGTACTAAAGGGAGCATATCTGAAAAATTAGATTGGAACAGGTATGACTGCTTTCTCTGAGTATATCTGGTAGTCAAAGCAAAGTAAAAACAACATAAATACAAGTTAAAAAACAAATATGAACTTACGTAAATTTTAAGTTCAAAGCCCGGTAGTACTCAGGAGTTCAGTCAATTTTCAAATGTCTAGAGTGGTTATTTAGAGTGGGTATTTTACTAAAATGGTGCCATTCAAGTTAACAGCTGAATGCAAGTATTTCATCCTGATTACCCTGGTTGAAGGATGTGTGCCTATTGCATGCACAGCAGTGCCAAGCCTAGACTGGCTAAAGACTCCCTGCTTCAAAATAAATTTCATTTATAAAAATATGGGTGAATATCTTGCAGCTAAGACAACACAAGGATGTTGTTTTTAGCTGCTAGGTGTGTGCACAAGATTAACGCAAATTGATTTATGTTCAGTGCAGAAATTACTTGGCCCTTTTAAATTGTTATGGAAGACTGAGAATATTACCCCCATCAGCAAGGTTTCTGCACTTGACCAGCCTCCTCCAAATAATCAATTTCCTTAGTAATCATATTCCTCCTTGTTAAAAGCATTGGCAGAATGAAAGCCAATTTGGTTTTGGTTTTCTTCAGTAACTGGATCTTACTAGAAAGCCCCCATGAAAACCATTCTGAAGTCACTCAGCAGCTACTGCAAACAGCATCTCTGAGGAATGTTGACTCAGAGGTGATGTTAGATCACTCTGCTGCTGAAATGGAAGGTCCTGCCTTCTTTGTACAAAAGAAGGATTTTATTTCAGCAGGAAGAGCAATCTGATCTGACTGCACACAATGCCTATTCAACCTTAAAGAGGTGCTAGGAATGTGCCTTTAGGTGGTACCAAGGGCCCAGGTCACCTTAGTGAGCCTGGCATGCCTTAGGAAGGAAATTATATGCACTATCTTTGATACACTAACCACCTTTTTAGAATACTTTTATAATCTATTGGGTGAATAAACAAAGAGAAGCTTTTATTTCAAAACTATTTTAAAGCCAACACTATGTAAAAGTAATTGAATTTTTCAGGACTATCTCTTTTAAGATGAATTTTGCTATCTTGCATCTTTCAGCACATTGGGTTATATTTGATTTCCATTTGCAATCCCACTATGGGGGGACAGTAACAGTTTTGTGAAAACTGTTCCTGAAAGTAACAGAAATGTGACAAAAGATTACAATACCATAAATGAGCTAAAGGAAAACTGGTCTAGATTATGGGATTTTGTCTTACTTCACCTCATGCTATTTAATGAAAATACTTTATGGATATTTAGTACTGGGGTGCCACAAGTCTCTCCACCTTCTTTGAATAAGGAAGATGTAACTTTAGAGAAATCAGCATTTGTGACATTAAAACAACTGCAGTGAAAGGAACCCCACTGAAAGTGAATGCCCAGGAAGAAGTGTAGTGTGAGCTTTGTGTCCTCAGAACTGAGCCCTGGAGGGAGGTATTGAAGATAACAGGTTTTTGCTTGGGATGGAAACCCCATATTGTGTTTAAAAATGTTTTAAACCAAAAATCAAAGAATCTTCAACTGCAGATTGAGCCATTATGATGTTAGGAGTACTGTCATCATCCAGCTTTTCTTGGTAATGCGGTCCTTGACCTACCTGGCAGGACACGGTCACTCCGCTGTTTGGAAATCATGGACATGAAAACAGAAGAAGAGATTTTGTAGCACAGGTCTAGGAGTCACTTGACAAAACTCGCTAAGGAGAATTTCCAATTAAAAGAACTGATTAGGAATTAATTAATCTCATTGATTTACATTTTTAGCTTGCTCAGGATACAAATAACACTCCAGAGTGGTCTGCTCAGAAAGAAGATGTCAGCTTGGGTCGAGTTTGTTTCTAGAGTAGCCTCTGAATAGAGAGGAGGCTTTTTTGCTGAAAATGTCTGTATGGGAATCTGGCCACTAGTGTATTAATGCCCATCATCAGAGAGCAGGGAAGCAGCTCCTGAATTTAATGAAGACTTCAATGCTGTTAGCCCAAGGAAATATTGATTAAAGGAAAGCATTTTGGCTTGTGGAGCCTTATTTTTCTTTGCCACACATCAGTCACATGCTGTTGGCCTCAAGAGACAGGAATGGTTTTGAATTGTTTTACATCAGCCTGTTCTTCCCTGTCCCAGCCCTGCACAGTGGAGGTTATCTGAAGGGCATCTACACTGAAATTTGCCCCAGTAAAATTTTTAATATTGAAGTTGCATTAGACTACTCCAGTCTGTATTCATGATCGTTACATAAACAAGTGCACAGTATTTCAAATTACAAAAGCCATTAACTTTTAGGAACTAAGTGCCAATGCCATAAATTGAAAATCCAAGAATTTATTTGTTCAGGATGACACTGAAGAACAAGAAAAAAAAATCATGTATTTTAGCAACATCTCTATTATAACCAAATACTCAGAATATTCCTCTTTTCTGTCAGAAATCTCTCATTATTTTACTTCCTGAAGTCATCCAATCTTATTAATATAGTCTTATTTCAAAGAAGATGGAGCAAAGCTGCTGGCTGCCCCTTTGTCGGGAGGTCACAGAGCAACAGACACAGGGAAGAAAGAACACTATAAATATCTTCCATTTCTAGTCTCCAGATTTTCTCTTTAACTACTAGAAATACTCTTGGAAAGTTTTGCTTATTTGATCTTATTTTTTCCCTAGAAACAGGTGACTTTTACTGGCTCAAACTGGCAAACAGCATCACCTACATGAATTTCTCCACCTTTAAAAACAAATAGGTATATAAAAATCTCTTTAAGAGAAATGTACAAATTTCTGGAAGCATTATGTTGTAGCTCACTTTCAAATTACAATTAATGAATTAATAATAATTAAGCAGTGAAGCCCTATCTACCCAATTGTTTACTCAAAGACCTTCTACCCTGAGTAGGAGACATCCCCTTGCATTTTGTGCTCTTTGACCTGGGGATGTGCCAGGGAGGTGAAGAGTCATGTGTTTGAGAGATGGAAAGGCACAAATAACACGAACAAAGCATCAAACCCTCCCCCCAAACCACGACCAAACCTGTTTGAGGTTGTTCCTTTTCCTTTTATTGGCTGCCTAGTGTCTAAACCCACCTGATGGAACCAGTAACAACCACAACAACCACATGAACTGTGAAATAACACTGGGCAATAGAAATGCACCATTACTACCTTTGCAAAACTTATTTAATCAATAAAACACCTGAATCAATTCAATCAATAAAATACCAAAAAAATATAGAAATGGAAAAAATATTCATCATTTACACCCATTTTAATACAAATCTCAAGCTAATTTGGGGATACTTAATTTATCTAAGGTAACTCCATAAAATGGAAACAGAACATTTCTCCAGTGTAAAGAGACCATAATAGTTTTATAGAATAAATCATTTGAACAGGAAGATTAGTTAGAAAATGTGGAAATGGTTCATAGGTATTGTGTTTTTTTCAATAAAAATGTTCTTCAAATACTTAGGTACTAGTACATCCCAAGAAACTAAAACGTGGTTCTGCTCCAAGTGAGGGCTGTGGAAATAGAATCCTGCTATTGCAAACATTTCATTACTAGCTCCTCTAGACCAGAGCTTCTCATTTCCCAAAGAAAACCTTTTTTTCTTCTAAATGTCAACCTGCAAATTTACCTTTAAGTACAACAGCCAAACTGATTTTTTCCTTCTCAATCATTATGTTTAAAAATTATAGTTATGAAGGTCAAGTTAGTCCTGAATGACACCTGCATAACGTGGTCACATCCAATTCATTTGTCTGTAATCCAGCCCTCATTTCCATCCTAATTCCTAACAATTAGTGGCATATCTTTCTTCCCTGTACTTTGTCAGATGGGGTTTTCTCCATTTCAGGCAGGGCATAGATCCTTACAGCCTTCTTAGAAAATCGAATTGATTCCTACCGAAATGTCTCAATATCAAGACAGGAATCAGCTTTAAAGATGCTTTTCAGTCCCACTGAGGGTGCCTTGGCTCCTGCATGCCACAAAAGCCAATCCTGAACCTCGAACAAGGTAACTTGAACAGCTCACATGGCAGAAGTACCTTGCCATGGTGGCTTCAAAAATGCTCTTTTAAGGAATAGTAGGACAATGGCAAATCGGCATCACTTTTTTAAAACTTCCAGAATCTTCTCCTAACATAACTTATTAGATTCATAATATAACTCATTAGAGTAGAAATTTGTCTTACTTCTTTTTGTCTGGTCTGTTCTTTGTTCTGCCTAGAGAAGAAGCATGGCAAATGGAAGCAAACATGGGATTATCATCCACTTTGTTAGCAGGCTTGGAATGAGGCAGAATAAATATCAGCAGTTTTCCACACCAGTGCAACAAGCACCCTACTTTACTTACTGCGAGGTAGAGGAAAAACACCAAAGGAAAGATATTTAAATAAAGAATTAAAATAGAAAAGCTATTCAAACTTACCTTGCCAGCCTGGTTTGCACACGGGTTTGACATTAACTCGTACCAAGACATCTTCTGTTGCATGCTTTTGCCCACAGTCAAAAGCTGTGACCATTATCTCATACTGGTGCTGTTTATCATAGCTCAGTTTCTCGGTGTTCCTGATGTTACCTAGAGGTTCAACACAAGAAAACATTCAGAGATTCATTCTTGGCTTAGCATCCACATACTGCAACATTTGGGTTCTGGTTCATCAAGTGCTTTGTGACTTTGAGCTCTTCAAAGCGCACAGGACATGCAGAGGCAGGATGTTCTGAGGAATAGGAAGGATTTTCTTCAATCCAGCAGAGAAATAAGAAGCTTGTAGGAAAATATAAGATGGGAGTGATATAATGTGTGTACGGCTCTATCAGAAAACATCTGTTTAACAACACTTTCTAAAGTAAGATGGCAGAAGTAATTAGCAGTTACATCTTGACGTGTGCAATGAGTAGGTACACTCTCCTTTTCCACATTTGCCACAATACATGGTTTTAACAGCCACGTTCCTGAGATCCACCACTGAAACCAAGTTGTTTTCTCAAAAGCAATTACCCTGTAGGTGAGAGACATTTTAAAAATAGGAAAAGCCCTGCAATCACCTCCTGCATTACAGTGTTTAGCAGTATTTGATAGGGCAGCACAGAGTTATCACATGCAAAATAAAACCCAGCAACAACAGGGTTTATCTGCTGAACCTGACACACATACAAAGGTAACAAATTGCCTGCTTTGGGAACAAAGACATCAGAACTTTCAGAAGGAAAGGGAAAAATCTTTCTCTGAATAGTTCCTGGAGGACTGGGAGAGCACTATGCAAAATATATGGGTTTTCTATTAACAAGTTCAGCATTTTAATTCTGTCCGTTTCCACTGAAATTTACTTTTTGCACAAGTAAAGTTAAAACTTCATCCTGGTTAATTCATTTCATGCTTTTGCTTTTGCAGGGTTGTTTGCTTTAACATCTCTTTGAATGAGGATTTTTGTTCTAAAATTCAAGGAACAAACTTACTCTGCAGCAGTGCTACACGTAATATCTGCTTGCAAGCAAGGATCAGCAAAAACCTTGCTTGCTAAGCAGATTTTTAGCACAAAAAATTGTGCTAAATTTGAAATGGGCAGCCCCCACATCCTGGAATTTAGTCAGATGCAGTGAACTGATCCCTACAGGTGCTGGCCAAAGTCTCTTTTGTTGGGCACAAAACGTTAGGTTTGGTTTGAGCATTTGGGTTTCATTTTCTTTTTTCTTTTCACTCAAGTGAGTGAGAAACAGGAGAAAGCAGACAAATACAGCTTCTTAAAATAAGTCTTTCACTAAAGCTCCATTAATTTGACAAGTGAAGACTTTTAGCAGGTGTCTCTTTGCTTCACACTCCTTATCTTGTCAGAGCCCACCACTTTGCCTTTTACTACTACTACAATAAAGCCAACTTTAGGAGTTTATTGAAATGGATGCAAAACTTTCCAGGTCAGGCCTGAAGAAAGCCTGCTGTTTGCATTTATCACCACCTTCAGGTTCAAAACCTGTAGTTTAAATAGACCCTTGCATCTGCAGTTGTAAGTCAGACCCAAAACCCCATTTACTGCTGAGTCTGAGTCTCTCCCGCTCCCTTTGTGAGCAGGACACACAGGAGGACCAGCCCTTCTCATATTTTAATGTCCTGAAAGGAGAAATGGAACGAGCTGCTAAAGGCTGATTTGGACACAGGGCAGTGCCCTGCAGACTCTGGGGGTCTCTCTCTGGGGTACCTCATGTTGTCAGGCCTGCCATGGGCACAGATCTTTCCTTCCCACAAGAACTGCAACAACCACATCAACTACTTCATTGGGTTTTGAGTTCGTGATTGACAAAGCAATCTAATCACCCATTTTACGATCTTGAGTTGCCTGATTAGTGGCTGCCTGAGAGGATTTAATGAAAAACTGCCACTGTATATACTTAATTACTGACTTTATATCTGCTCAGTTCTTCTGTCCTTTCTGCATTATATTATTTCATACATGAATCTTTATATTTCCCTATTTGGTTCTTCTTGGTATTATTTTAGTCTGTGATCAGCAAGGATAATTCTCAAGAAACCAAAACAGTCCAAATTTTCATTAGCAGATTGCAAAAATTTGTGTGGCACATTAACTGTCCTACAGGATTTATAAATCATTACAACATATTTACATTTCATTAAATCTATCTTCCAAGATCTGTATTTCATTCTGGCCATTTCAGATTTGGACTGCAAAGATTCTGACCCTTAGGTGTTATTCTGGAAAATAATTTGGATGACGTGCAGATGTTACCCAATAGTTTATTGATTTCCTATTACTTTTTTTAACTCTGATGCTTTATGATTCCTTGGGTTTTTATAATTTAATCAATACAATTAAAAAGCAGACACAGAAGTACTATAAACACAGACTAACTAAAGCTTTAGAGATGATAGTCTGAAAGCTTCTGTTTACATCTCAGCCACAGACAAAAAAGTAATTAATAACATTAAAAAGAGAAAATTTTAATGCAGAAGTAAGTACACCTCTACACAATTCAAAATTAGGCCATACATTTTTTATTCAGTCTTCCTAAATATCTGCCTTTTCCTAGAAATACCTAGAGCTGTAACCAATTTTCAAACAACAAAAAGCAGATCGGTGACTAGAGGAATATAAAAAGCCCTTCCTGAGGACACAGACATTTACACCTCTGTTTCTTCAAGGTCAGTTTTAGGGATAGATGGATATAGACATCCCTCTTTTATGGCTCTTCCACCTTACTTTGCAGCAAACATGGGAATGGGGAAAGACTTGACTGATTTAGTACGGCAATTCCCTCCTAAATTCCACAGTTACTAAATCAATTGATCATCTTGTCAAAAAGGTTCATTTTTTAAATTATAAAGGAAAGAATCTGTCATTTCATAAATATAGAAATATCAAACGCAGATGCTCAGCCATAAAGTTTGGCTTTACTTTTCTGGCAATATGAAGTGTGCACAGCTCCTGCTGCAGCTCTGGGTGCTGTAAAGGGGATCTTGTGAGCTCCTCTCCTGTCTAGGATTTGTAGCCTGATAAAACCTGTATGGACTGGACAGGTTCCTGTCTCATCTTCACATTGAACAGTCTGAACATGCATTTGTGAAGTGCTCCCCAGAGCTGGGTGGCAAATAAGAATCATCCCCATTTTTGAGGTGAGACTAGGTCACAGATGTGACAGAATTTGTATTTATACCTGAGTTCCAGATCATCTGACCATAATCCCTGACAAATAAAGCATAAGATATATGAATAAAAATGGGTTTTGCTGGCATTCTGACAGATCTGTGCATTGTGGTTTCATTTTTCTGTCACCTGAAAAAAGCCTACACAATATTGCTACAGTAACTGACTTGATTTGGATTCTCTGCTAGGGATAAAATGAGATTAATCTGCAATACTACTTTAAAATATATTACGCCTTATACCTTTAATCACAGTTCTCTGCACAGCAAAGCATAGATTTGTCCTCTGCCTTTACATGATCGTAATTCATTGCTCATTGCCCTCCAAGTTGGGCTCATCATACACAAGACTGAATTTTATTAGTGCTATAGTTTCAGAACACAAAGTAATTTTATCCACAAGGAAATCACATACCAAGGGCCAGAGTTCCCAAATGTAACTGGGAAGCTTTATATTACCTCCCCAAAGTGCCTAAGCTACAAGGATCTGTAGGAAATACCCCCAGGCTGATGCTGCTTCCTGTGCCCACCCACTCCTGCCTCCCATGGAGTGGGGATGAGGCAGCCTGTGCACCAACATAGCCGGCAGGGCTCTCTCTGCCTCTCTGCAAACCTTCCCCAATGTGTAATACAATTTCTCAAGGCCAACAAAATGCTCCATGCATGGATCTAGGGACAAGAAGTAAGTTTTACCTAACAAGACACTGGCCTGCCAAAAGGAAAAGAGCTGATCATATAGCTTCACCTTTTTGCAGACCTGCGTTTAGGGTTAGCTTCATATGTTGGTCATGAAAAAAAAGTCTACCATCTGGGGCAGACAGTGGCTTGTTTTCCTCACAATTCACCCCCACCTCCATCTTTTGGGGCCCTCTGCAATATTTAGATTTGATTTTAAGGTATTTGCTTATCCTCTTTCTGAGCAATGAAGCTCAACACGTAGGTGACTGAAAAGCATAAAAACATCATAACCTGCAGAAGACACAAGTATTGGAGTTGCCAATATCGTGCTTCTAGCTTGTCTGGGCCCTGCTGCTGGACCAAATGGTGGGGACTGTGGTGTTTGACCCCAGAGACACCTTTGGCTAGCTGGATGTCACAGCTGGGCGCACGGAGACAAGCCCAGGCATGCCGGAGCTCAGGTGGCAGCAGGATGGAGCTTCCTCTCACAGAGGGTCTGCTCCTCAGGATTCCCTCTGCCCAAGAATCCTTTAAGGTGATGGTGAAGGAAAGGAATCGGTTCTGATGGAGGGTTTAATCCAGAGCTTTTATTCTGGCCCCCAGGCCCCTGAATCCTCTCACTGCTCCATCAGAACTGTCTGGACCGCGTGGTTCCCCTCTCTTTTACCTGGGGAAGGGAGAGGACGGGTAGGGAGCCCACCAACCAGGTATGGGAGAGGAGGTGTCAAGGGACAAAGGACACCTGGATGGCCCAATGCCCCCTGGGGGTGGAGGGCAGGTGGAGGGCATCTTTTGAATCTTCCCAATCACTCCACGCACTTCTGGAATGCCAGGAGTGACAGTGCTCAGCAGGGGTCAGGGTGGGGAAAGGAGGAGTGATAGACACACCTGGGAGGACACCTTCAGGGGAGAAACCCGGGGTTCTGGGGAAACCATGAAATCACACCGCAACACACAAGAACCTAGATTTGTATTTCACAATGGCTAAAAATACTCCTGTTAACAAAATCCTAATTAGCACAGTACTACCAGACAGTCCCAGGCATCTCATACATCTATTTTAACCACCCTCTACCCAGAACAAAAATGGACATGTTTCCAAAGAATTTGCACCAGAGAAAGTTTCTATCAGCTGCCATAGAGAGACATTCTCAGCAGTGAAATGTGTTGGAACTAAGCAACAAATTTTTGTCACAAAATAAAAGCATAGTCATCTATTTTTTGTCTCTAATCCCAGTGGGTTTAAGCAATTACCATTATCTTTAGAAATTGCAAATTAGACTGCAATTACTGTTGGTTGTGGCAGTACTGTTCTTTTAGTGAACAAATAGATCAAAAATATTAAGTGAACTCATGACCAAGAAACTGCAAGTATTACAACCTTATACCAATTATTCACTGCAGGCTTTAAAGTCACATTTAAATCAATGATTTTCTCATTGTCTTTGCTGAAAAGCAGGTCCCAGGCACATGAGGTCAAAGATGTAATCAAGGACTCCTGACATTTCCTATGCTTTTGATCATATCTCTGACTGTAAAAAGACATGAGTACTCCTGAGGCAGCTGCTCTGTGTGACAGGAGGTTTATACTTGAAAAGGCACAAGTAGTAGAAATGACTGCTCTGTATCACACCAATTGCAGGCTATTCTGTCCCTTTTATCTGCCACAAACCCCACAGGAAATTACGAGACAACGTGTCACTTCTCTAAATACCCACCCTTCACACAGAAGTCACGCAGAGCCTTGGAAAAAAATGGATCCAGAGACACAGAGAACTTTCTTTTATGACAGCATGGGACATCTCACAGTTAGGAAAAAATCCATGGAGAAGAAAATCTTCTAGGGAATTGCTTCCAAATATGTCCTTCCAAATGCCCACTTGCTGTAAAAAATTCTTTGTGCAGTTCTCTGGATTCTCAAGGATCCTTAGGGTTACTGTGCCAGCTGCCCTCATTTACTCAAACACAAACATATTCCTCATGATTGCACTTCCCATACCATACACTTGCTTCCCAGTGTGTGATAATCAGATGGATTTTTCCCCAAAGTCATTAAAATTTATTGATGTAACAGGTTATTGTCTTCTGATGCTCATCTGTGCATTGTGCAAGAACTGAACAAATACAGATGAATAATTTTTGAACAGGGTAAAGAGTTTTTATAAAACATCCCAACGTGAAAATGACTGCTCAGAGAAAACAGTAGCTCCATGCATGCTTTCAATTTACAATTTGGCCAAAAATCAGATTTAATTTCCAAACTGTACTCTCCTCCTACAAACATGGATTAAATGCTTCTGCTAGGAGAGATAAATCAGAGCATTTCTGGGTATGCACACAGGGTATTTCTTCAGGGGAAACTATTTTGTATCATCTGAAGCAAGCAGAGAATGGGAGGAAGGGCCTTCCACATGCTTTTCAGGCAGCTCAGTCACCATTCTCAAACTCAGTTCCATGTTCTTTGCTGATCCAGGAAGCTGACATACAAGGCCACCAAGATCAAAAACTGCTGCATATGGAAAACTTAATATGGTTTATTATTTTCACTAAAATACAAAATATATACTGTCGCCCTGATTTTTAAGATTTTTCTAAAGCCTTCTGAGTTTACATTCTTGTAGGGAACTTTCTCACACAACTTTCTGTAAACAACCTATTGTTTTGCATTCCTTCATAGAGGTGGAGAAATTTGATGTACAGGTAGTTTGTCCAGTGTCGTTGGCAAGGTGGCACGTTCACCCTCCAATCCACTGGCATATTTTGAGAACTATAAATGATTGGAGTCAGAGGAAATAAATTAGTCTCTCCATTGTGACATAGCTGTGGTGCATCGTTTTTCCTTGTGTCATCTGGTGACAATATACCTCAGAAAAACAACTAAAACAAACCAACAAAGACTTAAGAAATGGTACTTATTCTCCAAAGTATGTTTTCTTCCATGCTGCAGAGTAATGGATCCACTTCAGGAAGCACCACAAATAGGCAGGTCTGTGGACCCGTGATCCTAAAAGCTTTAACAATCAATAAACATATGCAGAATATTGCCATATTCGGGTTCTGCTTCAGGAAGTTCAGGGGAATGGGACTAGCTGTAATCCAGTAAATAAACCCTGCTTTGGTGAATACATGCTGTCTTGGGGAATGCCATCACTTGGATGGGAAACAAGATCTGAGACATTTGTGAGAATGAAACGAGTGACCAAGAATCATACTGCTCACCTAAATCTGGTGGTTTAATTTCCACAGGAGATTACTGCATCACTTTCTGCCCCGGTGTTACACAAAAGGGATGGAATTGCTCAGTGTGAGGATTCCTCCATTCTCAGAGATGAGAACAGGATTTCTCTCTGGAGTTCCCTCTCCAGCCAGGTGATCAGCTCATGCCCCCAAGCACTGCCAGCCCTGCAGACAGCCCTGCTGTGGCAGCACTCACCGTTCCTATCGATGGCAAAGGGAACATCTGTGGTGACAATCTCGTAGTTGCAGATCTGGCTGTACTGGGGGGAGCAATCCTCGTCTGTGGCTTCCACCTGCAGAATGCTGTCATAGATCTTCCCCTCTGTCACTGAGGCCTTGTACATGCTCTCCTTGAATGCTGGGGAGAATTCGTTGACATCCTTTACCTGGATATGGACTACTGCCCTAAAACAGGCACAGAAAATATCAAAGAGAAAAAATTAATTTATTGTGACACTTCACTAAAAGTTTATTTTCAAAACACTCAAAAAGACTAACAAAATATATCTAGAAAACTATAAGCCCCTATTAAAATGAGATAATAGAATTTTTATGTTTTATTTGCCCAATTTAGTATCTTAATGTAGCACTAGGTAAAAGTCCATTGCCATGGTTTGTAGGGAGACAGTTTCAAGGTGTTCCCTATTAAAATCTGCCCCAAAAATGAACCCCAGCAGAAAGCCAGTGATATCATTACACAGTAAAATAGGCAAAGAGGAAAAAAAATCACAGTAGTCTTCCATATCCCCTACCTAAAAATGGTCAGTTTACAAACATTCTTCTATATTAAGTAAGGCTCTCACCTTCTGCTGATGATAATTATCTAATCCTTCAAGTAGTTACAACACTGCACATGTAGCCCACCAAGGCCTTTGATATTTAGTGAGTAAACCCTAAAGGCTGAGCGTGTGCTACTAGACAAAGTCTGGTGGCAGTGGGCTAGACTTCATTTAGTCAAGATTAGACCAAAATTTTCCACAACTGGATTTCTACCAGATTGTTATTGACGTGAGAGGGGGAAACATAATAAAATTTGATATTGTGAAGCAAAACCTGTTTCTGTGATTTGATGGTTATCTGCCATTACAGGCTTCCTCTTAACTCTGTATTCTTTTTAAATATCCTGAAAACTTCAGCATGCATTACAGACCTAATTAAATTTTTAATTGTCATATGTCCTGGGTGAGTAAAAGGAGGAATGACTACTATAAATAATTTATTATAATGGCTCTCAGCAAAATGAACTATTTGTACAGCACTTACACATCTATGTGAGTTAAATTCATCTTTAATGACAAATGGTCTGGAGCTTAGTTTCATTAATTCAAAGGGAAAAAAAGGCACTGTGCCACCTAAGCTTATTCAGGGAATTGGCTCCACAGTAAAAAATACCACCTACTGACCTTTAGTGCACTCCTCTTCAGAGGACTTCACTTTCTCTGAGACTTGGTGGACAAAAGCTGAGGTCAGGCACTGTTCAAATGTGACACTGCTCAGCTTTATGACATAGATATACTAAAAAAGGGGGATGATTCCTCTTTTCTTACCATTTGAAATGAGATGAACAGAGAGAAAACTATTTAAAAATTGCAAATATCAATTGAAAGCCAGTTTCCATGACCTGGATGTATTCAACATGAAAACACGAATGGAAAATATAATCCAAAACTGAGATGCATTTATCCACTTGAGCAGGGATCCTGTCCAAAGCTTTAACTGAAGTAAACAAAAAAGAATATATTTTCTAATAGGAAAAAGGAATGAAAGGATGGGTGGAATATTGCAACTGTGATTTATCTTTGTTTTAGTTGCTTTCTACCTGAAATAACATAGACTGTGGAGCAAATGTATACCAAAGCAATAAAAAAAAAAAAAAAAAAAAAATTCTTCTCATTTTCACTCACTTGTGAGATTTCTTCCAGTTTGTTCCACCTGGTCCTGATCCACAGTCATAGGCCTGGATGATGAAAGTGTATTCCTTCTGCAGCTCACAGTCAATGGGACTCTTTGCTCGAAGCTGACCTTCTCCAGATGTCTTGTTCAGCACAATGGCCTCAAAGGGCATTTCTTGCCCATGGATTTTAAAAGCACAAATTTCACCTGTGAGGAACAGCACAAAACAATCATAACTGGGGGCATGGGTCTAAGTCTTATGCACTGGAGAGACACAAAGTTCATTTGTATTTCACCTGCTTTTCCAAAATACAGACTCAGGCACCAGGTCATTGTGTATCCAAAAGGGCCATTAAGCAGGTGTTGTGCAGTGGGATGTGCTGAGTGCAGCTCCTCCCTTTTCCTCTGTCAGTACTAAATGGTTTCTGAAAGCCCCAGAGGCCATTCCATATGGTGCCAACAGCAACGGTGAGCTAAGTTATATTTGAGCTAAATTAAGAGACTGTATTTATTTAAAGACAATAGCAAAAAGAAAAATAGGTTATACTTCAGAGGTGGTCCTTTTTTAACTGCTGTCACTCCTTGAGCCACTTGAGCTGCCAGGTGGTAGCAGATGTGCAGTTTAGTTCCCCAACAGTGGAAGAACTAATGGTGCAGAACATGGGCACATTCAAAATACATCCTGCTTTATTTACAGACATCATCTTTGGATCAGAAGCAGTTGAAGGCACACAGACAAGTGTCCCTTCTGGACATCTCAGTTACCCACCCACATTCTCACCCTCATACATGAGTGCCTTCTTGGCAGCAGTTCACTCTGCCTCCAAACTGTTTCCTGATATAATAGATCCATAGCATCTCTCAGAGGCGTACTAGAGAACAGAACAGATGATAGAGCAAGGACTAAAAAAATTGATTTGGTCACAAAAGACAGCATAAAGGATCTTGTGAGAATATGAGACTGGAAAGGGAAAAAAGACCCAATTTCTGGTGTTCCTTTTTTTTATCCTTCATAATGATAGCAAGGATATGCACACGGAGTTAATTTTATTTTATTTTTAGTTCAGTCTCTATATGCTGCTCCTATGCAAGATACTCCAGAATCCAACTTTAAAAATGAAATATTTATATAAAGATCAATATGACTTAAATATTTTCATGACACATTAAACACATGCTCTTTTATGAGCAAGTCAGTCTCAGGACATGCATTATAGATTCAAAGCCATCTCCCACTCACATAATTCCAGTTTATAGTTGCAGCCTTTTTAAAATCTCTTTGCCAATCATATCTGAGCCAAGTGCCAAATTCTAAATTAACTCAGAATCTATGACCTCTAATTCAAGCCTGGTTCCTGTTTCTCTATTACAATATATTGTTTATTTTTGCAAAAGAGAACAGACGGTGACTTTATAAAAATGCTGAAGTTCATCATTCCTATTACGTGTGAAAAATAAAAAATGGCAAGGGTGTGTGTGCAGGGGGGGTAGGGATTAGGTACGGAGGTATAAACTCAGGATTTTTAGAATATTTCCTCAACTATCATCACACAGGTTTCCCTTTCTGACCACAAGAGCTGAAGCTTTGCTCAGCTACATCCACTGACATTTAGGCAGACGAATTCCACACTTAATAATTGCAATCAACCCTGTGAATGCCTTTAGAGGATCACCCACAGTTTTGGTAATTATGAGGCACTGAAAACATACATTAAGCATTGCTTAGACATTTTCCTGCTGCCCCCTCTCCCTCCAGGGGTGTGAAAGGGCTGTGGAGTTTCCCAGGACAAAGCTGCGCTCTTTTCCAAGCTCTCTGCTGTTCACCCTCAGTGAGCTCAAATATTTGGGCTACAGAAGAAGCAATGGACTTTACCCTGAGAATCCGATTTTCAACAGGACTAACATCTTGCACATCCATCAAAGCAGGCTGCACAGTGATAATGAAATGTGCTCAGGGGTCAAAGCATGGGATGAAGGAAGGCCGAAGGGAAGCAGCCTGTTCAGCTTTACTCACAGGCACTGATCACTGAGTTTGCATCCCACTGCTGTCACACACAACCTTGGAAAAAACGATCTGCATTTCCTTGTGACTTCAAAACAAAACATTCATCTAGAATGGTATTGTGGATTTCAGTTTTATTTTAATTGAAAACAAAATAAACCAGTGCAAACACGGGAGATCTAATGGCAAATACTGTTTGTTGTGTTCTATAAACACTGGCCTTCATAGTTTCTTAATAAATGTTTCCTCAGATGTACAATCCATCAACAGAAATCCTAACATCAGTGCTTTGTGTTTATTATTTTATTGATCCACTGTTTGATTGCAGACAAGACAGCATTAGCAAATGTCCAAGCTACAGTTCTTAAAAAACAGAAACAGCTCCAGGCAGATAAAAGTTCTCTCAGCCCTAATCTAAATATTTATCATTTTTCCCTCTCCAAAGGCAGAGCCCTAATGCAAAGTAATCATAGAAGCAGCACATGTTCCAATTAGTTCTCATCAAATATTTTAGAAGTCTCTATATCCCACTCTTATGCAAGATACTCCAGCTTTAAATATAACTCTAATTTTGCCTCTGTATTCCCATTTGCCAAAGATAAAATAATGACAGCTGCCTGGATATGATGAGATATTTGTAAACACGCTGCAAAATACCCACATATACTTCCAGAATGTGGCTACAGAAACTTGCTTATTTAAAAATAACTGGAAATGTTGTTAAAATTTGGGTAAGATTTATTTCAAAAGAAAGGCTCTACTGCTGTTTCCAAAGAAATGAAGTAACACTGTAAAAAAATTTAAATGTATAGGATCATGACTTTTTAAAAAGGTGTCTTAATGGCTGTATTGCAAATGGAAATGATAACAGAGTTGTAAGAGCTGTAACAAAGCAGAAAATTAAGTAAGGTCCACTGCCAGACACACAGACATTGAGAGATATATAGAAATACTCTTATTAAGCATTACAAACAGTGTCTTTAAAATGCAACAGATACTATTTCTCATTATTAAACAGAGCCACAGGACTTTTGCAGACCTTTTGGCCCTGGTACAGCAAGGGAAACCCAAGGGAGAGATAAACTCAAGGCAAGAACAGAAGTGAAGACATGTCTGGTCACTCTGACACTGAGTGCTCTGGTGAGGGGAGATGCAAAAGGGACTTTATGGCAAAAGGGATAACAAAGGACATTACTAGCATAAGAAGAATAATCAGAAGATTGTGTTTCCAAAGGGGACTGGGACAAAGGGGTCAAAGTGGAAAATTTTATACGAATGTAGTGACCTATAAATACTGGTAAACTGTGTAATAAATGTCTTTGCTTTGCTGGCATAAGCAGAGTCCATGTCAATCACTCCTCACACCAGATCTACATGATGCCAATGGGAACTGTGCCAAGCTTATCTTACTTACTGGGGTCTTTAGGTAAGTATGGGTTTGTAAATCACTAGAGGAAAAGGAGGCAGTTTCTCTCCTACTCAGACTCACCACTGAAGTTGCAGGACCTCTGCACCACCTTCTTCCCTTCTGCTTTACAAGGCTGAAATAATGAGAGTGCAAAGTGGGACATTGTTTTTCTCCCAACAGACAACCCAGGAAAATTCTGTGCTTTGGTCTTAATTTCATTTAAATGGGTTTGCAAGGTGGATATAGGATTTTGTGATCATAGAAATGGTGGTGGCACTGAATTGCTAAAAAAGATAAGCTGGTGACACCATGTAAAGGTAGAAGCACATTCATTAAATCCTATAGCAATTGCCAAGGCAGAGGGAAAATTTCTCTTCTCCCAGGCCAGGAGGTACACTCTGAGGGCTTCCAGTTGCTTCCTATAAAACCTTCTGGTTACAGGGCTGAACTCTGCTGAGTTTCACTTTAATACATGTTTTAACTAAACTCTGGACATGTTTTTTCTTCAAATCATTCAGACTATCATTAGCCATAAGCACCTATTAATTTTGAAGTTTACATTCTTTTAAGTTTTAAAGCCTTGGTAGATCCATATGTTACTACTCCAGAGGTAATAAGGATATTATTTCCTCTGTAAAAATTATAATAGCCTGAAAAAAAGCTACTGATGGTTCATAATATTGGAACATAACCAACAAATTTATCCACTGTTTGGAAATTGATAAAGACAATGTTTCACATTCAGTCACATTTACATGCAAGATTTAGTGATTATAAGCCTTAATCAATAAAATTGTATTACAAATTACTGTCTTTTACATGAAACACCAGATTCATGCTTCTTGCAGTAAAATAATAATCCCCAATGTTACTCCTTTAATAACTACACAGCCTCATTCACTTGAAATCAATTTCAGAAGTTATTAAGAAACACTAAGGATTATCTGGCCTTTCACAGCTCCCTTTGCTATACTTCCTCAGCCTTCACTACACCAAGAACACTGAAGGCTTCAGATGGAAAGCTGGGATCTCTGACATTCCACCATTGGCATCAACAGTTAAAAAAAGGCACCAGTTGTGTGAGAATCAGGAATCAGCAAATGCTGTTTCACTGGGCTGGCTGAGGTCCAGCAAGGCCAGGCGCTGGGCCACCGCGAGCCTGCAGTGCTCCAGGCTGGGGCACAGTGGCTGACAATGCCTGACAGAACAGGACCTGCGGGCCAGCAGTGGCTGAACATGAGCCAGGTGTGCCCAGGTGGCCCAAAAGGCCAGTGGCACCTGGCCTGGACCAGTGTGGCCAGCAGGACCAGTGACTGTCCCCCTGTACTCGGCACTGGGGAGGCCATGCACCAAATCCCGTGCCTGGTTCTGGGTCCCTCACTGCAAGAAAGAGCCTGAGGGGCTGCAGTGAGTCTAGCGAGGGGAACAGAGCTGGGGAAGGGTTGGAGCATCAGGCTGGTATGGAGCGTCTGAGGGAGCTGGCAGGGGGCTCAGCCTGCAGAAATGGAGGCTCAGGGGAGACCTCATTGCTCCCTGAGAGGAGGCTCTCGTGGGACGGGAGTCAGTCTCTTCTCCAAGGTAACGACTGTGAGTAAATGGCCTCAAGCTGCACCATGGGAGGTTTAGATTGGATGTTAGGAAAAATATTTCCACCAGAAGTGTGGGTCAGGCACTGGCCACACTGCCCAGGGCAGCAGTGGCATCACCATCCCTGGAGGGATTCAAGAGACGTGTAAATGTGGCAGTCAGAGACATGGGTTAGTGGTGGGCTTGGAACTGCTGGGTTATTGCTGGACTCAATAATTTTACAGATCTTTCCAACCACAGTGACAATTGCATGCTCAGGCAAACTCGTGATTCCTTACGGAATGGAGATCACACTGCTGTGTTCAGAACCCCTCTGGATGTGTGACTACACACATGGATTTGTTCCCAAGACCATCTGTTAACTTCAACTATGTTTTAAAGAGATTAATTGTTTCCCTCAAGTGCTATGAAATGATGCAGCTCCACAATACAGAGATGCTACAGAAAAAGCATAGGGGTGACCAAGAGGTCACATCTCACTAAACAGCAAAGAGAGCACAAAAGTGTTCTAAAAGCTCAACAAGAAGAAAAGCTTCAATTCTATCTTGTACCTTTTAGGTAGCAGTAAATCAAACGTGAAGCTCAAATCTCTGGGAAACCAGGCTTCATTAGTTTGCTGCTGACAAAATTACTCATTTACATTCATATCCTGTTCTAATTTTATTATTCTCCAGACTTTTATTACACTTCCATGTGTGTTTTTCTCCAACAGGCAAATCAACACAGATAATCCTTTATTTAAAATTAAGGTTGCGGTTTTATACTTCCTGAGGTAAGCACAGAGACCCTGGAAGATCCCAAAGTGCTTAAGAATCGAAGTCCCAGGATCACATGGCAAATCCACTCCCACCTTGAAGGAGACAAAACCCCAGTTCAGGACAGATGCATATCAAGTTTTGATGCAAAGAACAGACAGAAATGCCATGATCAAGGTGTCACAGTGACCTCCACAGCTTTGCACATGAATGACAATAACACTGCTGTTTCCTTAGGTGTGTCCTTCAAGAACCTAATTCAGCTCCACGGATCCATCAAGTCCTGGATGGATCTGACTGCCACCACAAAAGAAAAATTTCCAGATATTACATGCCACAAGTAGGCTTCCAAGAATTTTATATAACGTGTGGATTTGCTTGCGGCATGACTTTCCTCTTCTTCTAACTAAAGGTTTGTCAACAAAATTGAAGTGCTCTCAGTATGAATCAAATTCGAATCTTTAAAGCTTTTTATGTGGGTGGAAATCCAAACACAGGCACGCTGTTCTTGGAAAAATTATCAGCAAAGATTTCTCCTGGCACTTGGATGGCCACCTGCAAATAAGTACCCGTTGGGACACTGCTCAGTTTGCTGTTTTCTCAGAAATAAAGCACTGACCCACAGCCTGCTGTCAATGTCAGATTTTCCAATAACTTTTTTTAGGGGTTGCTGTTTCTCTGCTGTTTTTTTGTTTTGTTTTTTTAATAATCCAACCTTCCACAGTAACAGCTGTATATAAGTTTTTTCTCTGCTGGAATCCTGCAAACACCTCCTGCGGTGCAGAGCTGGTGACCTTTTGAGCATCTCCACACCACTGGGAAGGTTTACAGATTTGACAAGTTTTTCTATCACAGGCTGTTGCTACTGTTTAAATAATTACTGAATGCAAAAGGTTATGTTTTGAAGTAAGAAAGGACAATTGTTTGGGAAAATGAGGCAAAATAATAATAATTAAAGATGTAAAATATCTGTAAGGATAGGAAAAAAAATAAGGTAGTAACTACTGTATATGCTTTTCCAGCTCATTTAAGTCAATGCTATTGAACTCACAGTGCAATACTAAATTCCAGGAAGCAATACTGAAATCATGAATAGAGGGAGGCATTCATGCCTTAATACCAAAAATTATTATTTCCTCGTATTTAATTTTATGGGCAACACACTCTGCAAAGAAAGAGCATAAATCCACTGCTACACTTCCTGTTCCGTGGATTTGAAACTGCAAGAGGGGGAAACTGCACTTGCACTTCAAGTTAATTCATTGTTGCAATAAGCTCACACCAAATGAACCAGACTTCATCCTTCTGCTGAAGCAGGGACCAGCTGCTCAGGATAAAAAGATAGTTCTGTGGCCAGCATAAAAGCAGCAGTCATATCTGGGTTTCCTCCCGGCTCCACAATAAATTTCCCTACTCTATAATTTTGCTTACATAAATGTTGCTTTAAAAGTGTGATTTTTCTGGACAAACTGTGATTTTAGTGAGATATCTGACCACATTGCTCTGTTGGAATCCCCCACTGCTGAGATGCACAACACATCCCACTCAGGTCTGCACTCCAGCTCAAATGATGGAGAATTGATAGATGTTTATTTGAAAACTGCAATAAACATTGCGGTGGATTAGAAAAATAAGTAACAAGGAGATAAATGTTTGTGCACATAAAGATGTGCTTAATTACTGACTGTACCTTTTGCAAACACCCTCTATTCTAAAAGCATAGAAATATAAAATATTGTTTTTCCTTCCTCCCATCAATCAAACCTTTATCAAGTTAACACTCTATTGCAAATAATTTGAAACATTTTGTAATCTTTTATTCTTTCTAAAATCTGCCAGAATCAAGAGAATCAAAAAAGGAAGAAAGTGTGATTTTAAGAACAGTAGCAAAAAAGTACAGTTTTCTAATCAATGTGTGGAGCTCCATGCCCACTGCATCAATGGAAGGCTTTGTCAGCCTCAAGTTTCGTGTTTGGAAGAATCCTGTGGATTCAGGAGTGCATCCAGTGCCACACAGTCACACACTCAGCACACAGGAGCTGCTGTCCCATTTAGGTACAGCGCTGTAGGGCACAGCACGGTGTCTCTAACAGTTACATGAGCATCATTGACAAATATTTGCCTTGGCATTTTTTACAATACCACATAATAATAAACAATTTGAAAAACTAATCCTGCAGCTGTGGAGTTAAGCATGTGCAAAAAGCACATTAATAAAAGGAACTTTATCCTCCAGGAGCCAGGTGAAGCTGTGAATGACACAGTTCCCAGCTGGGTCCTTTTCTGCTCTCCTTTTCTACAGGTGTCAATAACAATCACAAACACCTCTCACCTCTGGGTCGTTGTCTTCACACACATTATCTGCATTCTTTGGGCACTGCTCACTCAAGGCTGCAATGTCTGCAGTTGTGGCTGCAGCTTTGCTGCTGCTGCAGCAGATCAAAAAGCACTTTGCTTCAGACACTCCTCTTCCAGGAAACACAGAGGCCCAGATGCTCCCACTGCCCTAATTCCATGCTCGTGCCTGAAAGATGGGTCACGAAGCTGTTTCTCCTCTAGATTAGTGAGGTCTGCATTGAGAAAAATAGGAGATAACTTGCCTTATGAGGCCCTGACCCAAATTATTGTGTATATCATTTAAAAAAAAGGTGAACCTATTTTTAAAAGAGCAACCGAGAGGTATCTGCATGTAAAATTACGAAGGTTATTACAATGCTTGCAATAATTTCCTGCCACTAAGTATTACTGAGCAATTAAAGAACAAATGCTAATAAAATATGTGAAAGCAGCTATGATGTATAACGTTCCTAAGATTTTCAAATTAAATAGAGACCTAGAATTAGTAATCTCGGTTAGCGAATATATATTGCTTACAGAATTCCTACAGTCCAACAGGCAAACCTGACACAAATATTTCCTTCAGCAGGATAGGTGCTCCAATAGGACCTGCTAGATTTGGCTCCCTTGTGAGATACACAGAGATAAATAAGAAAATGAACATCACCATGTCACACTCAGAGTAGAAAATCAGCAGCTGTTTAGTCTTCAGAGGACTCAGCAGACTGACAGAAAACCTTACTTTTTAATTAAACTACTTTCCCTAGGGCCTTATATCAAGGCAGACAATTTTTGAGATAAAGTAGCTTGGAAAATGTTGAATTTATTAAATTATTATTTCCCTGAATAATTTTAAAGGCATTCTTTTGGGGCATAGTTAGCTAATTCGAAGCACACACTGAATGATCAATCAGTTTTTCTGTTTCTTTTGAATCAAAGGCATGAGTTAGCTCTAACTTGAGAGCCATATCAGGAACTTTGGACTGGATAGCACATCATTTAAACAGCAGATTCAACCATGCAAACCAGAGGAGAGCCAAGTACTAGGAGCTAGGGCTGTCCTGCAAAAATAACAAACATAAAATAATTCCAATATTATACCTCTGAATAACTGGGGAGTTTGCATGGCATTGGCAGCCTATGAAATGAGTTCAAAGGGAAAGTATGGATCTTTTCAGTGGCTCCTAAACTCTTGATAACACACAGAGTAAAATTTCAGAGATGCATTAGGTGTTTTAGGACTCTTCTACCTTTTGCCCACGAAAACACACGTGAGAGGCGAGGTATTGAGTGAGAGGCCAGGAAAGGGATAAAGTGCTCACACATCCTCAAGTTTTCACTCAGCTATTTACTCTGCTGTTGCCTCTTCTCACAGAAGCAGATTAAATAAAAAATTTAGGAACATTAATTTAATCTTGGCATACAGCCTGGGCACAAGGGATTAGTCTGTGCATCCTGCAGGCATGCAGCAAAGTAGAGCACTGAGTTTAATAGTTACAAGAGTACCATATGGTTCCCCCTGATCATGGCTTTTTTTCATTTGTCTTTACTTCCACTTGCCTGTCTTTAAACAATCTGTAATACTCCTGATGCCAAGTCATAATTTGGACTGGATCTCTAGACACAGTAAGTTGCTTTGGACACAATTGCTTGTGCTACAAAGTATAATCTCAAATGAAAAGCAACACAGTCAAAATTATAGTATCTGGCTTTTTATCAGAATGAAAATCACATAGTGAAGATAACAAAATTCATCAAAAGAAAAAGTAAATGCACATCTGCCTAGAAGATCAGTTGTACTCTAATTTGTTTGGACACTTAAAATTGCTTCTTCTATTTCTAACAAAATATATTCAGTTCATCCTATTCCTCTGAGCCTCACAGTCTCCTCCTCTTTTGTTCTATTGAGTTTAATGTTTCCTGCTACACCTTTATAAAGAGAAGTTTCAGTGCCTTTTTATACTTTGCTGGTCTTAAGAGCGAGGTTGCTCCCCACCAGCCCAATACTCCAGGAGACAGCTCCAACCACTGACCAGAGCTCAGGCAGCCAGCAAACGTCTGTGTTTTTGTGCAGAGCAGGCTTGCAGTGTTGTGTCACACCCAGGCAGCTCAGGAGAACAGTTTTTCAGACACAGCAATCAAAGACTCCCCAGCACAGCTTTGGGCAGAGCTGCCTTCACCTGCTCAGGCTCAATGTCTGACACGTGAGAGGTGTGAGAACCCGAGCTGTGTGAGCTGACAATCTCAAGTACTTCCAGCTGCTCGTGGGCAACCCCTGCTTGACATGTTGCTCCTTATTCCCAGCTTTTCATTCTCCTAATAGCAGCACAAATGGTTAAGCAGTGCAAAATCCCAGATTTTTCTGAGTAACTAATTCCTACTCAGAGTTTAGTAAGATCCTTGTTTTTCAGTGTAGGACTGCCAGCTTGAAGAGATCCTGATATATTCCATAATTCAGATGGGACTCCAGCCACCAAAACAATTCCAGAAGCACAGCCCCATGCCACAATATTTATTAGGGCAGGGGGATTGTGCTCCAGTAAATCTCAGACTGATGCCAAACACGGCTCTTTCATGGAATGGTATGGTCAGTAGGAGAATAAAGTAACTTTTCCTATGTGGAAACTTAGATTAAGGTTTTTATACTCTCACTGAAAATAACTATAATGGATATACAAACTACAGCTGTGTTGAGCCTAAAGATACAGGACAGCCATTAACAACTCCATTGTAAAAACAGGGGCTCTCTCCCTTCTAAGATTTTACACTGGCATATCTAATCCATATTAATTATTCAGCAATGCAAAGAGCTTTGCTTTCTAAACTGTAAATTCAAAACCTCACTGAGCTCAACATGCTGGGGTTTGTGCTTTTTATCATCTAACCCACTGAAAACCCCTATTTATTTGCTTTATCTCTTAGACGTTATCCTATATCTTGCCCTCTTGAGCAGGGGCTCCACAGAGGACAGAAATTGTCTTGTTCAGCAGCTTTGAAGATGGTGTTAGCTTTTTTCCCCAATGTGAAATGAAAAACTATTTGAAGCTTTTCATGAAACTGAGCTGTGTCAAAATAGTTTTCAGAGAAAGGTCAGATTCTCAATCCAGTCCTCTCAAAACCCCTTTCAGCACTGCAGAAATGGCAGAAACATAAAAAAAAAAAAATCCACAAAATGCTTCTACTTCAGTAGAATTACATTTTTGATAAACCATATTTATGCCAGCTCCACTATAAATATTTAATGACTTTGCTCTTTCTCTTTGACTCCTGCTCCAAGTCTGCTGCCCACTTCTGGCTGTGTTACTGTGAGAGGTGGTTGTGACTTTTAGAAAAAAAGCCTTTCCTTGCTTCTTCACACATCTTATAGTCTGGGGCTGCCAGTCCTGAAAACATGGAGCACTTGTCACAGACTGCAATGGGGCTGGGACTTCACCATCAGATTTTGTTCCAGCTTTGTGTGAATTTGGCCTTTCTAGGATTTCCTAATTGCTGGATTTATTGCCCTCAAAGCATGCATGGTCTTGCAAACATTTCGGTGTCTGGGGATGTACCAGGGTTGTTGTTCCCTCACTTTTTGCCTCAGATCAGCCTCTGAGTAAGTCCCTGCTGCAAGTGCAAAACTGAAGTCCTCAGGGAATGACAAAAACTCTAAAAGAGACTGAATTCTGTGGAATCCAATGTGAAACAAACCATGTTGTGGATACATATTTCAGTTTCACCTCCACATTGAAATATTTGTGGATTCACGACCTATTGTTTTAAATTACTTAATATCTTTCTTTCTTTTGGGATATTTTGCATCTCTGAGAGTTAAGACTGTTGCAGGAGTTTTGAGAGGTCTGGATTTAAGTATAGACATAAGTCTTTGCATAGCAAACTCTTTTAATGTTTTATAATGTGAACTTCCAAGGACAGTTGTGTATCTATTTTTTGTGCAAATGAGATACCACATTAAAAAAAAAAAAAAAAAAAAAAAAAAAGACTACCTGAAAATAGAGCTGAAGTTAAATGTAGAGGATCTTACTGATTATTTACAAATTTTGCATTGCTATCAATGGAATGCACCCTTCCTGAGTGCAGGTAAAGTCCATAATTGTTAAATCTAAATTAACCTTGGGTAACCAAAGTGCAATAAAAGTAAAGGTTGTAGTACAGAAATGAATACAGATCTCACAGTTACCAGCAGCTGTTACAAATAATATCAAGCACAGTTCTTGCTGAGAGATTAATTTTCTACTTAGTCTGTATTCCACCCCCACTTTCATTCTAGAAAGTGAAGACCAAAGCTTATTTTTTATGCTTTAGGAGCCATGGCTGAACTTCAGTTACAAGTTAATTTTTAAGCTGAAATTAATAGAATGAAGGATGCAACTATTAAAGCCAAACATGCAATATAAAGCAATAAAAAAGTAATACCATGTAAGTTCCACAATAATAAATCATTCCAGCGATTCAGAAAGTGCAAATAAATATCTACGTAGTTTCTGTTTAACTGTTCCTCAACAATGTAAAGAAACAAATTATATTTGCAGTATCTGAAGTAAATTATAATATTAGTTGGAATATATCTAGTAGGAAACAAAACGTATTTTATCAAGAGCTATAGTTTATTCAAAGCCAGTTTTGTAGTTACCACTCAGCAACACTGAGTGGCATTTGCATTTATACCTTCACAAGTGGTCAAACAGAATCTGGCTGTGGCAGAACTTCCTTATGAATGCTCAGCTCTAGCCCTGGGAAGCAAGCGCTGTGTCGACACAGTTTTTAGAAGAGCCATTTACAGACCTGAACTTCTGGGTGACAAATGTGTTTTTGGAAGGAGGAACTGAGTAACTGCTTGTCAAGGCATTTGCTGAAAGCAGCTTCTCTGCTAGCTTTTATTCCATGTATTTCTGAACATTCTGATTTAATTTTAAAGTGATATTTTCTCTCAGTGAATATGGTGCAAAGCTCTCTTCTAGGAATGATCAATAATGGCAGTGTTATCTGTACTGGCTGGGTTATTTCACTACAAGTCACCCCTGCTTGCTCTGAGAACACAAATGCCCCTACGAGTATCCTCTCATCTCAGCCCTGCAGCACACAACTCACACCAAGCGACCAGGATCATCATCATTCTCCTGCCACAGCATTAGCAGCCTTGTTTACTGGAAACCTCATTTCCAGATGTATTGAGTAAATGCTGATCCTCGGGGATTCACTGGCAATTGCAGGTGATTACAAAGCCTAAAGACCAGGCTGTCTCTCATGGCGATATTTGAGCTAAGAATTGTATCAGTGGCTTCAAGGGCATATTTTGAACACAGAGGGATCAAACAGCTGTCAGGGACAGCCCAAGGAATCTTTATTCTCATTACATACTTAGAACATTTTGTCTCTGTGAGCTGGGTTTATAGATGTAACAGTTAAAAAAACCTTGTGATTTGTTTGCAAAATGAGCACAAAGGAAATAATAAAACAGAATGACAAAGCACTGCTTTAAGAACTCCTGGAAATGAAATAACACAGGGAATTAGCCATGCTTGTGCCGAGGCTCTTGTCTGCAGGGCAGAGCTGCACACCATGAGATGATGGGGGCCACCTCACAAAACCCAGCAAACACTTGGGAACAACTGGGATTCAGGACCAAAAATTGCCCACTTGCACATCGACTTGTTTCCTGACACGGCTCTCTGGGCAGGGTGCTCTCCTGGGAACCAGAAGGAACCCAGAGAAACAGGGTGCCCTCAAGGAGATAAATCTCACCTGAGTGAAGTTCTTCAAACACTCTGAAAAAGCATTAACACCAGTCTGTGGTTAATGAAAAATAAGCAGCCTCAGCTGGCAAAATCCCAGCAACGACCCTCATCATCCTCCGCATGTTGCTCCACAATCAGCACATTATGGCTGTCAAAATTACTTATCAGATACAATGACAGCTCACTTGGCAGATTATAACTACATAAAGAGCCATAATTGCACAGATATGCAGCTGAGGAACACTTGAAGAATTTTGAATATTACAGGTTTGATAAATTAGATGATAATGAAAGTTATTAAAGCACTTCTCATTCTTCATAAGTTGCAATTTTCAAATTACCAAGTGTGCCAACTTTTACATCTACAAACCACATTCTGCAGATGGGGTAAAAAAAAGCTTCCCAGCTGTGGCACTGGTACAAGTGTGTGTGATAAATTCTGAAAGGAACACATTCGGCCCGTTTCAGGTAGAGCAGCAGCTCCTTCTCTTCTCTGGAATTCTGGGAATTCTCCAAAAAGTGTGTGTGGGTATGTGTGCACTGCAGAGAGCAGGTGGGAAAATACCAATAAAACCCAAACATACAGAAACTTCCTGGCTCGAAAGGAGATGAACCCTTGCTGTCTGCCCCTGCACATCAGAAAGGCAGTGACACCAAGGAGTGACTACAACGTGCCAGGCTTGCTTGGTCTCTTGAAATGGTTTCCTCTCTTTTCCTTTCCACAGTGGAACAAATGTGTGAACCCTGGGGTGCAAAAACTGCTTACACCATTGTGCTCTGCTCCAGATAGTCATTTTGGAGATTCCCTTCTCCCCCCTCTTATTTTTTTCTTTTTTGTTTTTGTGGTGGTTTTACATTCTGGGTAGAAGGCAATCAGGTAATGGAACTGATAATGAGTTTTTTCTTGGTTTTAGTGATGAACTAGATCTCCCTCATATCAGTTTATTCATAGCATTGTTCCACTGACTTCAGGAAAATGTTGTCTGTTTTTACAGCTGGAATGGAACAAAATAAGCACAATCATGCCTGGTGACAGCTGCAAATGAGGCATTTGGGGGGGGAATTCCAGAGCATTAATGCCTTTTTCCACTGTGAACAACACACCAACATTTATTGTTGTATCCACTGTACGTGTAAAAACTGTGCAAGAGCCTGTGTAAATTCACTGGAGATCTCAAAAACACAATTTAAAAGTTATTTTTACTACTACCCGTCGCTAGTACTGTGACCTATAAATCAAGGATACATGGATACAGTCACACCCAGAAAGTGATTCTATTGGCCATGACAGAGGAATAAACAGGTGTTTTTACACAGTATCCAGGGCATCTGCCCCTAATTGCATTCTCTTAGCCTGCAAATGGAAGTAAAATACGGATGTGGAAAGGATTATATGAAAACACAACCACAGTGCTACTCTGACAGGACCTTTGGAAGGATGTTTGACAGATTGTGCTATCCAGGAATGAGAGATCCCTTTGCTCTGATCATAAGGAAAAACAAACAAAAAAAAAATCAGAAATTCTTTAGATGATACTAGATTTGAAACAGTAAAAGCACTAATTCAAAATCACAAGAACAAAGTTTCCACAAAACTGATGACAGAACATATAAAGCACAATAGAAAAATCAATATTCATTATTCCATTAATTCCTTCCTCTCCAGCCAGTCTGTGTTTTGTTAGAGTATCAAAAATATTTGGTTGCAATGACTCTCACACGTTTGATTTCTTCTACCGAATGGCACCGTTGGTAGAATGAGAAACCAGGCTTAAGGTGGAGAATAGTCTGGCAGCAATTATTCTGAGATACTCCCTGTGTTTTCAACTCTGTTCTGTAAAAATATACAGCTTTAGAAATATATATATTCAACAATTCAGTGAAGCTTTCTGGTTTCTATAATAAAAATTCTACTGATGCTTGACAATGGGGACTTATTTCAACTGAGTGTTACAAGTTCCTCCCTCCATCTCTTTTAAAGTCATTCTATGAGGCATGAAATTGCATCAGAAATAATGGTACTGGATGAGGCAAAACAAGAAACTAAACAATGATGAAAGCAAGCCCTGCAAAGAAACATGGGAGGGGTCTGTGAATGAACAATAAAGAGTTTATCAATGAGATTGCTGCTTCCAGCCAGGGTCAATGAACGTGTAACTCCCAGAACCAAACCCCAGGTGACAGAGAAGTCCCTGTCCCCAGAACAGAGGGGTCAGTTGCAGCAGGGGTTGACAGAGAGCAGGGCAGGGGGCAGCAGGAAGGGGTGTCCCTGCCACAGGGTACAGACAGACCCAGCATGGCCAGGGACCAGAAAGATTATTATTCTAATTTAGGATTATTCTTGTAACATAGGAATAATTAATCTGTGGAATTCCACACCAAGACAGGCTTAAGAGGGTCAGACAGAGTCAGGTTTGACTCCAGCAAGACGCTGTAAGAGACTGATAGCAAAGAGAGAGCAGTGACTAAACCAGACTTGTCAAAACCTCATGGAAATAAAGAAACCTGCACTTTATGGTGCCAGTCCTAGGTTAAACACCAGGTTTAAGTGCTATTAGACAGACCTGTCTCTTGAAAAGCATCTTTGGTAGAGGAACTAGGGAACAAGACACGAGTGCAGCTTATCTCAGAGCCATCAATTTGTTTAAAGAAAAAAAAGCAGCCAGATTTTCAATAGTCAGAGCCGGCTGTTGGGAAGGATGAAAGTTTGACAAGAAAGTCTCACAGATATGTATGCTTGGCAGAAAGATTTTTGAAAGTAGAACCTGAGAATGAAATAGAGATGGAAGCGAATTTTCATAGAGAAAAAAAAGAATTGCTGGATAACTAAGAAGGCAAAGGGTATGTTACTTAGAAGGGGTTTTTATGACTTAAAGCAAAGGATAAACCCACCTCAAACAAGACTTTTTTTGCCAAGCAGAAAGACAGCACAGGCAAACAAGACTGCCAATGTTGCAAGTAGAAAAAAGGTCTTAGAATTTTCCACTGCAAGAAAACTGAAAAACAACTTCTAGCTTAAACTGTAATGCACGAACTTTTAGTGACTGGAGAATAGTAACATGAATATGGTAATGATAGTAGTTATGATAGGCTATAGGTAAAAGTAAAGGTATAAACTGATTCTTATGTATTAAGATGCTCAGCAAAGAAAAGTATGCAATGCCTTGTAACCAAAATTAAAGAGTCTTCAGGCTTGTCTGAGCTGGAGCTGACTGCTGTAGGCGTGGCTCTGTCACCCATGATCCCGGACTGCTGTAACGTATTGCATACAATAAACTGAATTTTGAAGAGCTGCCTGGAGTCCCACATCCCTCATTACAGCTCTTACAGCCAGCAAAACTATCAGAAATACATCATGGCAGGAGCTGCACAGTTTGTTCTACACCCATCAGGATTTCCTGATTGCAGACACATTTTTGGAACTAGAAGTTGCTATATATACATATGTATTTTCTCTTAACTTTGATAACTTTAGCAACCCCTGGGGTATGTGAGGCATGTGGAAAGATCTTGCACATTCTGAATACAAGGTAACCACTTGCCACAACTCCCATCAACAGGTTACCTGAGGGGCAGATTGCAAGGCTTTGTCCTGAATGAGATAGAGGCTTTCTGAACAGGCCCTACAGAACCTCAGTACCCTGCCAGCACTCTCTGTCCCCTTGACTCTCTTGACATGAGATGCTCAGGACACTCTGAAAAGAATTTTATAGACAAAAGTACTGTCCAGGTACTAAAGACATCAGCATCTGGTCTGCAAAATCTGTCAGGTTAGAAACTCTGTCCAGAGAAGAGACACCCAAATTTTACATGTTTTACTTCAGAAAAAGAAAGTTGTTTTTTTTTTCCTGCAAACTGCAGTATATTCAAATTGGAAATTGCTGAGGCACAATAAACATTAGAGCTACATCTCCAGTTTTACAACATCATTATTCACACAATGACTTTTCTTTAAAATAGTCTTAAAGAAGTATCTAGGTTGATCATAAAAAATCAGTGTTACAGCCATTATATTTCTTAAACAGTTATTGTTGTTGGATGCTTAAAATTGCAGTGACAATAGGAGGATTGAAGGTGAAATGAATTATGTTGCTCTGTGAAATTGCTTGTTGGAAGAATTCCTTAGGGTCATACTAGACCCAAAAACTGAAATACAGTGCAGTGCTTCTTCATTGCATGACATTTTCTAATTCTGACACGTTTCAATTTCTTTAAATTACTTTGCAAAAAGGAGAGCATTGTGAAAATATTGAAGCTCATGCCTTCTGCTGGACACATTCACTCTCACTTTGCAGCAGAACACAGCACTTCTCACGGCGTTTGTGCAATGACTGCAAAGCCAAGACCTAAAAGTCAGGAGCCAGAACTCATCCTCAAGTCCTTGCACAGAGCTACCTTTTAAGGACTCTCATAAAAGGATATGTTGTCCTATGGCAAGTATGGGAGCACATAAATGATTGCTCTTACAGTCTTGCCGAGGATAAGGACGACCCAGACATTATTCTCTCCTCTGGATGAGGGACAATCACAGTGACCTGGTAATGTTACTCCCTGTTAGCCACTGAAGTTCTAATGAGGAGCGTACTTTCTTCCTGAGAAACAAAACAAACCCTTCAAATGAGAAAAAGGATCAGAAAAATAGTTTAAAAAAACAGAGGAAGGAAAAGACTAGCCATTGCCACTAGACCTACTCAGTCCCAGATTCTCCATACGACAGATTAAGCAGTCAAACATTGATTTGTTGTTTTTTTGGCAGTTTGTTTGATATGGTGTTTGATTTGTCAGCTCATTCCTCTTTGCTCCAGCTACCCCGTTTTCTGTATCTGTTACTCCTTTGCCTGATGTCAGGCAAAGGATCAAAGGACTGACAACAAGGAAAAAAACTGCAGTGGCTGATCATATGCAGTGCATGGCATCCAATTATTCCATGCAGCTTGCTTAAATTATGCAAGTCCCTCTCCTGTTGTTTATAACCTTGTGAAGCTTTCTTTCCCCAACATTTTTTGTGGGAGCTTATTTAAAAGCTGTAAATACAAATAACAGGGTGATGCAGTTTAATTGAGAAGTGAGCTGATTGTTCAAAGCCTGACTCGTTCCAGTATTTTGATATTCAAACCACAGAGTTCAGCTGGAACTGAACAGGAACAATGTCCCCCGTGCCAGAAGACTGAATCAGATTGCAGAAGAATTTAGTTGTCTATTCCAAAATGAGTTCTCTGTCAGCATTAACTTAGCAGCTGGACCTCACCATTACTTTTCAATCTCTGTGGGCTGACAACAGTGAAAGGTGCTAATAAAGAAGCAAAAATGGGTGAAAAAACACATGGGATATAAAACAGTCACAGCTCAAAGACTTGGATTACTCATTTTCTCCTTCAATAAATCTAGCCTGCTCAGAATAAGAATTCAAGAACATTATGGCTCTGAAAATAAAAACACCAGTTGTTTTTGCTCTCCTAAAAGACCAACCAACCAAACAAAACGAAAAAGGAAAGGAAATGTGAATGTAGAGTGAAAAAAATTACAGCATGCATAACATTCACAGTCAAAATCTACTGTGGAGATAAGGATTTTAAATAAAATGATAAATAAATTATATGGCACTGTATTTTAGAAAGTATTTCTTTTGCTGTTCCCTTACTCTCCTCTTTCATTTTTTAATAGTTGCCATGGCTTAACATTTCAAATATTTTTAAGTACTTGCTATGAATTTGCATTATGTCCAACAGGCCACCACTGAGTTCACAGGCTGGGTGGGCACTAATATATCTGCTTTGGACCAACCTCCCCCTTCTGGGCATTGGAGAACTGCAGACCCCAGAAAGGTCTCCCCTTTTCAAAGGATTATTGCGAGAATGCCCTTTAATGACTCATGAAAATTGCTTTATAGGACACTCTGCCAAACAAGCTTTTCATCTCCAAACAAGTCCTAAGGTAGGAATGTCACTAAAAACCTTATTTTTCTGTGAATATACAGGAAATTCTTGACTGAATGTAGGTGTAGATCTTCCAAGAAAAAAACAAATCACATCTCTAGGAAAGAGCATCCCTCTTAAGGTTTCCTTTTAACCAACTTTCAGCTTCCAAACAGTATGGATTTAATGTTCTCTTCAGTAGTACCCAAGACAGTATGAAATATATTGAGAGTATTTCTTCAGATAGAACAGAATAATCTTCTCTAAAGAATGATTCAATTCTTTCCTCTAAATACAGTTAAAGTAGCAGTAAATACATCTTATCATTCCAGCTACTCAGGATTCATTTTTCAGAATACATTGCTGCTTATACAGATATTTATTTTCTGGTTCTCTATAGGTTTTCCTAGCAAACAATTTTGAATCCATTTACCCATACCAATTCCCCATAAAAGACTGTCAGCAATATTTTGCAAAATAGGAAGTAAAATACAGCATCAATGACTTGAAATTAAATGAAGCCACAAGAGAAACAGTGAATTTTACCCAAATCACTGCCACCACAACTGCATTTTAAAGCTGTTGGATATTTGTTATTTCAGAACAAATGTTTTTTGGGTTTTTTTGTTTTTTTTTTTAAGCAAAAAGTCTTGGTCTCACCTGCTGTGCTATGCAAATTTCTGGTCAGAGAAAACATCTGAGAAAGATACAGCATCTCCTAATGACCAGGCTTCCTTAGGTGCCTCTTGGGATGTTAGCTGGAAAGACAGAAACCTGGTCTAGCAGGTAGTTTAACTTTTAAATGCTTCTTGATGCTTAAGATGTATTTAGATAAAATGGGGATGGTAAAGAATTCTTTGTCAAACAGAACCTTTGATGAGAAAAGAAGTACTTTTTCAGATTAGGAGTTGTTTTCACTTACTGAAACTTTAAATGGATTCTAAACCTCTTTTCCTAATTGTGCATTCATTAACTGAGGGAAAAAGGTATTTACAGGTTTAATACATAACACAAAATTTCTGTTATGTCAGTGGCCTCCTTTATATATATGGACCACATATTACACACTTAAAGGTGATTTTTAAAAGAAATTACTGTAAAAAGGAAGCAAATTTTCCAAAGGGGAAGTTATGAAAATTAAACATAGGAAGAGAAAAAAGGAAAAGATATAATAATGTATTTTAATTTATTATTTAATTGGATCTTCCACAATGGGAAAAAAAATTAAAAGACATGAAATAAGCAGGGCACTAGGAGAAAACTATGCAGAGTTTCAAATTTACAATATGGAAAAATTAGATTTTTTCCACCACTATGCAGTTCAGTCTGCAGTGTAATACATATTTTAATATTCAGCTTCAAAGGATTTTCCTTAATGGCAGCATTTAATTTTTTTTCAGGAAAGACAGATGAGAACTAGGTGGAATGGAAACATAATGGGGATTCTGCTATGCCAAAATATATGTCATTCAATTAGCACACATGGCTGAAACCTCAAATGAAACTAATGAATAGCAATGTCCAATATGCCTTTAAACAATTTAAACAACATCATTATTAATGTCATAATTAATGCTCCTAGTAATTGACAGGCCCTGCTTTTGTTGCCATTAATGCATTCCTTTACTTGGCAGGTTGTTATTCAGCACAGGGAGAGTGACTCTGAGGTGTTTTTCATTAGGCAGGAAAAGGTTAAGCAGCAGAAGTACACAGACATCTCAAACCAAATCATGGTGCAGAAAATCAGAGTTTTCACAAACAACTGGTTTTGCTGATAACCCCACTCCATTGTGTCTTGGTGGGCAGCATCTGGGGATACATCACTGCATTTAACTAACTCTGAAAAATCTTTTCAGTGGTTTCTGTATGAGACACTTCATAAGACTTCATACAGCCCAAGACCCCATGGGATTTCAAACACAGTCACTTGTGCACTCTGGGGGCAGAGTCTCTAAAACCACAGCTCAAACTCTTTCTGCCATGGCAACTCCCACCTGTCAAAGAAGAAATGCAAAAAAAAATGTAGGGATCTCATTCCATTAAATGTAGGACCAACAGTTCTTTCTCCCATCCACCAACCAGACACCTGGAGTGGCAGGTCTGTGAACAGGGACTCATCTAGAACTGCACAGTTCACACAGGATCTGTGAACACACAGGAATTATTCCATCTCTCCTGGACCCTGGAGACCTGAGCAGGCAAAAGGAGGAGAGTCAGTCATGACAGCAAAGTCATTTGCTGGGGGATCCAGCTGACCAAGTGTAAAAAGAAACAGCAAAATAAAAACCCCAATGTGATGCAACTTCCACAGCCACTTCTGTTTGTGTGGATAAAGGCAATATAATATGGCTGCATTCCCACAGGTAAAGCCAGCTTCTTTTCCATGTGAGAACATTAACTTCAAATGCCAGAAAGAAAGATATTAATTTGTGAATTAAGTATTCAACAACATAATATTCATTTCTTAATATAATCCATTTCTAACCATTGTATTACTGAAAAAGTAATTTGGAAGTATAGAAATAATCCATTAATTTTAATTAGAGTCTATCAGAGTCTGGGTTTGACCCTTCACCTTTTCTAAACCCACACTAAGTCTCTGCCCTCTAACAGAATATGTTAGAATCCCCTGATTCAGACTCCCATAGACCAAAAAAAAAAAAACCCAAAAGCCAGCCACACTGTGGCTTGGTTCATGGAGGTTTCTGCTGCAGTGATCTGATGTCCCTGAGAACTTCTAGGTGTCTGTGTTATGCCTGAAAACATCTACCTGCTACTTATGGGAAAAGGGTTTTTTTTTCCCAGTAGCTCTACATAATGAATCATATTGGGATATAACTTGTTTTTAAACCCTGAAAATTTGATATTCACTCCATGTTGAAAAATATCATCAAGAGATCATTTGTCTTGAATAAAATTCCATGAGAAGTAAGAGTTGTTTTAAATATTGCTGGGGTTTCTGAAAATCAGTGAACATGAAGAGAGTGCCCAATGCCCAGAAATAAAAAGTGTATGGTTGTTGGAAATGTTAAGATACAGCCTCCCATTATGGGGAAATATTTTTCATCTGGAATTCATTACCTCTTGACACACACTTCTGGTCTAATAATTTACATCTCTCTCCAGTTCCTTAAAGTAAAATCTGCAGAAAAAGAAGCATGAACACTTTGATTGGCTTTTGTGTTGCTGGCTGAGATTAAACATGAAAAGTAAATTGGAAAAATGTTTTAATGCCAGTAACTTGATCATTTTGGACCAGCAGTGTTTTCCTGCAAATGCCTTTTAAAATTCGCAAATAGAAACTGAAATAATTATTTGAAATTTATGATATGTGGATTTCATAAAAACCTCCTGAAATACTTATCTGTTTACTACTCCAAAACATATAGTACACAGGCAAATGTCAATTTACTAGCATAGTAATATTATGCTTTTTTTTAAATACCAGAAAACCATAAAAATTATTCTGAGATGTAGTTCTGAGATTTTAGTTCCTATTTTCTGATTGATAAAAAGAGGCAGATAAGGAAAAACCTTTCTCTTCTTTTATTATACAGTCAGTTAAATGTATAAGCAAAGAACAACATTGGTAGCAATCTTCCTTTGCCAGTAAGTTTTCCATGATTTTATTACAGCAGAGAACCAAAACAGACATTCTTTCACTTAATTAAAAGAGAGGATGAAAGAAATATTTTCAACCAGTCGAAAAGACCTGTAAAACACTCTCACAAAACACTATGAGAAAACAAATGCAAAATTATCAATAACATTATTTATTTACCTCTCAAATGTGTTCCATGTATGCAGGATGATCTGACTGAACTACCTTTATTGGTTTTTGCCTTTCCTTCTCTCGCATCTAAATCAATATGCAAATATATTGACATTTCTTTAATGGGTCTGTATTTCTTGCTCCAGCAAATGTGATCAGATTGGAAAGCACAGTGAAATTGGTGAAGTCAAACCCTCATTTCACCATCTTATTTGTGACAAATAAATTTTAAGAGCCAGAATTCCTCTCTGGTGTGCCCAGGTGAGGTGGAAGGCCCTGAAATGACACTGACACACAGCCTCTATTCTCACTGCTCACTCTCACCCCGCACTCACCGTGCCTCTTCCTCAGTTGTTCACAGAAAAATACACATGGGAGTGTGTTCTGAAACAGGTTGCAAGCTGAGCCGGGTTAAAAATAATTCTTAACACCAACGCCAAGTCTTCACATTTTGATATAACCCTCAGGGGCTTGGAAAAGCCTTTTTAAGGCTGTTTTCACATCCATAACCAACTGACTCAAGCAAAAGCAAATACTGGTTGGGCTTTGTCTTTTGTTCTTACTCATCTGTGCCTGTTTCACAGACAAAGAACTATGACTTAGGTTTATAAACTCACTGATGATTCCGAGAATAAGTCTATGTATAACTAAAAGCAGAAAATCATTAGTGCCATGTCTCAGGAGCTAACCTAAATTGACTTTCAGTTCCAGGCCTACACAGAAAAGTTTGGGGGTTTTTTGATGTCTTTTTATTTGGAAGACAAGAAGAGAAGTTTCCTCATTTTTTTGTTATAAATTGAGATTTGCTGTTGGTGCCTGTGGAACATCACTCCTTTTTTCAGAAAAAAATTGTGCTTAAATGCACTTCCCCATGAGAGAAAAACTGGGTACTTCAATTGAATAGTCACATCATTTTATGAGCCAGCAAATGTAACATCCATCTTCTCCCTTTCTCCCTCTTGTTGAAGGGATGGTGAGATTTTTTTTCCCCCTGCTTTTCCTATAATGGTGGTCTAAAGACAAAGAGAGTATCCTGCAGCCCTTCTCTGGGGAGCAGAGTCAGATGAGGACAGCAAGAAACTGTACAGTCAATTACAGTGGGGAAAAAAGAAGCTGAAATATAATCCAAGAAGGAAAAGCACTGCTCAGAGGAGGTAGTTAGTGTAGTTCAAGATGACTTGGATTCACACACATGAAATGAGACTGGCAGATGAAACCTAACTCAGAAAATACTGCTGTTGTCAAACCAGAGTGCACTCAGCTTAAAGCCCCCCAGCTCCCTCAGCTGATCCTGACAGGACTTTCTCTACGACACTGCACTCTCTACGACACAAGTTACACTGCTTGGCAAAAATCTGTCCTGTTATTCATGTGTAGAACATTTAAAACATTCAAAGACTCTGAGAATCACTAAAAATGAAACAAAGCATGAAATAGCGCAGACACAAAGCTTTAACATGTTGTTTGTTGCTGTTTTCTAACTGCCCTTAGGTTTAAAGCAGCCACAAATTGTAATTCAAGAATTATTTCCTCAGGAACAACAACAGGGGGTGGGTAAAGAGGAAGAGAGTCATGCTGTGAGGCACCTCGTGTGCACTGCTACAGTGAGCTGGTGTTAGCTCCAACAGGTCCTTGCTCATCCCGAGCCCTGCTATTGGGAATCCTCGTGATGCAGGCTGAGGTACCCATGCCAGCTATGCACTACTCCAGCACCTCCCTCTGGCTTTGCAAATGCCAATCAACCCAAAAAACTGACTCCATTATTTTTATTTTTAGCTTTTTTTTTTTTCTTCTTTTTTTTCCTATGTGTTTGTAGAGACATAGAGTATTTAAGAGAGCAACGGACTCCAAAGTAAAGCAATGGCAAGTAGGTGCAAAAATATATCTGTGTGTATTTTGTCTCTCATAGGTGAAAGCAACATTTAATCATAGTGATTCTGCAAGCAAAGGTAGGGCTTGTCTAAAGGCCAAAGATTTATCTGATATACAAAGAAACCAAGGATGATTTCTCGGAAGTATTAAAAAGCTTAATTGGGTTGTGATGATGGAATAAGAAGTCCTTTCAACCACTTTTATAACATCAGCTCCTAGCAACCAGAGTTATTCCAACCTCACACTCCTACCTGCCAAGGCACAGATATGGGACACAATCTGGGATAAAGTTCGTAATATCCAAGCAGGAAATTGCAAAATTATGGGCAATTCACTTTCTCTGTGCAAATAGCCCCATTTCCAGCACCTGCAGTTTCGAACTGTAGAATGATAGCATGCCAAGTTTGTGCTAATCATGGGTAATTTTGGGACTATATAAATAACAGGGGCCCTAAAGGCAAGCATAGGCTAAAAGCTTATAATTTTGATTTTAAATGTTAAGTCACCCAACATTACCATAGTGAAAAACTTCGCTAATATTTTGAAGCAGAGATATTAAGTTCTTTATAAACATATTTTTTCCTGTTGTGGCTTCCTAATGGAAGTCGTATTATAAGGACTTGGTCTTGCATTGTCTTTCTAACCTTCAGTACTTAGAACCCAATATTAATGTATCAGATGTGCAATGTGTGATAGAAGGAATCAAGGGTGAGTTTTCTCAATTCAACCAGCAAAATGGAAGTGCACTGATCAGTTTAAAAAGTACTTTGTGCCATTCTCATTTTTCACACCAGTTAATTCTGTAACAAATGTCCCAATTTTGTGACTCACCTTTGGCACCCTGACAATACCTAACAACATTTTCCCTTCTGTCTCCTGTATTATCAGGAGAATCTCACAGGCTTTCTTAACCTTATATTCTTCTGTCCTTGTCCCCTTTCATCACAGCTCACAAAGCAAAGATACTCACCTTATCTACTCCTCTTACCAGCCTGGGTAACATATCCCATCATGTCCTTTGATGCAAACTGCCTGCTCAGCCTGAGGAGTCTCCATCTTTTCTCTTGCAGAGTAAGGACATATCACCTTTCCTTCCCTCTTAAAGGTTCCAAACAAACCAATCCACAACCTCTCCAGCACTTGCCTGTCCGTACATTTCCTGGCTGCTTGGTGGCCCTGATGATTCCATGTGTTGTTTCTTAAAGCCAAAAGTCTTTTAAAAAATTCCATCCTATCTACTCCCAGAATTTACTCTGATCTCCCAAAGTCAACACATCCCTCTGTCCATTTAAAATGTGGAAGGTTTGGCCTCAAGTCCTCGTGCAATGCATGTTTGAGAGTCTTCAAACTTTCAACTCTAAGGACAATTGCAAACAACACATTCACATTTCATAAACTTGTATCATTTCCTGTGTTTGAGACATTACTACCCTACTACGTTTTTTTAACAGCTGGCCAAAAAAATTCAGATAAGCATGTGACTTGGCATTAAAAAATAACAAATATTCCCTGAAATGTTTTGGGTTTTTTTTTTTTTTGACAAAATTCATTAAGCAACAATAAAATAATTATCAATAACATCAACTATATTGTACACAATGCAAAGAGTGCTGAATATATTAGCACTGAAACACCTAAGAGTTAAATACAAACTGAGTATGTGCTTTTTGGCCTCAGCTCAGTCTAAGGTATTATTTCATAACATTATACTGATTGCTCTGTGAGACTAAAGATAAAACAACAGAGGGCAAATTTTCAGCTAATGGACACTTTTAGTTTTGGTGTAGCAGGGCCTGAGATATGATCAAGAGAGACAATATTTGTGAAGTACCTTAAAAAATTCTTTTCGGTTTTGGTTACTCTCTTATGAAATGTATTTTCCCTAATGTTATAAAAGCATGTAGGTGGCATTATTTTTATTTTTATGTCATGTCTGAAGGCTGCAAAATCTCCCTGGTTCAGCTGACAATTAAACTTTACGTTTTTGAGGCAAGTAGCATGGACATTATGAAAGGACTCAATAATACAGCTGAAGTGGCTGTGCATTAAAGGGGCTTGTCACACGCATGGCACTGTTCCAGCCTTCCAGCTGCACGGCACAAAGGGCTCCAGTGCCTCTAGCACATTCTTCATGCTCTCCCTCTCTGGTTACCACCATCGCACCTGTAAATTGAAGTGGATTTTTGGGGGGAAAGCAAGACAATCCAATTCTCAGCCTACGTTGAAGCCAGCCTGGAAAGAGGTGAGTTTCCCGAGTCCATAAAAGCAGCTCTTGCTCCTGTGTGAAGCTGCAGGGCTGTGTCAGTCCCAGCCTGTCGCTGCTCTCCCGACACCGTGGCGGCACCGCGGGAGCAGTGGGACATGTCTGGGGGTGCAGGCTCCTGTTCAAAACAGCCTCACCATCCTTCAAGAGACAAATGTGCAGTCTGCACACCAGGTATGCAGTAATGGTAATCCCAGCAAGGCACAAAATTTAATCTGAGGATGTCCTGTGACTGCGGAGCAGAAAACTTGCCCCTGCTGATTGTGCAGGATGCATGTGTTCAGGGAAAATGAAACAGAAAAGGCTGCCACAGTCATATGCTATGCAAGTCAACAGGAAATACAGGTGAAGAGAAAAAGGAAGAGCTAACAGAAATGCAGACCAAAGTTTGGCAGGTGAGTGTTGTTCTACAGTCTAGAAAGCAGCTGATAGACTTTCACCTGGCCTCTCATCCTACTTGCTACACAGAATTTTACTCAAATTATGAACCGAACCCCGTTATGAACTCTTATGAACTCTTAACCCCATTTTTCAACTTCGTAAAAAAATGCCTCAAGTTTTCACACAGAGTGTACACACAGTGGTTACACTACAAAAATATTTAGGGCTGGCTTAAAGCCAGACCTTTAAGTATCAGTCCTTGATTTAAAATATCAACATTTCATGGGAAATATAAATTAATTTCAATAAACAAACACACTCCACCACCATTCATTAGCCAGATGCAATTTATTCAAGGAAGAATGGAAGGATTGATGAACACTGCAATCAATATTTAAGATTTGTGGTATTTCCTAGGTCACAGAAGGCACTTGAGCTTTCTCTGCAAGGTCACCTTTCTCACTCCCTAAGTGCAGGCAAGAGGAGAGCAGTGGACATTGCTCCTCTTGACTTCAGGACGGTTTTTCCACAGTGTCTCTGTAACATCCTCACTGACAAACTGAGGAAGTTCAGCCCACGTAAGCAGACAGCGAGATCTGTTAAAACTTAAGATTGGAGCACCTGACATGCGAATATTTGAAGTGGTCACTTTTTCACCTGGGATTCATCCTCCACACACATTTGGCTGCCATTTTACATCACTGGGAGGAAACATCTCAACTTAGAAGAGGAATATTAAGGCACTTCACAGCCACTGAGAACTGGGAAGGGATAATCAAATTTTCAGGTGTGTTGACAAGACTCACCTCACTATCAAGAGTAGAAATAAAATAATAAAATAATTAACAGAAAACTGCGGGGGGGGGGGGGAATAATGCAGAGCTGAGGAGAAGGATTCAGAGAAAATATATATTGCAATGCTCTGCAGCAAGGTGTGATGTGAGCATGTTCATTATTTAAAAACATAATTCTTTGGAAAGGCATTTTAGTTGGAATACACAACGTGCCTTCTTGGACTTGGATTATACCAGGCTGTACTGCAATTTATATCTTATACAAAATATGTGGAACTAGGTATTCTGAAACTAAGAAAAAAGTGTGACCACAGAGCGACTCAACATCTCTTAAAACACAAAAATATTTTCCTGAAGAGGCAAAAAATATTTACTATTTTAAAGGATATAGAAGAGGACAAAGGATCTCCATGTTATTAAGAAATTCTATGATGTTTTATATATTTAAATTGTGATGTTACTAGCAGAATGGCTGCTTTCCAGTAGAATTAGACCAACATCTCTTCATTCTAAACCAATAGAAAGAATCTGATTTTGCCATTTTGCTGGTTTTGTCACAAAAAAAGAAGAAGGCAATTTTGTCAAATCTTATGGAAAAGTGGATCCAAGGAGAGGTAAAATTGCGTGAAATAGCAACCAGTTTTGTGGGGGAAAAGCCTCAAAGAATTATTTTCAGTAGTTTCCCAGAGCTCTGATGAATACCATAATGAAAGAAAATGAAGGCAGACACTACAGAATGGAGTTATCAAAAATCCTGATGAAAGCACATTCTTGTCTCTTTGTTACTGCTCTCTGAGGAAGGAGAGCATTCATTTTCCAGAAGGAGGGGTATTGGAGATGCTGCTTTGGGGAGTCAGAAGCCACTTGGAATGACACTGAAAAGCTTGTGTAAAGCAAGTGAGATATTAGACTGAGAAACAACAGAGGCCCCCCGCTAATGACGGACTTCAAAGCGTTCTGTTCAGCAGTGGTGAACAACTGTGTATGTAACAAGATATTGTCTGTAGCAATCTGGCAATTGTCACTCCTGGATCTCTGCAGAGAGGCTAAAATATAGATTATGTGGTTTTTTCCAAACATGCTGTAGGAAAAACATAGGGCCTGCTTTTACTTTTTTCTATCAAAAATATGCTTAGAAAACATTTTGCAAAAGTATATTTTGAAGATACTGCTGTTCTCCTTCTTTCTTTGTTTCATCTTTTCTTTCATCTCTTCATTTAAGTATTTCTGTTAGGTAAGGAATTCATTCTGCTAAATAATTAATATATGCCATGAAAACTACTATAAAAAGATTACACAGGTTTCTACTGTGGTGTTATGAACATTTTAATAATTTTGCCACCTTGTTGGTAAGCTATGTCACTTCATATAATATTTGACAGTATGCAAATATTTTAGGGTGCAGGAAAATCAACTGGCTGCTGGAAACTCCCATGTTTATTCTCTCTGACCTTTTATTGTGTGCTATCTCCAGTAAAACAGTGATGCTGATGAATTTTTAATCTTCTACCCTACAGGGCACAGAGCCAGCAATGAACACTTTTTATGCCATGGGTATGTACACATGGGCTTGCTCTTTTCCTCTCTCAAAAGCTTGGAAATGGAGGAGAGCCTTCATGTTTTCTGCCACCAAATAGGTGTCTCCTTTCTGCCTACCCTTAAACAGGAATATATTTGCTAGGCTGTAAGTCTGCAAGCTTAGACACTTCTGTAATGCACAGTCAGCATATACAGGGTACCAAACACTCTGTGAATGTGAACCAGCAATTTATTACATTGAAATATCAGTGTCTTTCAAAGACATGCAGCTTCTCACACACAGGGAAAGCCCCTCCATATTTATATATTCATTTCTGAGCCAGGGAGCTGCAAGGGCCAAGACCACTTCCAAAAATGACGCTGGCAAATGGGGAGGCAGTAGCAACAAGGCAGCTTTCTCTCATGCTCATAAATAACTTGATAAATGTCCTTCAGTCACTTCCAGAGCATTTTTTTCTTATTGCTTTTGAGAAGAGAGACTCAGCTTCAGAAGCAGAAGTAACTAACTCCAGAGTGCTGGTCTGCTTGCTGGATTAGAAGCCCTGCCACGTGGTGGGTCCAGCTGTGCCCTTATTACCTGCGCCTCCTTTCCAGTGCAGGGTGAACTCTTGTCCAGCCTGATTTGTATAAACACATCAGGATTAGTCCCAGGGGAGTTCATTGATGCAACTCCTTGGGATGATTTTCTGGCTTATACCACTGGGATTAGATTTAAATCAAGTGGGAGATTGCTGCTTTTGGCCCATGGGTGGGGTGTGTAAACACACAACTGTAAGAAATATCTGCAAACACACAAAAATCTGCAGGAATGTCACAGGATTTGGTGAAGGGACGGAATTGGTGAGAACAGGAAAGAACAGAATTGAAACTGTTGGAACACAAACTCACAGACTCACGACCTCTCTAATTCATCTTCATTTGGAAGCTTATAGGAGACACTGGTCTCAGGCAGGCAAAGAGAAGATGAAGAATTTTCTCCTCATGCCCTGGGGGCAAAGCAGGGCACATGGCCATGCATCTTCCCTCTTGGTGCACAGCTCCCTGTGGGACTCTCACTTGCTTTATTGTCAGTGCTTTTCAAAAGGATGGCTTGTTGTCTCTTTATTTTTGTCTTTTCCTGACAATTATGCCTCTCCCTTTAGGTAAGAGAAGGAAGTATTGTCTTTTAGCCTGAACCAAACCTCTAGACTTAGTTTTCTTGCCTCAATTCACTAATTATAACAAATGACTAGAATTGCTCTTCTGGTCAGTCTTGCCCTGGCCAGTTCATGGTAGAAAGCAGAATAAATCCCATTCATTACAATCAGGGTAATAGGCAGAATAAATAAATTGCTATCAGATGTACAAATTGCTATCAGATCGCATCTTGGCCTCAATTTTCACCAAACTACTTAAAAACATGCCTAACTTGATTTTTATTAGACACGTAGCATTTATATGTCCTGTTTGGTTTTTTGGGTTTTTTTTTAATATGTAAGAGTTAAAACCCTGATGATAAAGCAGGTTGTATAAACTCATATTACCTACAATATCATTACTGCCTGCACAAAGCTCAAATATTTGACTTTTGAAACTGATTCTTGCAGACAAAGTGAAGAGCTGCCAGAGAAATTTTGGATCTGGGATAGCCTATACACTGAAATATGCCTGACTCTTCTTCTGCAGAAAGTCTGTGCAGTTCCCTCACTGGATGCTTCCAGAGCTGCCCAAGAGGGTAACGCCAGATTTCCTGGGATGGGAGCCCTGAGCTGCCCAGCTCTCTGCACACCTCATCCCTTTCCATTCACCTTCTTTGCAGCCTTCATAGTGTGTAAGGTGTCTCTGAGGTGGCTTTTTATTAAGAGCAGAATCTTGAAAAGAAATAGCTGTAGGGAAAAACATCCTAAAATGAATTCCCAGTCCTAAGTAGCCAGTCATTATTCTCATCTTCAGGTATTCACATGGAAAAGATGAAGGGGGTGTTTGGTTGCAAGGATCCAAGCAAGGAGTTTTACAGCCTGCACAAGCAGGAAGCTGGGAGAGCATTCCCAGCAGCGTGGCACGTCGTGTTTCATGCTGTTATGGAGATTTTATTAATGGGATTCTGTGAGAAATGCTGTGCTCCAATGAGACAAGTTAGAACAATCGGAGTTTGCTCAGACTTGCTTTTCAGGCCACATTTCTGAATTCCATGCTATCCAAGAGCTCTACATCCTTGGTAACTTTTGGCAGAGAGTAGAAATTGTCATGCATCAATACCTCACAGGTTTCCTAACTCCAACTGGCACCTGAAGCATCAGAATGAAAAAAGAACCTAATATGTGAGGTTTATCTAGTCTGCACCAATAGGTAGAAACATCCTGTTGTAGACCGGCTCACTGCGATCCCTAGTTTGGCTTGGCCGGGGAGAACATGGCAAAAACAGAGGGATGGGAATGATGAAATTGCCCAGAAATAAAGATCTTTAATAGCAAAATAAAAAATGCAAAAACTGCACAGTCTGAGGGGCAAGATCCAAAGACAGGGGCATGTGGGGAACATAACAAGATCTAGGGGTATGCTGAGGGTGAGGGTCCAACCACCAATGTGAGCTCAGAACATGACCTTGAACGTGACAGGTTCTGAACTAACTGAGAACAAGGACCAGAAATGTGACCTAATACAGAATAGTTCCATTAACATCCTGTTAACATACTGACTCCCATGACCACACTCTTCTCACCATGACCTGACCAGGCATCTCCCTTTCAGTATCCCACTTCCCATGGTCTCAGGTTGCTGCCTCCTGTATGTGCTACCGAGGCTAAAGCACTGCTCATCCCAGCCAGCTGCATTCCCACAATATCCTAAAAAAAAAAAACAAAAAACAAAAAAGCAGAGAATTTTCAGATCAGCAGATCTGAAGCAGCAATGTCAATCTTTTCCATCAGTTTCCTTACATTGAGGATTTCAATCTAAACTGTAATATTATAAAAATCATTTAGGTTTTTTTTTGCACGTTTATCTTGCTCCTTTTATCAATTTTTTTTTTTTTTTTTGGTTATCAGACAATTTTTAGTGGGTGGACATATTCAGACTTTATAAAATAAGTGTTTCACTTTAGTGGATACACACAAATAGACTTCATAAAATAAATGCTTCACTTTGGGACTACAGCTTAAGGTCACTTCTCTGATAGTTTAAATAATGTAAGAGTTTCAGGGTCTTTGTGAATTGGTCTGTAAAAATTCATTCTTTTCTCACTAGTTATAGCGAGGATGTTTAAAAACAATATGAAGGCAGTAGTGATGGAATAGTAAAGTCCAGTTTTTGTCCATATAGACATCTAGTAAGAACGAGAAAGTACTTCCAGAGTGGTTTTATTGATTGCTAAAGCAGCATGCGGTGGAAAAGTTGGTGTATTTATATGCTGGATTATATTGATAATTGGTAAGCTTGTGTGCATCCCTAATTTTGCTGAAGATAATTTTCTCTTTGTCCTCTGCTGTGCACATTGTGTTCAGCAACCTTTGATGCCATTCATCTCTCAGCCTCAGTCACAAGCAGCTCTGGGGACAGTACAGGCAATTTGGACATATTTGGGGGTGCCTGAGGTGATTGTTTACCTGTAATTGCTGTTCTCTGAAATACATGGTAGCAGCAGGGTCCCTGCACAAACCTCCCCATCCAAAGCAGAAGTTCCACCATTTTCAGCTTGGAGAAGCTGGCTGTGTATTTATTCACTCATGGGCAGAGTGGCCTCATGCTCCAGTAAGCAGCCATCAGCCAGGAGTTGGATACTTGCACCCGCTGAGTGTGCTGGATTCACCTCCTGCCATCCATGTATAGATTTACCATCAAAGTTAATAGAGAGTAATTATTGCCCTCCTGGAACCATTAACTGGGTGTCCCTCAGCACAAAGGCATCACACTCCTTGGGGACTCTGCTTCTTAACTCCTGCTCAGATGTTTGGATGTGTCCTTTTCTTTCACAAGAGTGTGTGAGGGGGTCAATTAAACTGTCTGAAGTTGGCTTAATTGGTCCTTTGACCTGATGGAAGCATTTGAATTACTGATAAACTGAAGTGGAACATAAATGTAGCACCACTCTAATTTTTTTCATCATCTTGGACATAACACATAGTTTTGGTAAGGATGTATTTTTTTGGAGTACTTCACTCTGTGTTTCTTAGACATTTAAGAGGAAGAAAGATTCAGAAGTAATTGCAGGATAATTCTAATAGAAAGGGATTTTTATTCTGTATAACTAAAGAATTGGTACAATTTTTCTCAAAGATTCTTTTTCTACAGTTTTTTCAAAGATTCAATTATTATTTCCTAGTAATTATACAAATAGAAATTCACAGAATGCAAGTTACTATTTTAGCCTTCATTAGAAAAAGTAAATAAGAAAACACAACTTAATTCACTAAGCAAGTGTCCCAATAATTCTACTGATTTCCTGCTCATTTGAGTTTTCTGCTAATTTCAGGGAATTTACACATCTGATACATTTCCTTTAAATATATTTGATTCTCTTCTTTTTGATTTACATGGAAAACCTGCCTTTTTTCAGACCTAGTTATAGCACTGCACTATATCCAAGATTTCAAGCCTTAACGTTTTTTACTAAATTTATCAGTTGTACCTAGGGGATTAGTGGTTTGACTTCAAATAGCAGATGAGAAACAGCTGGAAATCATCTTTATACATGCTTGGAAATTGTGTCACTGTTCCTTTGTGTAGAGAAATAGGATAAGATTCTGTTTCATTTAAATGTAAAGAAAAAATTATAAAGGAACAAAATCTAGTACTACTTTCATTCTCTTTTCAAATAAATGACAGTTATGGGATTACTTACATATATGGGCTAAAACTTGTGTAAAAGTTTTTTGGTAAGGGTCTGAAAATGTAGCTTTTATGGAAGAAGCTATACCCTTTCAGGATAAATTTTGCAGCATTATAGGTACTAAGCCTTAAGCTTGTCTCCCCAGCAGTCAGTATTCACAACAACAGCACCTTCCAGCTACTGTATCCATTTCAGTCTTCCTGGCCTTAAATATAGCTGTTACTGCCACTCCAGTGGGAACAATTACATGTATTATCTTTCTAATCCTAATTTGTCACCTTCTGAGTAACCCTGAATGCAGCTCTCATCCTCAGGTTTAGAAAGAAATGTTATGCTGTGATTGTGTGCAGAAGACCTCCTCTTTCCTGGAGTTTTTGGGTCTTTAAAACTCTTGGAATACCAAAAAAATCCTTGTGTGTTTATTCTAATAGCTTTTGATATATTTTTGTCTGTGAAATTTGTTTTATTCAGGCTTTATTTTATGTACAATGTCTGTCTGAGGTGTTTTAACTTTTAAAGTACCAATGTGGAGTCTTTTCACTCTGTTTTTAACCAAGGGCCACAAATGCTGTGTCCTCCACATAAGTGATAATGTCATTTAGTGTAAAGGTGTATTTGGTCTGTGTGGTGCATTCACCTGCGGAGTACAGGTAGGTGATTGAACACCCCACACAGTCCCAAAGCATGAGCTGAGCATTGCTCCTCTCCTGCTGCCCTTGTTTCCTCTCTGGTTTGGCCTCATGGCCCCTCTTTATTTCACTGCCAGGAGGCCTCTGCCCAACTGAACCGTCCACTTTAGGATGTCAGGGAAAGGCCTTCGGAATGGAGTGAGCGCAGAGAAACAGCACAGCTGAGTGTGTGGATTGTCACCTCTGGGCTTAACCTGTGCCCACGCTGGTCCTGCACCATCCCTGAGCAAGATCATGGCCCCCTGCCAACTGAGCACAGCCTGCTGCACTCGCAGGAAAATACTGCACAAGGGGGAATCATGTCTAAAACAATGAAATACTATTGAAAGCCATGGTGGATATGAAAGAAGCTGTGTTTATAAACAGTTCTCTGCTGCTGCTGTCAGAACAAAAACATCCCTTTTTACCTCTGGGTCTCTGAAGAGCACCTTAATGATAGCTGGGTTGTTCAGAAAATAACAGCATGGTGGTGGCATCACATGGATTCATTTTGTTTTATTTCTTCAGGCTCTCCACTGTTCTGCTAACATAGCTTTTGCTCATTACCCTATTGAGATTATGGTATCTGAGGTCATCTGTCAGTACATGCCTTTTCTCCTCTTCCATTCACTCATCTGTCCAGGAACATCCTGTTTCCTGCTGTGTGAGAATGTTATCTTCCCACTCTGGTTTCAAGTAGGGTCTGTTCGAGCGTGTCAAAGCAAGACGCTGCTATCTCTCAATCACTGCACTCCAGTGTCTGAACATTCTATGGATTCATAAACAAAGAATTTCCATTCAGAAAGATTTTGTGCTCATCACTTTCTAGATATACTTTTGATTCTTGCTCAAGAAAAGAACTTTGTAAGTCTGTTAGTGAGGACAGCTGACAGATTTTGTCATAGTTAGTAAAGGCACACGAAAGGCTTTATTTGACACTGGGCATTTGTAAGAAGATGGACCCAAGCATTTAAAATGGTGTTTGTCTAACTATCTCAGCTCTTAGACATGGAAAATGCAAGATGTAACTCTTACACATTTGATGGGAGAAAGTTATAGCTCCTCCTTTAATGTTGCACAGGGCTTGCAAAGCTCACAGCAGCTTTCCTGCATGCCATTATGAGCTGGACAAGGAATTGGAATGTCACCATATTAAACATTATGGAGAAGGGTCTTGACTTTGAACTCTGTGCTGCTGATAGGAGTCCTGGAAGCAAGAGATTACATCCTGCCTCAGATCAGTGTTTCAGATACACCATTTATAGTTCCCTTTGTTTTTCAGTAAATTAAATCAGGGATTTGTTTGCTTTATTTACTCAATGGTAAACTGGCTTGCTCCCTCCTCAGTTGTTGTTGCTGTCATTGATTGTGGATGGTTCACCAGTGCTAAATGAAGTGTAAGCATAGGAAGTCCTCACAAATTAGTTTCTCTGGATTATTTTCTCTTCATAGGCTTATTTTCTCCTGCATCTCCCAAACACAGGTGTCTAGGACTGCTTTTCTTACTGCTTGATATGCTTTTTTCTTCATTAGATAATTATTTATGTTCAAGTAGTCTTTTGTTTTTCCTTTGATAGTGTAATTTCCTCTTTCTGCATAGAGAGGCTATTAAAAAGGTAATTAAATTAAATAATGGGTGAACATGCAGAATACAGTGATTGACTGCGGGCAATAGTGAGCAGAGATGTAATTCAGATATTTATTTATGTGCTGAAGCAGGATCTAAATTGCCACGTTCCTGTAAGAGTGTATTGGAACAGAGGAGGGTAGGAGAGATCGTGAGTTATGGATTCTCAGTAACAGTTATTTGTAATTTTAATCTTGTTGACTGGAGAACAGGTGTTTTCTGTATGATTATTTACTACAGGCTTGCCTTCTGCAGTATTTGCTTTAGATAACTCTTGATGAATCAGCCTTACTTGCTTGAATACTGTTAATGTCTAATAAAACAATACTTGAATAACAGGATGGTAGCATTGCAACACAAGATGCTTTGCTGGCAGCAGATTTGAGAGGACAACTCATTCCTTAGAGTGCTAAATTTAATCTGAGTAGCACTTGATCCATATCCCTGAAGGTAAAGCTGAATGGTGTTAAAGCAAGGAAGAATTTTTTTTTTTTTTTGTGCATGAGAAAGGCAGATAAAATACAATATAATACCATAGTCTGCAATACAGAAAAAGGAGCTTTGACATGAGGCAGAGCACTATTTCTCCAGGCAGAGGTGATTAGGAAGGAAGTAAAAAAGTGAAGGAAAACAAGCTCAGACTGTGTGAAACTGGACTGCAAAGGCTTTAAGGTGCAGAGTAGGAGGAGGCTGGAATAAACTTCAAACTAGGAAACAAAAAGGATCCAGGGTATAGTTTGTAGCAATAAAAAATGAATGAATGAATGAATGAGTAAATAAATGTTAAACCATGTTATCATCATGTCTTGGTTTGAAAGACAGGTGTCTGCTACAGAAGGCAGAAGCCTCCCTGGAACACAGAATGTGAACCCTCTCCCTCTGAATTATTATAATTTTGAAATTAAGGGGCTCTCAGGCAAAAAGATAAGGGAGTAGGAATAACAGTTCTTTACTAGGATGTGTAACAAGGCAAACAAAAACCAGTAACTACAGCATTAGCAACAAACAGAACCAGGGACCCGGTAAGAGTCTTCTCGACTGCAGGCACTTCCCCTTTGGTGCAGTTACCGTCACAGCCGGCAGGAATGAGCAAAATCCCGGGCTGGTGGGTGAGATGTACCAGAGGTTTCACGGCGGTAGCTGGAACTGCGGGACTACGGCGTGGGGAAACTCAGAGCAGGAGCAAAGAAACAGCGGGGCCGGGGCAGCGGCGGCCCGGCTCCGAGCAGGGCAGGGAGAGGCGAGGATCGGGATTCCCAGGGCACACGGGGTTCGGGATTCCCGGGCACACGGGGTTCGGGGTTCCTGGGGCACACGGGGTTCGGGATTCCTGGGGCACACGGGGTTCGGGATTCCCGGGCACACGGGGTTCGGGGTTCCCGGGGTACACGGGGTTCGGGGTTCCCGGGGCACACGGGGTTCGGGATTCCCGGGCACACGGGGTTCAGGATTCCCAGGGCACATGGAGTTCGGGATTCTCAGGGCACATGGGGTTAAGGATTCCAGGGCACACGGGGTTCGGGATTCCCGGGGTACACGGGGTTCGGGATTCCCGGGGTACAAGGGGTTCGGGATTTCCGGGTACAAGGGGTTCGGGATTCCCGGGGTACAAGGGGTTCGGGATTCCCAGGCACACGGGGTTAAGTATTCCCGGGGCACATGGGGTTAAGGATTCCCGGGCATACGGGGTTCGGGATTTCCAGACACGCGGGGTTAAGTATTCCCGGGGCACACGGGGTTAAGGATTCCCGGGCATACGGGGTTCGGGATTCCCGGGGTACAAGGGGTTCGGGATTCCCAGGCACACGGGGTTAAGGATTCCCGGGGCACACGGGGTTAAGGATTCCCGGGCACACGGGGTTCGGGATTTCCAGACACGCGGGATTCCCAGAGCACACAGGGTTAACAGGGTTAAGGATTCCCAGGCACATGGGGTTTGGGATTCCCGGGCACATGGGGTTAAGGATTCCTGGGACACACGGGGTTCGGGATTCTCAGGGCACAGGGGGTTAAGGATTCCCAGGCACATGGGGTTTGGGATTCCTGGGCACACGAGCAGATGGTGATCGGTCCCTCAGGGCTGAGCTCCAGCGGTGCCAGTGAATTGTCCCCGCAGTAAGCGACAGCCTGGCCGTCCTCTCCTGATGCCAAAATAAGAGAGAGAGAGTTCCCAACTCCCCAGTGCTGTCTTTTACCTGCCTCTACTCTTGTGGTATCTCTGTCCCCCCCGAAAGAAAACTCCCAAAAACCAGAGCACCCAGCTGTCAGTGCTTCTTAGCAGCTCAGTGGGGAAAAAAAAAAAAAAAAAAAAAAATCACAACTAACAAGGAAAGAACAGAAAGAAAACCCAACTCCCAACACAGCAGCATCAAAAAGGTCCTCACCTGTATTCCCTTAAAGTCAGAACTTTAGATGTTGCTCATTCATCCCTGGTACCAAAGACAAAAGCCGTATTTTCTCTTTCAGTAACTTTTGTAATATTTTTTCTTTTCATTCAGAATACAGATGTATGCTTTGGAAATAGACTGTCAAAATGCAACCCCTTAATTCATTATATACTGCAGAAAGAAAAGACAACCTCAACATTTGAAATTTCCACGTGCTAAAAGGTTTTCCATTTTAATCATGTCAAGCTTGATGAATGGAATTCAAATGGAAAAAATGTTTGGGCAGGTGTTAATTTAGATTTTTGCTTTTTGGTTATGTCCTGAGATAGTGAGGGATTTTTGTCTGATTTATTCACACGCCCTCTCTCAAAACCACAAAACAGAAGGTGGCAGCATTTCAGGGGAAAAGAAAACCAGAACGGTAACAGAGAATTTAGAGACTCAAAATGTATCTTGTTTCTTTGACATCAAGGTTACTTAAAGAAAATACCTCAACAGAGCCACACTCAGCTAGAGCATCCTCATGATCTTTTGACCATTTGGAAATTCTGGCAGCAGTGTGAGAATAACAGATGACCTTTAATTCCAAAGGAGATGTTCCTTCAGTCCTTAACATCATGCAATGTAGAAGTACTGGTCTGCTGAAAAGCTCCTGGGAATAAAATCCATCTTTTCCTTTATATTTTAGCACGGCTGAAGCCTGGTTTAATGCAGGGCCATTTTAGAAAGGACATTTCCTTGAGTGAAAACAATCTACAACAGAACAAGTGGAAGAGCTGTGAGTGAAACAGCAAAAAAACACCAAGGTTACACAGATTATGAGTTTTATAGACGCGGATAAAAGTAATAGAATTTTTATCTTGCATTAAGGGGAAAAAAAAGGATCAGCAATAGAGGGAATAGAAAGGCATATTTTACTGAATAAACTTACTGTAAATCACACAAAATACAACAGAACCTATTTTTTTAAACTCTTGAACAAAATGAGAGCTTCTCAAATAAAAAGAAAAAAAAATGTTTAACTGTCTTAGCCAATCTGTGTTAATTGAATAGAAACTGAAGCACTTTTAGTTTTAAAAATTACATTAGAAGAATCCCAAGCCTCCAAGCCTAGAGGTCAGACAAACCCACTTAAAAGCAAATACAGTAGTTTACAAATTACTGTTTACAACAGCAAGTTTACAATATGTGTCCATGAGAAAAGCAAATAACAAGAAATGCAGCAACGGGTTTGAAAATGGCAAGACAATACTTCTGTTCCTTCAGGCATAGGAATTCAGAGGACTGAATATTCACAGGCTATATGTAGACCTAACACTGTCAGAATTCCCCCTAGCAGAGAGAGGCTATTAGAGAGTCCAATAGTGCAGTTATAAGCAGCAACAGTTGAGAAAAGTTCTTAAATAAGGCCAGGTATTTTCCACAAATTAGGGACATTAAATCGTATTTCAACTAGACATAATTTTTGTATCAATTTTTGTACAGTAGCTCACTCAGCTATGAATGTATTTATTTTGCTTTTTTTCCAAAGTGTAAATTCTTCATTAAATATTTCAGGTTTCCTTATCTGCCCTAATTCATGCAGGAAAATCCTGATAGATGGGTGCCTTAGCTACAGAGACAGAAGACCAGATTTTGTATGCAAATTTTCTACATTTGGGGTTCTGTTTATCAGTAGTTCAAGGAATGTATCTGGATTACAAACACAGTTTGGTCAAATTTTGGTATCTGGACCAGGCTAGGGTTACTGGAAAGTAAAGTGTTTAATGAGCTGCAGAAATGACAGAATATTCCTCAGAAGATGCTCTACAATGCTGACAAAGGGATTTTCCAGAGCAAAGACATCAGCTGCATGGAACACAGAGAATTAAGAGGTTCAAAGATAGAAGGACGTATCTCTCTCCAACTGGCATCTGAACACGCAAATTAATGAGTTTGTTCCAGCCCCACTAGAATTCTAATAGTTACTGCATCTGAAAAGGAAAGGGGAGTCTGGAGGAGAATTCTTCCCTCTTCTCCAAGCAGAGACAGCCTCAGCAGCAGAGTTTAGCAGATAACACTTGGTATCACAAAGGCAAATGCCTTGAAGCCCTCAGTGTTTACAAGTGCCCAACATTAGTCTGTCCTTTATTTCCTACTGACCAGGGCCATTTATCTGAAGATACTAATGCAACCCAAGAATACACACCACCCCTATCAACCTTTTATCCCTCTGCCATTTTGTACAATTCCTAAGTTTAATGATTCATACTAGAAAATAATGAATATAAGTACGATGACAATACTCCCAATTCTGCTTTCTAGACTTCCCACTCTGCATCCATGCCTAATGTGTCTGGGCTTCCTGGGACAGTGGATGACAGCAGAAGTGACTCTCATGCCTGGCTGAGCCCAGAACAATGGGATGTGTCTCCACTTTTCTCAGGGAACACACCCTGCTGCTGTTCCCCAGCCTGCCCCTCTCTGTGTTATACAGCACATGCTAAGAACAGGAAGGAAAAACAGAAGCTCAGCTTCAGATATTTTGCACATGTATTTGGACAGAAAAAAAGCAAACCCTAGGAGAGCTGGAATAAGGCAATATGTTCCAAACAGAATACTCTGGGGAATTTTACTCTCCCAGACCACTTTCTGTCTGTTTATGCATGCTGTCACTGAGTGTTGTACAGCTGAATGCTCCACATATTTCTGTCAGCCTTTCATCATCCCCTTCTCACAGCCATCTGAAATGCCATCAAATTCTGGAGTGATTCAAGTAGGAACTGGGGATTTCTCTGCTTAGAACAAAACAAAGAGAAACACCTTTCCTGAGCTGAACTGCAATTCACCAGTGCTGTGGTGTTAAGCCAGGCTGGCAAAACATAATGAAGTTATTATAAGGAATGAACGACAAATATTTTTGTCTGGTCAGTTTGGGTTTTCCCACACAAGCTAATTAGCCCACTGTCCTGGGATGCTGCAGGCTTCATGAGTTATCTGAAATCTATTTATTCCATCACATTCTGAGACTTGACAGAGATAAAGTATCACAATGCTGTAACAAACTGTTTGGTTTTGCATTGGGTTGGGTTTTTTTGTGTGATTTTGCTGTTCTGAATACACAGAGTCACCAAGCAGTACTGATTATAAAGACTCACAAACAGAACCTCCACTACTTGTATCCAAAACCCTTTTGGTAGAATTTTTACTTTTATCTTTTTCTGCTATCACTGTTATCATACATGGAGTTTTGGCTTCCAAAAGCTAATTTGCTGCATCCTAGTTTGTTATTTTATTTCTTTATCTAAAAGGCAACTTCCCACAGTTGAAGACAACAGAATAACCAAGCTCTACTAGAGAAAATATTGTAAACTCTTAAAGTACCTTTTAAAGCCTGTCATTTATGGCAGGATAAAATAAGGTTGTTTTTTTTTTTTTTAAATTCTAGGAGCTGCTTTGTACATTTCAGTTTTGAACTTTGAGAAAATCCAACTGATGAGTACCATTTCTTCCCAAACCTGTGCATCACAAATTACTAGTGGCAAACAGACCAAAATTGAGAAAAATGCAGAAAGAAGTGATCCTGTGAAAAAAAGGGGTTTTGTTCAGTAAGTGATTACTACAATAAGAAGGGAATACTCATGTATGTGAGCACTCTGATTCAGGATGGAAAAGTTATTTAGCAGCTTCCATGAGGGTCTCCTGTCTTTTTGTTCTGCTTATACATTCTGTTTACAGAGTACTTCATTTTCACAGCAAGGTGTACTTAATTTAGGAAGTCTATAAAAGAAAACATTCGCCATTAATAAAGGTTAGGCCTAATTTTTGTTAGGCACCTTAGTACAAAGGTGGGATTCACCACATTTAACCAAATTAACATGCAGTCGCTTCAATGGTGCATCCCTCAGCATGGAAGAAAGAGGTATACTTGGATTATTCCTCATGTAATATCATCTTTCAGGCATTTCCTGCAGTTTGCTTATCTCTAGCTTGGAGCAGTAAGCAGCTTATGGATGTGGTCCATTAAAAATATGTTTGCTTTATTCTTCTGTTTTATATCAAAAAGGAGAGACAGATTTAAAATGCAAACAAAATCATTCCTTTCAGCCAAATTAAAAGGTGAACATCTTATCTAGGTTATTCAGGTCCCATCAATCTGTAGAGGTACAAAGGATGTAATCCTCTCTTGTACTGACAGATCTCAAACACTAAAGGCTCTGTAGCATGCACAGTGCCCTCTTAAGAGTTTGAAACATTAGATTTTCCTCTAATAAACCAAATCAGCATTTTCCCAGCTGGTGTCAGTGTAGCAAGGGCAGACTTCCAATCATTTGTCTTAAGGTGATCTATTCTATATATGTATTATATTTATTTATTTATTTATTTATTTATTTATTTATTTATATATCATGGTAAATCTTAAATGCCACATCTGACACACACTTCAAACTCCAGTAACTACAGGGGCACTAACAGCAGGCTGCACCTAAATGAGTTCTGGAGGAATTAAAATGCAACTGTAAACAAGCAAGGTCACTAATGAGCTGAGACAGAAAACAGAACTGCTGGCTGCCTTTCAAGTTCAGAGGAGAATTCAAATGGATATGTTATACTTGAAAGCAGAGAACTAGATCAGTGTAATAATTAATTCATTGTTTATCTGAAAGTTGTTAGAAATTTCAAGGGTAATATCCAGAATGCAGGAAATTGGAAGCTGTGTCCATTCTGTGATCCAGTGTTTATCACAGCAGGGGACCCAGGAGCTGTCACTGAGGCCACAGTTGCACACACAAATGTGAAGAGACAACCATCTCAACACAAAGAGCCACCACACATTAAAATCTATTGCAAATGCATCAGAAACACAATGTCATGTTAATCCATGTGTAAGAAAATGACTTTGATGCCCAGAAGTTGTCTTTGCCACCAAGGGGAATTGCAAATCATGTCCTGCTGACATTTTTTCTATAAAAAGAAAAATCAAGAGGGGATTGAGACACATGCTCTCTACTGGGACAAATTCAGAAAGGGAAAAAAAAAAAGGCAATTATATAAGCAGAAATGTTTTGTCAGATTAGTACAATTTCTCTATACCCTGAAGCAGTGATCTTGCAAAAACCCTCTGAATGATTTTTGCCAGGTCTGCTGGCCAGTGGGGGGCCATGGAAACACCTACACATGACCTCCAGCTTCAGATTACAGGCTGACAGAAGACTGCAGGTGGACAGACATGATGCAGATTTAGGGAGCTGTTCCCTGGCCCAGTAAGTCACAAAGTTCCTAGTAAGTCCACAAAACATAAATGCATACTTTTTCTCCTCATTTTTTAGTATAAGGATCAAAAAAATCTCCAAAAACCATAAGTGATTAGAGAGGTTTACTAAGGTCAGAACTTTATATTGCTTTATGAACATGACTATGTCAGTGTATTCCGATGTGCCTTTCCAAGGGGAAAAGTATGACACTGGTTTCCAGGACATGGAAAAGGGTTCTCAAAGAAAGCACAGGAGAGATGTTCTGTCGCAATCACCTTCCTCTCAGATGGGCAAACATGAACGAACTTTTAATTTCCTCTGTGAATCAGCTAGGTGACTAGCTTGAATCATCTAGTTTGCTCAAGCAAATCACAAAAGCCACTTTATGTTTAATCTGGCTCTTCTCCCCACAGAACAGATCTGCCCTCCCATCCTGTGCACCATGGGATCTGTTTGAAGCCAGACTGCTATTCATGAAGTTCACATGAACATAACATAAGCAGCACTGCTCTCAGGACTCCTTCACACTACAGACAGATTTCTGAAGCTCTACGAATGTTTACAAAACAAATAAGCCTTTGTCATCTTTTATTTAGTGTTATTAAAATAAATACTTTAATAAATAGGCAGCCAACAAGTAAAGCAGGGTTCACGGTGTTAAAACAGACAGGGTATGAAGGAATCTATTCTTTAAACATGACTTTAATATTAGTGCTTGTCAACTTCTTTTAGCTCGCCCTTACTATAAAGGCAAAAGCTGGGGACTCAGAGCACATAACTCCAGGAACTCTAACTGTTCAGGTGATCCTCACACTGTTACATCAGTCTTGAAACAGCATTATGGATTCCATTAGAGAAGCAGTTCCAGGCATTGCCCCCTTCAGATCACCTTAATGAGCACACACTTCTATATGTGACATAGGCCCCACTGAAAATCTTGTATTAGTGTGTGTTTTATACTAAGGCAAATATTAATTGGAGTTGGAATGCAAATCTAAGCATAAGTAGTTGAACTGAAATTCAAGCTTATGCTTAATAAATTCAACAAAAAATTGTGGTTTTTCTTTAAAACAAACAAACAAACAAAAGCAAAACACCCCCACTGAAAACAGGTGAGTTTCTTTATTATTTTCCTCATCTTTTAAAAGAAATGCTCTGATTTGTTGTTCAATATTTCAAATGATCTGAAAATATCTGAGAACGTGACATTATCCCTGTGGGGTCCTATAAAATTTGACATTTAAAAGCTGGTAATAAAGTATTTAAAATGATTTGCCCCTTAACTAAAGATTATATATTCCCACTTAGGCGAAGTCATATTCTTACAGAGTTGGATAAGGCATGTCAGTTGCAAAATCTGATTCTGAAAATCAGTTCTTTTTTAAACTATGAGGTATGTTTTTTCAGTTGTAGGTCTTGGTTGACTTACATTTCCTACAAAATCAAGGCTAGAAACAATGAGGCAGGCTTGAAATAAAATGAAATCTCAAAAAATGCTTGCTTCCCTGAGCATCCTTGTCTTTTCCCAGATACGGTAAGTTAAATCTCCGTATTCAAGCTGCAAGTTTTAAAGCTGGTATTACATTTAGTTTTAAATCCTTGAAAACAAAAGTTTGCTAAGGAAACTTTGATAGACCTTGAACAACAGTACCTCACAACTCCTTCATAATGCAACCTGACTACTATTGATTTAAGGCTGCTCTGTGGTCCACTTAGCTGCGTCTCCTCATTTGAGTTTCTTGTATTAACCTCATTAATTAAACTGATTTTGTGGTAGTGCAGTGACAGCTGAGCAGTACCTTCTGAATACCCAAGTCCTGGGCCCTCTTCAGTGCTTGGTTTCCATGACTGCTAATGATCAGGTTGTACTAGAGGGTACTTTTGCATCACTGAACACTTCTGGGCAAGGAAGAAAAGGTAACAACACAGCTGATGTTCAGAGAAAGGGAGACTTCCTTTTGTCCCCAGAACTCTGCATTCCTGGATGGAACATCAAAGCAAGGTGCTGGGAGCATGAAGTTTCTTTGCAGTCAGTGCTCTGCTGCTGACGTTCAAAAGGTGGCAAAGTCCTACACCTGTCTGTGTCACTGGATGTTCATCCTTGTGCTGCAAAGTTTCCCAGCAACTCTGTCCAGGGGAATATGGAATATCCCTGCTGGAGCAGTGCTCCCAGTGAATTCCTCTGCTCAAAGCAAACCCTTCTCTCCCAGCAGTAACACCTGTGAGCCTTGAGCCACACCAAACAGCACACACACATCATCCTGAATGCCACACCTAAAATCCCTCCATAGAATTGTAAAGTTCTGCCAGGCAAGATCCAACAGGAACTGTGGAACCTCCCTGAAAGCTCCCAGCAAGCTCCCTGCACAAGCCTTTATCTGTTTTTATGGATGGATCATTATTGTATTTACCAGTGAGCCCCACCACATTTTTCAAAACTGGAATGATGTAATCGTGAGTTCTAATGATTACTGAGTAAAATTATTTCAACAGTATTTATTAATAGGAATAGCATTCATTTCATTGCTGCCATGAAACTGTCTTTGCTGCACCACGATAATAACACTTCAAGTTTTGTGGGGTTTCCCTCCCCCCAGCAATGTAGAAGAGTAACAGAAAGAACAAGAGGGGCAGCAAAAGAGTACTTAAGCAATAAGCATTCTTCAGGGTCACTGAGCCAATAAAATATAACAGCTGCCAAAAGATGGGATTCACACTATATTTGCTCAATTTTCTTTAATGCAATGAACATTCTGATGTTAGCATTTTTATAATACTTCCATGTAACTTTGTTGGTATCAAAATGAGATGTTTTTCATCAAAGCCTTTCAGTTAAGTTAATTAATTTTGTTTGAAGTTAAAAAAAAAAAATTATCTCAAGCACACCATATGTAGAGTCCCAAGAACAATGAAAACCTTGGTTTTATCATGTAATTTTCACAGAACACTAGATGGGAAAAGGTGTTTGTTATCTTTAGCTACTTAGCTGTCTCTTTTCAACTACCTTGAAATTAGCAGGAAATGAGGATAAACCTTGGCTTTTAGCAAGATTTAGTATCAATTAGTCAACAGTGTCTGAGAAGATTAATAGGTAAAAATGTACCCTAAGAGCATTAAATAAACAAAATTCTCTAATAAATTTCTGGGCACATTCTAGACTAGAATGTTATGCTAGAGGAATTATTTTTCAAAACGTACAATTTAGTTTCATATTAGCATTTCACTTCCCATCAGTAGCCTGTGTTAGACAGGAATTTCCCAATGCTCCCATCTTCCCCATACTTCAGTTCCCATTACACAGCGGGTTCAAACCTGGTGCCAAAAGCCAAGTTGTGTTCCATGGTGCCACTTCCCACCCTTCAGAATCACTTTGTCATTTCCTCCGGGACTCTCACTGTAATTCTTTTATAGTTTGTTTCTTTTACCAGCAACTACAGAATTGCAGTGTTGGGGCTCAGGACTGCCCTACAAACGTGCACAGCACAAGGTCCAGAACCACTTCAAATTCCAGAAAGCTGCAGAACACGGATAGCTCAGGCGACCCATTTTTTCACAAGTGTAATCTCAAAGTTTACAAAACTAAACTGTCATTCCAAGAAGAACGATCTTAATTTTTGTGGTGATTTTTCATGGGAGGCATTTACGGAAGTGATGCAAAGCTTCCATCCCCTGGAAAGCTGCACACACCTCTGTGAAAAACACATGTTAAAGACATAAGAAACAGGGGAACTTCTTCTTTCCCTTCTGGCCAGGAACCAGGTAGGTACCACAGCTGGCCCGGCCCCTGTCTCGGGCAGGCCGGGCCGAGCCGCCCCTGCCGTGGGCCGGGCCCCCTGCTCGGGGCGCCCCCCACAGCGGTGCCGGGCAGGGAGAGGGGAGTGCCGCGGGGCCGGGCCGGGCCACGGCTGCGCTCTCTACGGTCCTATTGCCGCTCAACCCTGCCCTGCCGCCGGCCCGGGGCCGAGCCGGCTCCGCCGGGCCCAAGAGCAGCCCCGGGCCGGGCCGGCTCGGCCGAGATTCCATCGCCGCTGGGCTTCGCCCGCAACCACCGGGCCGGGGAGAGGAGACGCCATCGGGCCCCAGCCGCAGCTCCGGCTGCGAGCACCGAGCCCGGGCAGCGACAGGGAACCGTCTGCAGGCCCCGGGGGAGACACGAACTCTTGCAGTGCTCCCATCCTCCCTCCAGTGAGAGCAGGAACAAGAACGCCAACAATGTAGAGAAGCAACATGAAGATACTGAGGTCAGTGGAAGAGAAGTCAAATCCCAAATGGGAGGGATGAGGAGATGCCTTGATCTTGGGGCTGAAATCCTCTTGTAAAGCTGTGGAGAAAGATGTAATTGATACATCAGACTCTGTTTCCCTGGAACACAGGATAGCATGGAGAGATGAAGGGTTCAAATTGACATCGAGCAAATGCCTCCATGCCAAAGTAAGCATGTAATGAACTAGTTGTGCTCCATGGGAAGTTTGAGCAGAGGGAGAGAAGAGTGATGAAGACCCTGTGTCCCCAGGGAGAGAGATGAAGAAGAAGAAGTTCCCAGAGATGAAGATTATTTTAGAGATAGATAATGAGAACCTTTGCCTTTGAACAGCTCATTTTAAAAACAGCTCATAAGTTGACATGGCCCATAAACACAGCTGTGGGAAAAGCTTGTGAAAATGGGAGGGATTTCACGATTGCAGATTTCCCCGGGCAGCTGCTATTTGCAAAGAGAGCCATGAGAGAACTGTTTTCTTGTGGAGAAGTCTCCGTAACATTTACAAGAGGGGCTTCTCTCCCTAAGTGAACTGAAGAAAGACTATTCTGGACGTGGTAAACTGACTGAAATTTTAGGTTTTGTTTCTTTACATTGTCATTGGAAAAGAAAAGGTTTTGGGGGGAAGACAAGTGTCCTGAAGTTTCTGATTCTTATTACTCATTCTTTTAGTTACTGTTAATAAATTTTTCTTTATACCCTTTTAAAGTTTTGAGCCTGCTTTGCCTTTCTCCTGGTCCTACCTCACAGCAAGCAATGGGTGAGTACATGCTAGAGAGTGCTCTGGTGAATGACCAGCACTGAACCCACCACACTCATTGGTGCATTGGCTGGGAGATCTCAAATTGGTGAACCAAAACCACTACAATTTCAAAGCCATTTTTTCTTTTCATTACTATCTGCTTTTTCTAATTTATTAATTTATTTTAATGAGAAGGACTGGAGGGAGTGAGAAAGAATAAAATCACTGCAATTACTGGTCTACTACTAAAACATGGGGGGTTTTAAAGACACATTGCTTCAAAAGAAAAGCTGGCTTATATCTGAATGTCAGAGCACTCACCCTTTAATCCTAAAGTGTGTAGTCTCATGAAGAAGGCTTAACATTTTCTAGGCAGTTCTGTGCTAAAGATTTCACTCTGCACAGCACATCCCAAGGATGGCATGTGCTGGCCCACAACATTTTGAACACAAAATCTGTATGACTGAAAATGGTCAATTCTCTGCCATCTGTAGCCACTGCAGTCCCTCACGGGCAGGGGGATGTGAAGAAAAAACATTGATTAAAACATGTAGGCAGCAATACAATTTGCCTTGCTTTGCTTTGTTTAGCTTCAAAGAGCAAATCAATGATGATGTGAGCATAATGCAGTAAAACAACCCAAGGCAGATGGCAAGATTTAGAGGTAAGAGGCAGGCTTGAAGGGATGGAGAAGAGATAATAGGAAATAATTTATCCTCCAATAAGACAAAATCTGTAATTATTTCAGGAAGGTTCTGATTCAGGAAAACATTTAGTCATGGTTGTTTCCCCAAGTGCATTCAGGATATGCTGAACCAGGGGTTCCCTCTCTGCAAGGAGGCAAGGATCCTTCATTCACAGTGCAAAGGTGAGACAACAAAAGGAATCAACATCATCTGATCTCTCTGTATGTAAAAATGGCCAAACATGCTTTACAAGCCCTGTGATTTCACAGCATTAAAATATTTTATACACTTACGAGATGGTCAACCTTTCAACAAACTATCAAGCTGAACAAGGTTCTTCCCACATTCCAAATAATAATACCATCAGAATCAATGCACCTTAGCAGCAGGAAAAGATTTTCCTTGTAGAACTTGCTGGCACCTGCTTAGGGGATGTTTCCCGAGCCCCTCCAACCAGGCCATCTCAGCCCACTGCAATCCTTCCCCTCACACTCTGTGTAAGGCCAGGACGCCAAAGCAGTGGTGCCACTGCGGGAGAGGAGAAGGAGCCCAGTGTGGATTTGCTGGGACAGTAACACTGTTCAGAACAGGAAAGGTACCTCGAGGGGCATCACTGCAGCCAGCACCCAGTGTCCCAGGGAGCAAACAGCAGCACTGCACAGTGCCCAGGGCAGGAGACCTGGAAGCTCCTCAAACAGAAAGGGGGACCTGTTAGAAATGAGATGCTTGACTCAGCCAATATAGCAAGCAGCAATTCAATTTATTAATTAATATGGTAGTGTATGAGCAAAGACAGTGCTAGGTGCAGTGGTGGGGGTTTTCCCCTCCAACTGCACACCGGTTGTTGGGCTTGCTGGTGTTTATTGATCATATTCATTGATATGATGCATATTCATAAGCTTATAATATTGATAATAAGCTTATAAATTGATAAGCATATAATATTGATGCATATTCATAAGCTTTTCCCAGTAGTTTCTATTTCCCATTTCTTACGTGAGCTTTCCGCAGTTTCTATTTCCCAGTTTTTACGCGAGTTTTCGGCAGTTTCCATTTCTACCTTTCAATGTCACAATTCTGTACTTTAGGATCGTAAATCTACGATGGTGACGTTTGGTTCCTTTCCAATTTCTATACCCTATTGTGTATATCCCAGGATGTGTGTCCCCACCAGGATGGTGGGGTCCAACTTCTGTTTTCTGGGATCATTAATCTATGGTAGTGATGTCCAGCTTCCCCTTTCAAAATCATAAATCAGCAGTTTTGATGTCCATCTTCCTTCTCCAGGAGCTTGGGATAGCGTCACTTCCCTTTCTGTTTAAATCCTTTATATATTCTAAAGCTACAGTTTAAAATCCTTAGTACTAAGCAACATTCTAAATTCATAATTCAAAAGTTCTTATTATGAAACAAGACTTATACATTCTAAAGCTACAGTTTAAAACTTTAATACTAAGCAACATTCTGAAGTTATAATTCAAAAGTTCTTGTTGAAAACAGGTTAAGACTTGTAATTGCTATCTGCAAGCAAAAGATTGGTTCAAAAGCCTTCTTCCATGCTTTCCTTGGTTGTTTATTAGAACTCATCTTTATAACTGTCCCATGGTCATGTTCCACACATTTCACAGCTACAACTACACAGGTTGCCTTTATTTACCTGACACAAAACAACTTTGTATTTCACAGACCCTAATGAGAATCTGCCTGGTTGGATGTGAAAAGGTGGTGCTGAAGGATTCTTCCCCATTTCTATTAAGGGTCTCCCTTCCTTTCTTAAGGATGTGGATCCTCTGCAGCAGTTCAAATTCCCAGATGCATGAGCTCTGTAGTCACTGCACAAGCGAGTTCAGAAATCCAAACACCTCCAAAACTGGACTAAAACTCATCAAATTTTTAACCCTGTTAGAAGCTGCTGTGGTATAAACAACACCTGAGGCTTCAAGGTGTGGCTCTGATGGAAGCAAAGCTCAGCCACAGCATCCAGGAGGTTGGAATGCCACAATCCCAAGTGCCCCTAGCTCCCAGTTTACCCCTGAGAGGCACAGATACCACTCAAGGTACTGCTGCACAGAAATGTGTGTGCCTTGCACTGCATTAAATAATCAGAGAACAGACTGCTGATGGTGCTTTATGTGCCACTGCCTCAAATCACCCTCACATTAATGTTGGAATGCATGAAATAGAAGCTTCTTTGAGTCCCTCAGAGAGAGAAAGGAAGGTAGGTATTGAATTTGAGTCTTTAGAGAAATTAAAATATATTAAGCCACGCAGACATGAAGTAGGAGTGTAAGTTTTACTTTTAAGTAAGTAGAAATATATCTTAAGTGCCCTAAGAGACTGTGTTAGCTAGTAAAAGGCCCTAAAGCCTAGTTTAAAGTCAGTAGTGTTACCTTTCAAAAAATTAACTTAGCTCCAGACATAACAAAAACATAGCAGAACATTGCTTGAGTTTCTAGATAGAATAGATAGAGCTATTTGTGTAAATAGATAAAATTATATACATAGGTTTTGTGTAAGAGCTGACACCACTTTCGCACATTAGAATTAAGCTAGGATAGGTTTAGGAAGAATGTTTTAGAATCGTGATTTTAGCTGATTGGATGATTTATGAATATAATCCCCCTGTACTGGGGTGTAAGGAGAAAGAAGAGAAGAAAGAAGGTATGGGAGCTGCTGCTGCTGCTACTCGGAACTTCGGGACTTTATGCCAGAAAGCTTTTAGCATGGACTTTAATACTCTGAACTCCTTGCCTTCAAGACTGATGTATTAATGCAATAAACAACTTTACTACAACCAACAACTGCTCTTGTGTCTTTGAAGACCCTCTACCCACAGCGACCTCACACATTAAAGAATAAGTGGGAAGAAAAATCTGCACTGATATCCATAAAAAATTTCTTGCCGTGTGGTCCTTCATGGCAAAGGGAGAGCGGGGCTCCAGATTTGTACGTTAGATATTTTTATTTTATAAAGCTGATCTTTAATTAGTGCAGTGGAGTAGCCACAGTGATGGATGCTGGAATGACGAGTAAAGTGTCCCTATCCAAAATGTGCTTGTACCAAAGAAAGAACAGATGGCTTAATAAACAAACTCTTACGCAGCACAAGGATTTTCCACAATATACTAATTCCCTTTAATACTGGAATTAGTAATTACCGCTCACATTTGTGATCATATCTGGTTAAAATTTTGTCTAGACTAAGCATTCATTTCCAAAAAATGGTGGCATGTTTTACTCAATTCAAAGCTGACTGCAAGAGTAAAACCTGGAAATACTGTTCTAGAATGCTCTTCCAATTCAGTATCACAGCTCTGATAGCACAGGAGAGAAGGAAGGTGCTTATATACATCAGGAACAGAAGTTCTATGAAATAGTGTATTAAAGTCTATCCAGAAATGAAAACACTTCTCTAGGAAACAACTACTTTTAAAAATATTAACTTCTTTTCTTATCATCTTTCATTTAATTCTTCAAATCTTGCTGAAAAATCTGAATGAAGATCCTATGAAATCTGTTGTGTTTTATAAATAAATGTATATTCCTACACTATTTTGAGACCTGAACAATGACATCATACACACAGGATATTTTTCACTCATAGCTCTCTATTTTCAAATGGATAGAATGACAAAGAATATTAACTGTACTCCAGTTTCCACCTTCCCAGCTGCTGAGGTTCTCAGGAATCAAAAGATCCCACGGAGACACAAATAATCATCATATATCACTCACAGCTCAATCTAAAAATAACCATTTTTAAGCATGTGCAATTAAATAAATTCTAGCAAGCTGATACTGCAATACTACTTCCTCTAGCTTTTCCTCTGGCCAATCTGTATTTGTCTAAAACTCTCTGCTGTATGTGTGCTGCCTCTTAAAATAACAACTAACCTATCAGAGGGGGCTATAGGAGGAAGGAGTCTTGGCCATTGTAAACTTTTCTTTATCTTGCAAAGGGATGAAATGGTGACCAAAAAGGTGCTTTGGGGGAAAGAAAAAAACAAACCAAAAAAAACCCACAGAGATCGGTGAAGGAGTGAAAAGCATCAGATTAATTGAGGGCATAAATAACTCAATCTCATATTTCACCTCTGACTCAGATGAAAAACTTTGAACTCTGTCTCTTGCACTCCAAGTGAAATCTCCCAAGTGAAACACTGGGCTCAATGAAACTTTTTTTTCTTATAAATTCTTCTGCTAAAGTTAATTTTATTTGGCTGATTCTGGGGGAAAGAGAAAGATAAACACACTCTACAGTCCACTAGTGAAGGCATTTGCTTGGGATAGAAGAAGTGTTAAATTTCCCATTCCAACAACTATTTCAATATTTTTACAAAACATAGCAAGGGAAGAAAGTGATAAAAGACCCCTTCTTGAGCAGTGTGCTTGTCTTGGACACTGCAGACCTCACTTGAGCCCTCCTCAACCAGGAAGTCTCCTGATCCTGATCCTCCTGCCTGCCCTCAGCCTAGGCTCATCCCTGCCCTGTCCCTTGTGTCACAGCTTTGTCCTCTGGGGATCAGGAAGGACAACTCAAGACTGATGGAACTATTGCATTTAAAGTAGAAAATTGCCATCATAGAATGAATCTGCATAAAATAATCTAGAGCTACTAAACAATTAGATACATATGGATTAGACTTTGTACGCATCCCACAGTCTGGAAAATTCTGTAGAATTCCATAAGCTACATTGATTTGTTTCTACATCAACCATATCAACCTCGATCTGATTGTTAAGAGAGCTACAGGCTATCTTCCCCCTCTTATCCATAGTGCAGAACACACCTGCTTTCACAGGAACTGAAAAAAATATTCTAATGATTTTGTTGTTGTTTTCCCAATGTGTAAAAATGATAAATACAGGATATACACCACTATCTATTCTCAAATTACATCTAAGTACTGAATTACAACAGCCTTAGACTGTCTGCTCTAAACAATTTCTAGAGGTAGGAAGAACAGGATAATTTAAAAAAAATAATGGTTTCTGTCCATTTCATTAACATCTGGTAAACAACCAAATGTTAATGAACATTCAGCATTTGACAAAATCTGGTAAAATGCCTTGAGAATGTAAATGACCAAAACAAAGAAAATAAGGAATAGATAATAAAAATTAGAGTTGTCAGACCTGTCAGGGGACAGATCTGAATTGGAAAAGGGCACTCTATGAAGATTAAGTGTAATTAAAGCAGAACTTTGCCATGCAAACATTTCCTTGCACTGAGCCTGCTTTACAGGCACCTCGAAAAAGAGAAAGCAATATTCATTTATTCTATTCATTTATTCTACATCCTTTTTTATATACTTCCAGGTCACATCTGTGCTGCACTTCCTTTTAAGTCCAACAGATTAAAGGAAAAATTGCATTGTATTATATAAAACACAGAAAAGCACATAATCCTATTAAATCAAGAAAGGAAGAGAATATGTGAATATATACAAGAATATATGGATATGTATATTCATTTTCAGTTAACAGGTTTATACATTCATTTTTCAAAGGATTATGAGAAAATTCTGTGTCAACAAAAAAAATCTGGACCACAATTAGTCTTAGTCTCCCTATAATTTTTTTTTTAATAAAATCACATAAGTAAACCTAATAACAATCTTTCCACAGAAGACAGACCTTTTTTCTGTATCAAAGCTGTGGTCTAGAAATTAATGAGAAAAAAGGTTTTTCAAGTGAATTAAAAGCATAAATGTTAGCAGCTAAAAATAGTGTAAAGGAAACCAAATTCTGAGACCCCAAGTGGGATTCTGGGAAGAAGATTTTCTTCTTCTATTTTTCCTCCTTCCAGTTTTACAGATAAAGGGAAGTCTTAATAAAAGATGATAAACTTCAGCTTTACAAGCCTCATCAGACACTGTAAATATTGTCATTTAATCTGTATTTAAGACACAACCCTGGGAATAAAAAAAAAAAAAGGAGGAGCTGTTAATAACATTTTCCTAGGAGAAACTGAACAAAAATAGAAATAAACCAATAAACCAATGACCAAGGTCAAAATAAAACTTGTGGTTCAATGAATGCAATTTTAAGGATCCAGCATGGGGAAGCTGTATTGATATGTCCCAGTATTATGCTGAAGAACAAATAGATTTTTCTAGCTGGTTTTGCATGGGAGTTCACTGGGTTATATCCCAACAAAAAATGAAAGCCATAAACAGCCATGTGGAGGACAGGGGCTGCAGAGGATTCACTCCAACTATCAAATAAACAGCATCAGTTTTATTCGTTGTAATTCGGTGCAGTTCCTCAGAAACATTTAATGCCTTGAATTACCTTAAAAGTTTCTAGGCTACAAGGTGGCTGGTATTCAATGAAGTCTAGAAATATCCAACACAATGGGAACATCTCTAATACACACATTTAGGACTATGCAAGTTCAGAAGCTTTAGGAGACACTTTATAAAATATGGTCCTATAGCAGTATATGCCTTTAAATGGATTATATGTAGAAGAATAAGAAGTTCCTTCTACAGTAACTTAATAAGTCTTTGAAATGCTGCTTGGGTCTTTTACTTTACTGTTTTCTAATTCATTTTGCCCCAGGCACTGGATAGCAGTATGGCATGTATTTACTGCAAGTAAAAATTCAGCTAACACAATGACAAGTCAGCCCACTTTTAATTGAAGACGACAGAAAACATGGAAATTAGATTTGCTGTTGTAGACCACAATAAATACACTGATTAAATTATAATGTATGTGAACTTTGTAAGTAAATATTGTCATTCATAAAGGTAGGCTTCTCTATAGACATTAATGTTAAAATCAGATTGGAAAAACTGCATTTCTATTGGTAACCACAGATATTACCACTCCTGAACTACATTTGGAAACACCTTCTTTACTCATCCTTGAACACAGAGTAAACTGCACCTGAAACCTGTGTCCATTTCCAAGTGCAAACCAAATCCATTCTGTCCCAGTTGGCCAACACTACCCAACTGCACATAACTTCCTTGGAGTCACTTTCAAATGGCCAATTTAATTTTTCATATCTGAATTGGCCTTTCTTTTGTATTTGGTATTTTGTTTGGTTGTTGTTGTTGTTTAATCTGTAAAATGCAACTATCAGATACCCTCCTGTCTATGTTGTTTTCCTGAGATTTTATTCCCAACCTGTGTGGTGTTGCTTGTCCCTCTGTTCAAGCTCCTTCAGTGTTCAAGCCATGCACACCAACTGATAGATCAAGTGACATACCCCACTGGGCATTAAACTCTACTTCCCTTGAAGCCTCTAAGAAAATCCATCCATCCATCCCTATGGATTTCAGCAGCAGCTCTGGTGTTCATCTTCCAAGATGCTGATGGGCCCCTGATCTGTCCTCAGAATCATGATGGGTGTGGTTATTAACATGTGCTCAACAATGTTTCTGTTAGCAGGATAAAAAGCAAACAAACACATTGGTACAGACCTTTAGGATAGCCTGGAGTTCTCAGCAACCCTTCTCTCTCCCCAGAAGCTCTCCCCAGCATCTGCCAGGGGATGAGATGCCCAGCATCTCCCTGCTGTGCAGCAGGCATCCCCTGGGAGCTCAGCCTCTCCTGGACACGACACCTCTGTCACCAGGGCTCAGACACCCCCCAGGTGACAAGGAGACTGCACGGCACACTGCCATACCCCCAGCAGCACAGCAGATGTCTTGCTAAATGCAGTCAATTCTCCTATGAATGCCAGCAATCAGAAATTCAGAAAAGAACAGAACCAAAAGATGACACCATAAAGCTCTTATTATTGAAAGCTAATTATAGCAGAGAGTAAAGCAGCTAAAGAGGCAAGGTACAGGATATGGCAGAGACTTGGCTTCAAGATTCCTCTCAGGCTTTGATGTTTAAATGCAGACAAGACAGAATCTGAATAACATTCTCACTTAATCCACTAGAAAACTGTTTTCAGCAAAAATTGCTAATCAACCGTAACAGGGTTTTGAATCAGAATTAGAATCTTAGCAAATGAGAGCCCAAAAGAGAAAAAAAGCCTACGTGTCCAGATTAATTAGAAAAAAATAAAAATAAGAGAGGTGTTAGTACAGTAGAACAAAACCCTATTATGCACCATAATTAGATGTCAGCACATATTCTGTCAGCTTACATGCTAATTTTAATTTCTAGGGCAAACAGTTTTACATGTTTGGACATTTAAATTGATGCTTTACAGTCTAGTCATGAGTATCAGATCTGAAAATTAACCTCTTCTGACAGGCTATTATTTAGGAGTTCATTCTGCAACCACAAGTGAAGCACGTTTGGATCCAGCTGCACTGCAGTTTGGTGGGAGAGGGCATTTATCAGCCTGTCTGCTTTGAACACAGGCAGGTACAGCTTAGGACAACCAATGCAACAGCCCTGCAAATTTTCACTCACTCCAGGGGGGACCTTGATTTACTCCATGGACTTCAAATTAGTGGAGTTCAGCAGAGTCAAACAACTATTTGTGTTCATAGGATCAAACTCCACAAGTGCTACATTCATAATAACCTGGGGCTGCTGCTGGTTACATTCTACTACTGAAGGGAGAACTGCTCATTCAGACATCCCAAAATACTTTCAAAAATCCCTGTAAATTAAAGTAAGCATATGAACTAACAAAATACTACTGAAATCCAGCGATTATGCAAAAGATCAAGTCCCACTGCACTAATACTTCTCTTGAGTGCCAAGAGAATTCATTCTGATTTGTACAGAACGTGAGATCTCTGTCCCATTAGCGGGACTGATTTTTTGCCTTCTATGTCCTAGGAGCATGAGAATATAAGAAAAACTCTAGCAGGAATAGTCAAGATTTTAATTACCCTTTTTAAGTTCTATTTAGAGGAATAAACATTTTCCACCCCTCCGTCCCTGTTACTCCCTGTTAAATTTATTCTGTTTTCATCACAAATATTTCAATGCAATGTCTGTGTATTACATATAAATTAATTGTCTACATATAAGTATGGTTCATTTTTTTTGATACTATAAAACATTGATGATGTTGATTTATAGCATCATTCAATGAGAAGGTACTCTGAGATGATAGCTGAGTGGCACTTTAATTCCACACAATAAAGTAAATTCTAGGGTGCCACTGGAGCGAATTTAAATAGAAGAAAATTATTCCCAAGCAGAGAAAAAACAGTACAGTGCCATATTCTTTCATCCAACACTGATAGGAGCTTACAAGAAACTTGGGTTTAGCTTTATGCAAGAATTTAAAGTGATTTTAAAACAGTTTTGAATTTTGAATTTATGAATAATCTTAAAAGATAAAATTATAGGTATTTTAAAAAGTAAAAACCAAAAGGCTGTTTAATGTTGAGGATCCTACACAGAATTAATTTGAGAATTTCAAAAAGGCACTGGAGAAACTAGTTCATTCTGGCTAATGAAAAATATACCTGCTAAGTTATTGATAAAATACTTCCATAAAACCATCTATTAATTGTATTAGATGCATTATTTTAATAAATTTGTGATTTTATTTCATAAAAGTAGCCCCCATTGTTGTGTTGTTTTATGTGTGTGCATGTTTGCTGTTTGTGATCTTGAAAATACTGATTAGTCAGCCCAAGAGTCCTCCAAAGTCCTCAAAAGAGAACAAACAGCAAAAAAGTATATTTACTATGTACTGCAATAGCTCTGAAGAATATGGTCTATTGTGGAAATGTGAGTTGGAGTCCATCTTCAGATACCCAGGATATGCCAGCTAAGTTTCACTTCCCAAACCAATTTATTGGCAATGGAGCATGAACCAGGATGAACTAAGCTTGATTTACATCCAGCTGAGCTTATAGCACTACAAAAAAAAAAAATGACAAGAAATCCTGAGGTGCTTTACTTGTAAATTAAACAAGTGTATCCCAGAACACTTATCTGCAACACACATCAAATGCTGTACACTCAGTTTCAGGTTATTTTATCTTTTGTCCTAAAAAATAATATGCATTTCCCTTCTGGAAAAAACAGAACTCAAAAACAGACAATGGGTCTGCAGTGATGGCTTTGTATTCTATTTCTGTCCACGTAAGAAAACAACTCCAGTCAAGAGTTAATTATCCTTTTGCACATATAAAAAAATCTTCATTATATGATACTATACTAAATCTCAGAGAGATGTAATTTATAGTAGATGGTAAAAACTGATGATGGCACATGCCCCAGGATGTTGTTTTGTTTCTGAACCTAACTGGAAGCCAGAGCAGTGGAAAAAAAAATCTAAAAAAAGTAAGAATTTAGGAAAGAGAACAGATGACAATAAAGCAGATTATGAAAAGTTAAAATCTAGATCAGTGTCTGGCTTTATTCTGGGACTGTAAGTTGTTCAAGTTTGGATTTTAATGAATTGGTATATGTACAGATATAATTTATATTGTTCCAAGCGTCCTTCCCAGGTCGCCATCACAGAAGTGATTTTTCACCATGGTCTTTGACATACAGATACTCTTAAATAAAAAACTGTTTCAAAAGGAAAACAAAACAAACCCCCAAAAGCAACAAACCAAAACCAACAAACAAAAATACCCAAACAAAACAAAAGAAAAGAAAACAAAAAAGCCTGAACACTGGTCTTTACAAGAGTCTAAGATTATCCAAATAAACTTATTTGAATTATTCAATGAATTCAGTTGTGGAGGCAATAGCCTAGCTTTGAAGAACAATGAACGTTATATTCCATCCAAATTATATTCCATCCAAATGCTGCAATGTTCGGTGATTTAATCTAAGAGGACTGAGCCACTTTTTCTCTCTCCCTTCTGAGCACTCAGAGAAGAGGAGTCTCCCGTATCTACCCCTATAGAGAATGGCAGAATTTCTGGTATCTCCTGTTCCCCAGGGCACGGCTGTGCTGCAGCCTCAGCTGCTCAGGAGGGCTCCCAGGCACGAGAAGATTTCTCATCTCTTGCACCTTGTGGCTCAAGCCTTGACTCTCACCTAATGCTGTGTCTGCTCATTTTAAATTAACTCTGATTCTGCAGCACAGGCAGCAGATTATGTTTTTAAAAGCTATAACACAAATTGCCTCTGAATATAACAACATTAAGGGAAAACTGCTTTCATCACTCAGGACACTTTCTTTTGTATCATTATGAGAATTATCTTATTATGTTAATGTTTTGCACTGAAGTTCTAATCCAGTGAGGATCTCTGGCGTGATACTGAAAGGAACAAACAATTAACTACCAGCTAGAAATGTTTAGATATGAGGCAGAAATGAGAAGTTCTGGGAGAACAGTCCCAAAAAGATTAACAAATCCATTTATGTTGATTGAAGCAGCAGAAACAAGAGGTTTTTCTCTGGTCTCCCATAAAACAGAACTTTACCCATTGAGAAATATATCATTGGAAGTAGAGGGAGAAAACACCTTTGAGGATTAAATATTAGAGTTTTTGCTCAGCATTTTATAAAATATCTCATCATTTCAGCCCTGATTAGATCAATAAAGACACCATAGAAGTAATAAAGCTCTGAATGAAATATTGGCACAGTTAGTAATTAAGGATTTTGGGGATGAAGAAATTTTTTTCCTCCATCAACCTCCTCAAACAAAAACAAACACACACACAAAAATACATGCAGGGAAAAAATAATTTATTTCCTAGCAGCCTGATCTAGAACTGGAATCAAGTTCAACAAAACATAGAAACACTCATGTTTTAAAGATTTTTACCGCAGCATTTCAAAGACCTGCATAGGAGAAAAACTCTGCAGAGCCCACAGCAGTTTTGTTTAGCTTAAAGCAAAGCACCACAGCGCTTGCCATGAATATGGTAACAGAGTTCAAAGTCCTGTATACAATATATAGGGAAACTACTTAATTTTGACACCAGCTGTTTTGAACTCCACTGAAATAGTGGGTACGTGATTACGAGTTGTTTAATTGAATAAAGACTGGTTTGTAGTAGAAAAAGAAATGGCAAATAATTACGTTCATTTAATTCACTTGGGATTCAGCTTGTTTTCTGCTTCCTTGATATTAATGAAAGAAATCTAATTTGTTCTACATGGCAAGATCTGTAATTTACATGCTTATTAATGCACAGTTCTGATAGCAGCTCTCTGAGAAATGTAGTTTTTAAAATTGTTGGACGTTGGGGCTTTTTTCTTTACTCTTCTTTCCTTGTTGCTTGTGGAATCTTTTCCCATTGAGTTGGTAAGAAGCACTGATGACTGTGTGTTCGAGACGGTGGGGAGGGGGAACTCATCTGGTTTTTAAGAGTTTTCTTGGGGGGAGTGGGGGACGACACATAGAGATACCGTGAGAATGGGGGGCAGGTAAAAAAAAAAAAAAAAAGACGGGGTTGGGGGCAGCCGCTCTGTCTCACACTTTGGCATGAGAAGAGGACGGCCAGGCTGTCGCTTACTGCAGGGACAATTCACTGGCACCGCTGGAGCTCAGCCCTGAGGGACCGATCACCGTCTGCTCCTGTGCCCGGGAATCCTTAACCCTGTTAACCCTGTGTGCTCTGGGAATCCCGTGTGCCCGGGAATCCTTAACCCCGTGTGCCCTGGGAATCCCTAACCCCGTGTGCCTGGGAATCCCGAACCCCGTGTGCCCCGGAAACCCAAACCCCGTGTGCCCGGGAATCCCAGGGCCCCATGTGCCTGGGAATCCCAGGGCCCCATGTGCCTGGGAATCCCGAACCCCATGTGCCCTGGAATCCTTAACCCCATGTGCCCTGAGAATCCCGAACCCCATGTGCCCTGGGAATCCTTAACCCCGTGTGCCCCGGGAACCCCGAACCCCGTGTGCCCTGGGAATCCCGAACCCCGTGTGCCCCGGGAACCCCGAACCCCGTGTGCCTGGGAATCCCGAACCCCGTGTACCCCGGGAATCCCGAACCCCGTGTGCCTGGGAATCCCGAACCCCGTGTGCCCTGGGAATCCCGATCCTCGCCTCTCCCTGCCCTGCTCGGAGCCGGGCCGCCGCTGCCCCGGCCCCGCTGTTTCTTTGCTCCTGCTCTGAGTTTCCCCACGCCGTAGTCCCGCAGTTCCAGCTACCGCCGTGAAACCTCTGGTACATCTCACCCACCAGCCCGGGATTTTGCTCATTCCTGCCGGCTGTGACGGTAACTGCACCAAAGGGGAAGTGCCTGCAGTCGAGAAGACTCTTACCGGGTCCCTGGTTCTGTTTGTTGCTAATGCTGTAGTTACTGGTTTTTGTTTGCCTTGTTACACATCCTAGTAAAGAACTGTTATTCCTACTCCCTTATCTTTGCCTGAGAGCCCCTTAATTTCAAAATTATAATAATTCAGAGGGAGAGGATTCACATTCTGTGTTCCAGGGAGGCTTCTGCCTTCCCTAGCAGACACCTGTCTTTCAAACCAAGATAGATTTTGACACCCAACGGTGGGGCCCGAGGGCATCAAGAGAAAAAGGGGAAAAAGGAGTAACAGTTCCTGAGTAACTTCATTTTTGTGTTCTGGATATAGAAACCTCGTTAGGTAGCACCATGTGGTCTAGCTTACTCTGGTTTAGGTGGCACGTGTCTGTGGCTGTATTTCTCCCATTTGCAGGCCCTTATCTAAATATGGGTCCTATAACTAAGGCTACCGTAGCTGTTGTCCAGTTTGCTTTATGGGTTAATAAAGTGAAGAATCTATAGATTTTTAACTTTCTCTGAAAGGCAGGCACATGGATTCAGAGCTATCACAAACTAACTTTATGTTTTTGGGGTTACTTTAATAATGGTACCTACTGTGAGGAAATGACACTGGGGGAAATTTTCTTCCAACCCTTCACCCAGCTCTTTGAGTCTGCCCCACCAGTTTTCGAAGGTTTCAAATCTTCTCTAAATGCTAATGATATCCTAGAGTGGCTGGCATTGCTGATATGCCTGTTCTATTTAGTATTCAGAGATAAGGGAAGATTAACCTGGATATCCACCCTGACACCTACCCCAGAGACTTGAGATGCTGCCCCACTGCCTGACCCTGCCTCACAGCCCACCTCAGAAATGAACCCCTCAGACTGGGTGGGGGTTCTGCTGAAGGAGATGAGGCAGATGCTGAAGGAGTGCATTTCCTCAGCTGGTGGGAAACCCTCCCCTTGCCTCGAAGAGGGAGAGTCTGATGATGCAGCCCCTGAACCCACAGATGTTACAGCTGTCCAGGTTCCAGCTGAACCGCAAGGTCAGCCACAGCCAGCAGCAGTCACCCCTGTGTAAACGAGGAAGTCTGAGATGAAATCAAAGCACCCAGATAAGGGTAAGGATGGAGGGCCCTCACAACCCGCAGGGGAGCCAACGGCTGAGATCATCACCGAGTCCCTGACGTGCAAAAATCTCCATAATCTGCACAGAGACATCGTGCGACGAGGGCGTGAGGCTTATACTACCTGGTTAGTCCGGGTCTGGGACCTTATGGGTACAGGCATGCAACTGGATGGTGGAGAGGCAAGGAATTTGGGAGCCTTGACCCAGGACTCAGGTGTGAATCAGGTATTCATAAGAGCCAGGGCCCCTTTCCCTCTGAGAGCAGCTTTTAATGAGTGTCAGAGAGAGGTTTGTCCGCAGTGAGAGAATGCAGGAGCACCATCATAGAATGTGCTGGAAGACCCTTAAGGAAGGGATCCAACAGCTGAGGGAAGTGGCAGTATTGAGGTACTCTTTGGGAGGGATGGACAGCATGATAATGACCCCGACAAGGTCAGGTGCACAGGGCAAATGCTGTGGAGTCTAGCAAATCTTGGGCCATCTCAGTACACCACCTTGATTGCAACAATCGATGCTGACACTAACCGAGAGACAGTGGGTTCTGTTGCCAACAAACTTAGGAATTATGAGAGTATGATCAATGGCCCGATGCAGGCTCATTCTCTGCTGTGATTAAATAACTCAAAGAGGAGTTCAAAGAGGAGATGAGTGAGATGAGGGAGGAGGTGAGGAAGATCAATGCAGCACCAGTGCGAGTCACAGGCACCGAAGTCAGAGCCCAACATCCCCCAGCTAGAAAGAGAGGGCACACCCCACAAGCTGACCTGTGGTTCTTTCTGCATGACCATGGGGAAGACATGGGAAGGTGGGATGGGAAACCCACTTCTGTCCTGGCAGCGCGGGTGCGTCAACTCAAGGAGGGAAACTCTAACCGGGGGAGTTCCACCAAGGTGAAGATAGCTTCAACCTCCTATGACCGAGCTGTCGGGTTCAATCTGTCAGATCCTCTTGAAGATACCTCTAGTATGTATGCCCAGGAAAGGAATAATAACCAGTGTTAGAGGGGCCCTGTCTCTAGCCAGGGAGAGGCACAGGAAAACCGGATCTTCTGGACAGTGTCGATCTGATGGCCTGGCACATCAGAGCCACAGAAAAATGAAACCTTAGCTGATACTGGTGCACAGTGTGCCCTGATACCATCAGGACATGCAGGGGCAGAACCTGTTTCCATTGCCGGGGTGACAGGGGGATCAATCACAGCAATTGACCCTGGTGGGAGCCGAGGTGAGCCTGACTGGGAAGGAGTGGCAGAAACATCCCATTGTGACCGGCCCAGAGGGCCTTTGTGTTCTGGGCATGGACTTCCTCCGGAACAGCTATTACAAAGACCCAAAGGGACTCAGATGGGCTTTTGAAAGAGCTGCTGTAGAGGCAGAGGGCATTAAGCAGTTGAACACCTTGCCTGGACTATCAGAGTACCCATCTGCAGTAGGACTCCTGAGGGTGGGAGAGCAATGTGTGCCAGTTGCCACCTTGACGGTGCACAGCCAGCAGTACTGAACAATGGTGCATGGCCTCCTTAAAACCACCTTGAAGGCACTGGGTGGGGGGACTTTCAAGAACTAGGAGATTAATTTAGCAAAGGCCACGAGGTGAGCGAACACTGGAGGTTTCACTAACAGAGCAGGCCCTGCCCAATCTGAGCCCTTGGGAACAAGATGGAGATAAGGTCCCAGTGGTACATATGAGAGGCATGCTGGGAAAAACTGGGTCAATTCTGCAACTCCAGGAAGCTAGAAGTGTAACAAAACAACATGTTTTGCATCAAAGTGTAATAAAATTGGAAAAAAAAAACCCACCCTGTTTCTCACTGCAAGCAGGCAGACTTGAAGACTTTACCAGAACCTGGAAAGAGAGCTTTTGTAACACCATGACTTAAAATGTATATATCAATACAGTATTTTTTGAACTTTACCGTAAATCATGCTTAACATTAAGGAAAATTACAAAATAGTTCTCGTACAATCTCTAACATTTCATAACATTACACACACTGGACACAATCAAAACCTCCTTGGAAAAATATTATTCATTGGCTTTGTCCTAATTATTTAAAAGCTATCTCATCTGTTCCAACCAGGATTGTCCTTTTTGACACTGCCTGCATTCCTGCCTCCCAAGGAATACTTCTGTTACTTCTAACTTTTTCTGCTGCATGTGTAGAAGGTATAGAAAATATTAGCTGCAAAATAATTACCTATACACATAATAAATAAGACTTCAGACTAGATGCATAGACCACTCTCATCATGCTGGCAATTAAGCTGGTGTATTTCTAGAAACTGAAACATGTTCTTTGTAAGTGCTACAAACTTTTATATTTTGTTTCTCAAACTCCATTCTATTCCAGCTAATTGTCTAGTCTGCTATCTGCTAATTAGCTGCAAGTCAATAATTGAAGTTTCCGTCAACATGATTTGAATTTCAGCTATAAAGTAATGAAAATTAATTTCCACTAGCACACCTTAGAAATTCTTCCAATTAGCTGCCTTTTCTCCTTTTTTATTCCTGTGGGATGAATACTTATAGTCCTGAACTTTATTTGTTGCTGCACATATATAACCAGGATTATTTTCCAAAAGCCTATTAATGTTTTCTTTTTATAAATCACACCTAATCTATTTCCAATAGGATAGCTGCCCTTATAATGTTAAGCAATTAGCATCTTGAACACCATTTTGTAATAAAACTTAATTTGCAATAATTAGAATGTAACAAAAAATAAATAGTTACCATTAGATACCTACAGGCATTTTGCCTGGATGATAAAATAATGAAGCCATCTATAAATGGTTTCCTCTTCAAAGTAAAGATTTAACATACAGACTCTTCAAAATAATATATCAAGACAATATATTTTAAAATTTAAATATGATCAAACTTTAAGACACAGTCCAAAACTGCAAACAGAACAAAAGCAATTTCTCTTTTCCTTATTGCAAACATTCAGAAGTCTGAAAGCAAAATGTATAAGCTAATAACAAAAAAAGTCACTTTTTGGTTTTAGATGTCTCACTTTTTTTTTTTTTCACTCATGTTAGCTCTTGCAATGGCACAAGATATACAAAATAATTTGTAAAATATCTTTTCCTGTAAATCTAAATACATTGGACCCATTTCCTTCTTCATTTGCTGGCTTTAGCTATGGGTCCTTCTGAGAAGACATTTTTTATGGAATGCTACTAAAGAAGACAGGATTCACTGAAGGAAGAGCAGGCCTATCAAAAGCATTGTTTTCCAGCAGAAAGAAAGTAGGAAAGAAGAGACTGGATAAGCATTTTAAAACTACTTTATTGTACATTAGTTTTGCTCTGGATTCACTGCATTAGAAGGGGAGCATTGTGATGCCATGTTAAATGTTGTACAAGCACAGCTGGACCTGACTCCAAGAGATTTACCTATTTGTATAGACAGAAAATTGTATAGGTATTTGTATAGACAGATAATTGCACTAATGGCCATATTTGGTCAAGAAAGAGATGAACTTCCAGGTGCAAAATCATACAGGGTGGAGACCTTGCTTTCTGTTTGTACACTGAGCTGAGAGGGGACAACAGAAGCATTCACAAACTTGAAGGGAAAAAAAGGGTTATAATGAACTTAGGTTTCCCTCTGATAAATTACATCGGATGCTTTAAAAGTAAGTGGAAGATTTGAAAAGAAAACAAGCAGCACATGAGACTACTCTCTTCAGACACAAATAAGGAAGTTCACTATGCCAGTATCTCAGTTCTGGGCAAAACTTTGTAATTTTCAGCTGTGAGCCCTTTATGTCAGGTCTCCAACAATAAATCATGAGTAGCCTGCATCCAGTGCCTCACTAAGCTCTGATAAATTCCTAAAGGGGTTTCTGGGTACTGCACTGAATATTCCCCAACAGCAACTGTCATCTGTCATTGGACTGATTCAGTGCCATTAGAATTGTGCTAAATAGAAGAAGGGGAGAGTATTAATTTGAAAGTTACTGACGGACATATATCTGGGTAGATCAGAGCTGGGCAATCACCAACCATATTAAATTTAACAAGAGCAAGTGCAGACCTCTCTACCTGGAATGGGATACTTCCAGATATACAACTGGAAGGACAAACTGGGGGACATTGCTGGAGAGCAGTGCCATGTAAAAGATCTGTTGAACACAAGTCACCAGTGGACCCTGACACAAAAGGGCCAACCTGTCTTGCACTGCCAGCTGGTCAGGGGACATGACTGTCACAATCTGCATTGCTGCAGTCACACCTCGAGTGCTGTGAGCACTTTTGGGAGTCAAAAAAGACAAAAAACTGTAAGGGTGTCCAGAGGATGGCATGACTGAAAAATAAAACAATATTTAATAGATTCTTGTAGCAAAGGATTGTTTCTCTCACTCTTAAGGATTAACATAACCCAAAAAGGACTTTCCCACTTTTATCATAGAATAGATATCCTCTGCATCAAAATACAAAAGTATTCTAAAAGCAGAAGGCTTTAAACATCACTTTGTGTGACAGAATATGATGACCCTCTGCTAGAGAGAGAAAAACTATCAAGAAGGAATTAAAACTAAAAACTGATTGGAAAGCAACCCTAGAAAAATATTACCTAAACAGCAAGCCTTTGATAGCAAGTTGACATTTCTAGAACACAGAAGAATCCCTTGAGTCAGAAACACTACAAATGTAAGCACAAGGTCTCCTAAATTCTGCTCTGGGTGTTTTGAATGAGCAATGAGGACAATATCTGGATGGCTAATCCAGGAAAGGCTGATCTACACATTCTGCTGTGTCTGTTGTGCACTCTGAAAACATGAAGTACAAAAAAAATTAACTACCATTCTTCAGCACGTGTCACCCTAAGATCGCAACAAGGTTTGCTCATATGAAACATTTGCACTGCACAGTGTCCACGTGTCTTAGGAAATAAAGGTTTATTCTCCTAGAGCTGGTGCAGTCAGCTCTAGACTAAGAACTGGTAGGGAGCCAGACAGCTATTCTGGCCAAAATACAGCCCAGACTGAAGGAGCAGACCAGGATAATACACTCTAGCAACCAAAAAAGCTTAGAATTTGTTATTCAGTATGTATCTATCTTTAGCATAGTCCCTAACACCAGTGTGGATGAGAACTGGACTGGATCAGAATCATCTGACTTTCAGGGACAACTGGTCTTCCCTTAGATGTTGTCCACACACAAGAAGTAAAACTGCACTTTGTGGAAGGTGGCGATCAAAAAATTAAAATGAGAAACAACCTTTTAATGTGCCATGTTTCTCATGTCCTGGATTTCAGCTAAAGGCCACGAAACTGTGGGTAGGACCGAACAGTGCAGGAATTCAGGGTGGGGGAAAGGTGAGCACGGCACACAAGTTGTGTTGTTGGAAGTTTTTCCATGCCTGATAATAGACTAAAGCTCCAAGGAAGAAAACAGGACGAAAATCACTTTCCCCCCACTGCTTTTAACAATTGGAAATTCCTCCTTTTCATTAATTACATCATCAATTTGTTTCTATTGGTATCTTAATCTTCCTCAAAGCCATTTCACCCCTTTTGGGAGCACCAGCAGAATATTATACATCTTAGTGTTTTTACAGAACCTCAGAAGATGGCCCTGGTCATTCTGAGCTGAAGTCAGTCCAGGCTAAGTACTGCCGACACACTCTTCCACAAGATTAGCCCCCAGCACAAGTTTAATTTCCCACGTTTTCTAAGGTGAAGAGTGTGGAAGATAGGCAGACAAAAAATTGGTATAGGTTAACCTGGAACCTTACATTTGTCTTCATGTCCTGACTCCAAGTGTCTTTGAGGAAATAAGCAATAACTTCAGTATTTTTATACTCCTTCTACCACTGAGCCACAAGTTATTACAGCAACCCAATTTCTAGGTAGACCTGCAAAATGTGATGCTAATGTGAAAAATGTATGAACTGGCTGAGGTCAAAGACACAAAGGAATTTTCATTTTAACTGGTTTCTTCCCTTTAAAGGCCTGTGTTCAGATTCCACCCAATTTCAAATATACTACACAGTACGGAAATACAACTGGGAATGTTCCTAAACAAATCTTCAGCACTTGGCCATCTACACTGTTGATAATGCCTTTAAAATATAAATCATGATACAACAAACATTAGTTCCTCTAGGGTTCTCTTCAAGACATTATCTCACACAGCCCAGCAGGGTCTAATTGATCTCAGTCATCTTTTTAAGTTAAATCACAGGTTTGTCAAATGTGTCTCCCAATCAGGGCCTTAGATTACTCATATGATTAAAGTTAGAGCCAGAAACAAGACTCTTGGCCATTCCAGTTATGACTTGTTTAGGAAATTGATATTGTCATTTTCTGCATCATTTGCTGTTTCTCCAGTGAATTACTTTCCTGTCTTTGGTTCTCCTAAAGAAATTTCAACCTTGTGGGAGAATAAAAGTAATTTAAAAACCTGGCAAATTTAACTTCAGGCAGAATCTGAGCTTCTTGTTAGAATTAATGTACCTATTGATCTATTAAAATAATAAACTAAAACTCACAGTCTGTCACAGAAAAGAGTAAGGTGTTTGAGGTCAAACACTAATTTATCCTTTAAAGGAGGGGGATATAGGGTTTCTTAAACCATATATAGGTTAACCTGGCAGCTTTCCAAGACAGGATGAGAAGAATAAATAGGAATAACGTCCTATGGAATACACAGGGAAACAATTGGTCATATTAAGCCTTTTTTTTTTTTCTTTACACAGACTGAACTCTCTGTAATAATACAGAGATGATGCAAAACATTCATTCTTCTCAGGGACACGTGTTAAACTGCCTAGTGATAAGGCTTTTTCGTTTTTTTTCAGACCATGTTAGTTAACAAAGTTTATTTTAAAGCAGTCTTAATTCTGCAATGTACCTTCTGTGAACTTTTGTCCTCTTCTCCAATCTTTCCTCAATACAGCTGCAGCTATTACACGTTAGGAAGAAAAGGTCTGCTTTAGACTTTCAATATCAAAGACAAAACAAATCAATTCTAATTTTTCAGGAGATGAAACCACTGATGCAGAAGGTCATTAAATACTGTCTGCTTTTCAGCGGCACTGGAGCCCAGAATAAAGGATCTTACAAAATGACAATCACTGAGATTGAGAGGATGAAGAGATAGGAGAAGTTTCTGCTCAGGAGGGGGCCCTGAATAGATTTACAAAAGAGACATCCTCTTTATTAATCCCATATTACTGATTATATCCACTGAGTACCCAGGTGCTATCCCAGTGATGCAAATCCTTACACAGTATAGGAATTTATGACCCAAAATTCCAAAGCAAAATTAATCTTTACTGCCAGCTGTCCTCCACTAGCATCACTACGTACCTGTAGCTTAATTTCAAATTTAAAAAACCGCTAACAAACAAACTGATATTTTCATTTCAACCAATTCAGTCATGTTTCTTTCTGATACTTTTACTATGGAATCTTTATCACAATAATTACCACAAAAACATATTCAAAATGGCCAAAATTCACATATATTACTATGTCAAATGGAAGCAAAAACCATATTGCATAGCTGGAACCCAAAAGCAATATTAAACAAAAGAGCAGGAAATCTGAAATTGGCATCTATGATTTAGGCCTGACACTGGACCACAATCTGCAAAGATGGCACATAGCAATTTACACATCAATTCTTCCTGCATCATTTGGAAACCCTTATCAGCATAGCTGCCGTCCCTTAGTCCTGTTGGGTGCTTCATAACGTCCCTGAATTTTTATTTCCGTGATCAAAACTTCTTGTGTGAATATATTAGATATTCATCACAATTGTAAGTCGGACCTAAAAATATCGGTTTGTTTTACCTTCCCTTTTTTGCTCATTTTCTTTCTCTACCTAGTCTCTTTCCTTTTATTTTTTAGTTGCCTTTTGCTTAGCAAGTATTGGGTTCATCCAGACAAAAGCATTTTTCGCTGAGCTTGTGACCTATGAGGCAGTCAAGAGCATTGACCTAAACAGTTCCATGTTCAAGTTTGTCAGGTCACAAAACTCCTGGTACGACTTTGAGCTGAGCCCATGTTTCTACAGAGGCAGCAAAAGGCTGACTGAAAAACAAACAAACAAAAAGGACTTTTTTCACTTTTATTCTTGGTTTCCTCTCCTCTTTCCTGCATTTGTCTCCTTTTCACATACAAGAAATAGGCTTGACTTCAGTAATAGCTTCTGCCCTTCTCAAATAACTGTCTCTATTAACTCTCCCTTAGCCAACCATCCTTACAAGAAACGTTTTATATTATCTCAAAATAGATTGTGTCGGTTGTTGTTACAAACAGCAATTCCTTTTTCTCCTGTATCTTTGGAATACATTTAAAGACCTGCAATCATGCACTGCCCTTGGGATTAAACTGGCCACTCTACACTTCAAACTGCAAGCCCTGCTTCGCTGGCCAGTGGCATAGGCTACCTGAAGTGGTCTTGCTCTGTATTTGTACTCAGTGATTTTCCATCCAAAACAATGTGGTTTCTCTAATGCAACACTGTGTAAATTCATTTGCAACATCTGCACATTTAAACCAGGCAACGTGGTTTATTTTCCTAAACTCACCATATTCCACAGACTGAAAGCAGAAATGGATAGTCCAATAGCAAGTTATGTTACATAAATGCTTTAGCAGGCTCATTAGTCAATACACACATTCACTTCCAAAGTTCATGGAAATTAATGTGAGCGAATTGATTCTCTCATTCTCAGATGCGGAACGAATAATAAAGAGTATTACTGAAACTACAGTTGTTAACAGAACTGTAATTAGGATTTTAACAATTAGAGTTACTATTTAAATTTCAACAGTCATCTTTTTATGGTCATGTTAATTAGGAGAACATTATAAGGTAAGCAGTACTATATGCTTTCAGTGAAAAATTATTTTGTGAAGTTATACTGCCTTCAGTATATTACACACAATCTTGAAAAGTAGCCTTTCTAAAGCAACTTGCATGCTATCAAACTTATGTAATATTTTAAGCTTTTTAAAATGTAAAGAAGAATTTTCACAGGCTCAATATTTAATCAGTGCTGAAATCTTGAGAGTTATCCCTGTATGAAAATGTCATCTGCCTCAGGCGCTCTGAAACAGAGCCCTGCCCTGAGCACAGCTGCTCCCTCAGTTTGGGTTCCTGTGCAAACTCCATGTGAGTGCACCCAGAGACTGCCCCACATTGCTCTGGAGCTGGGGACATGTCCCAGGTCACAGGTGGCACTAGATGCCTGACCTGGCCAGGTGCCAGGCCTGGCCATACCCACTCGATGCCCACTGGCCCAGGCTGCACATCACCTGGACACACTTGTGTTGTGAGAAAGGCTGGGGCCCACCCTGCCAAAGGCCAGGTAAAGGGCAGCCACTGCTGTCTGCCTGCCCACAAACCAAGTTATTTCACACCAGGGAAGGTGGCAAGGCAGGAGTTACTCTTGATAAACCCACATTGACTGTGCACAATCGCCTCTTCTCTTTCAAGTGCCCAGAAATGCTGCTCTGAGAGGACTCAGCTTATGGTTTGACCTGGGACAGAGCCTGCAGGGAGTTACCTTCTGCTACCTTGGGACAACAGCACTTAGGCCACACTTTTCCTAGGAGATAATTTAATGCTATATATATATATATATATATATATAGCTGAACATGGCCTGTCCAGCTCTGAAATCAGATTCAAAACCCAGAAAAACTGAAGTGAGTGCTCAAGTAATTTCATTTGAATGGAGTGAGTGCTCAAGTCATTTGTGAACTGCTGAAAGCTGCTACTGCATTAAGTGACAGGACACCTCTATTACTTGCTACGCCTATATTAAATATTTTTCTTAGCTGAATGACAAAATTTCGGTTCTTGTAACTATACTTCAATCAGTGTGACAAGTATATAAAATTTAAATTAACTGTATTATGATAAGGTCCTTTGGAATGGCTAAAAGCAAAATGCAAATCTGTCATCCAAGACAATTAAGAAACATTTCTCTTATTCTATTTATGTGTATTTTGCATAAAAGTCACATGAAGATCACCTGTCATTCCACAATATCAACATCCATCAAATAACAACATCTTCCATTATCAACTGTTTGTTATAATAGAAACAGAGTCCCTGAAATACAACGTTCTAGAAGGATAAATGACTCTTACTTTGAAAATGAATGTCCCTGCTTCACCTTAGTGTTTATCTCCTATGAGTGCCAAGGGATGCTGAGACATTCATCCAGCAGTGGGAGGACATTATCCCGTTGCAATGTTCTGTTCTGATATTCTCTCTTTAATAATCAAGGTCTATTATCAACATCCTGGATCTACAAAGCTCCATCTTCCAGTACGTGTACCATGTACACTGGGATCAATCCTGGGAGCTACTCGCATGATGGAGCCTTTTAGAGAACCTTGAAAAAGGTTTCACTATTTTGTGGCCTTCTGTCCTTAGCTCTGAGACACTGAGTCACGGACTGAGCCCAGCAAGGAATCTGAATCGTTTATTCAAAGAAACAAGCGGGTTTTACACACTTTTTCAAGGCGCAGTATTTCCTTACACTGTAATTCTCACTACATGACCTATCCCATGTTGCCACATCAGCAACATGCTTTCTAAATGTCCTTCTATGGGGCGATCATGTGCTGTTCAGGGGTCTGTCAGCTTCTATCAGGCTCCTCTCTGCAGGGCTGTCGCGTGGCATCTCCTGCCCACAAGATCAGGCAGAGACAACTGCTCTGTGCCATCGTGTGCCCCTTTGTGCCACCATGTGCTTCTCTGTGCCCCTCTGTGCCACCATGTGCCCCTCTGTGCCACCATGCTCCCCTCTCTGCTGCCATGTGCCCCTCTGTGCCACCGTGTGCCCCTCTGTGCCACCGTGTGCCCCTCTGTACTGTCTCTGTGCCACTGTGTGCCCCTCTCTGCCGCCGTGCACCCCTGTGTGCTGCTGTGTGCCCCTCTGTGCCACTGTGTGCCCTTCTGTGCCACCATGTGCTCCTCTGTGCCCCTCTCTGCCGCTGTGCGCCCCTCTGTGCCGCTGTGCACCCCTCTCTGCCCCTCGTGCCTCCGTGCGCCCCTCTGTGCCCCGCTCTGTGCTGCTGTCTGCCCCTCTGTGCCCCTCTCTGCTGCCCTGTGCCCCTCTGTGCCACCGTGCGCCCCTCTCTACTGCCATGTGCCCCTGTGTGCCCCTCTGTGCCACCATGTGCTCCTCTGTGCCCCTCTGTGCTGCCATGCACCCCACTGTGCCTCCGTGCGCCCCTCTGTGCCTCTGTGTGCCCCTCTGTGCTGCCGTGTGCTCCTGCAGGCGAGCCCACAGCTGAACTCCGTCCCATCTCTTCCCACAGTTAGCCAATACCAAATGTGGAAAAAAAAAAAAAATGGGACACACGTATGATTTTAATGTTTGATTCAAATAAGGGCCAACAGCAAATTTTTAATTGGTTTAATAAATTTGATTTTTGAAGGTTTATGATTGTGCTCACTTTAAGGTCTTGAATATAAAAATGTATTTATTAATTTTAGTAATTTTAGTTATTTCAGCTCAGAAAACCATTCTGTGAACTTATAATTTGATGTTGTTGAGTTAGGGATGGGTGAAATGATTTGTATGATTTTAGAAGGTAGATGAATGCTTATTTGAAAGTATGGGTTTTTTTAATACAGAATATTGTGAATATTATTTTTATTGGTTTTAAAGTAAAATCATTTTATTTGATTGGCACACTGGACTTAGGTCAGTGTGGTAGAACATATCTATAAACAATATGAATGGAAAACAAGATACTATATTTTTTTACATTCTTCTTGGACTTTTTCTCAGGCTTAGCCTGGTAGAAATCTTTTTCTTTTTCTTTCTGATTGAACTGAGAATATCTACAATAATTGCGCTCCCACCTGCAGAGATATGAACAAAAATGCAAGCCTTTTGTAGAATGAAGCAGTTAGCTGAATTCTTTCCTCTGATACAGAATATAACTAAGCCCAAAATACTGAAAGTATGCTCAGGGTGTACAAGAACATCAGCATTTCAGCTTCAAAAAAGGCCTCTGACCTTCCCTTTCATACCTGTCACTTTCAGAGCCAGAGAAATTGGCCTAAACATTCTTCTAACCCCACCTATTCAGACTGGCTGCAGGATCAGGGTCACATAGATACAACTGACAAAAAAAAAAAAAAAAAAAAGAAAAAAAAGAAAGAAAAATCTTTATTCCACCAGATACTGCAAAAAAAATATGCTACATCTCCTTGAAGGAAATCTGCCGATTCTGTTTAGGGCTTATTATCAAATAGCATCAGGAATCAAAGTGGATGTTTTTTGTCACACAAAGGACATGGCAGCCATGCAGATTTATTTATTCATGCAGAACTTGGAAACAGTAAACACAAATTAGGTTCCCAGCTAAGTCACTAGTAAAATGAAGACATGGGAGTCTACATCTATTTAGAAACATACAAATCAAATACTAACAGAGAATACTAGGAACAATATCTTCATCTCCCAGTGTTTTGAACTTCAGAGAATTTTCCCTATTCTTTTCTGCATTATAAATTCTTCTCTTCCATGCCCAGTATCATGGAAGTGTAGAATAGGTGTCTTCTCTCTTTAGGTTTAGTCGAAAACAAGCTCTCAAACCCACTTTGAGCCTTTTTTCTCTGATTAGTCCTACTTTGGGGTTGAAGCTTCCTTAGTTGAAAAATTCGGTTTTTAAAGCATTCCACAATACACCTACACCATAGCAAAGATTTTATTTTTAAGGTTTAACTAACATTCACCAGGAGTTCCTACAACAGTGGAGTTTCAGTCTCTAGATACTTCCAATCACTTTGTTTCATACATTTCGAATACAGTCAACCTGGACATAATTTCCAATTAAAAATAAAATAATAATGTGAATTTTATGTTCACCTAAGACCAGTGGGAAAAAAAAAAACAAAAAAAACCAAAAAAAACCAAAAAACAGGAAAACCAGAATAAAACCAGGAAAGATGCTGCCACTGAAAGCAATATCAAGGTTTTTGCCTGACCTAGAAGTATTTCAAACATACACATTTCATTTGATGTGTGCATGGAAGTATTTTCAGTTCCACACAGAATTTCTTTAAAGTTAATAACTTGGAACCACTTCTAGGTTTCTGGACACACAGGAAAATGTTTATATTCCTCTTTCTGCATTTGGCAGGGGAAGTCCTCAAGAACTATAGTTTGGCAAAAATAAGAAAATGTCACCCAAAGTATTGATGTTGTCAAAAGAAAAGAAGGGCCTAAACAAAAAAATTGGCTGCTGCATAGAACACCAAGATCAAAGTGGTTTTCCAAGTGCTACCTGACAAGCCAGCTGGAGAGGAGAGGCCACGCCTTGTGCTCCATGTCCTGCAATATGCAGCATCCGTGCCACTAGAAAATCACTGGAGATTCTGACATTTCAGATCTGCTCTTCTGCATGAACATTCTTTATAAGATTTACCAAAACAGTTATAAACTACTGCTTTTTTCCTTAGGATTTCTGTTGTGCTTCTAAACTCACACTACTTACTGTCATTTCAACTTTGTTTACCAATGCTTGCCCCACACGTAAGTCTACACCTGAAGAGATCTAAAAGAAATACTAAAAAGAATTCTAACAACCTCATCACTGATACATCATATTTGCTGGATGGACAGCATTCAGATACTTTCTACTTTAAAAGTCAGATTTGTCCATAACACTTGCTTATTTTCCCTGACATTAACAGTATATATTTCATTTCCTAGCTATTTTGAAAACATACAGCCCAACTGTTAAGTCATAGCATCAAGAGCATGTAATAAAGCATCTTTGAAGAAAACAGCAACACATTTTTAAGAGGAACACGAAAATCCAAGCTTATATACTTGGTTTTTTTTCTTTAAGCTACTAAGCTTTAGAATTTTAAACAGTAAAACTAAGATGCAGAAGAAGGACACAGTAAGTAAATACAAGTTAGGACAACAGGATGCTTTAACCTAAGGCACCTTTCACATCATCTTAAACAAGTTAAGATTCTGCAGCAAAGTACATCTAAGAGATCATTAAGGATTATGTCAGCATCATGCTACATTTCACTGAAATGCAGTCACCTCTGGGATAAACACAAACATCAATTTAAAGGGTACATGCTCTGCAAAGCAGTTAAAAGAAGTTTCCAAAACCGCAGTGACACAGCAGCAAACTGAGCTTATTTGGCCTACCATGTACATCCTTCAAGCCTCAGCAGTGATTAAGTATGGTAAATTTGTGTTTATTGGGCAGATTCCTGGGACAGCAGAAAGGAACTAAATGATGGGGGGCTCAGCTGTGGCTGTGTCATAAACCAGGGGGACATGAACATCTCTGAAACCAGGAAGGACTGAAAGCCCTGAGCACCTCCAGCTGTCACACCCGGGTGTTCCAGGTCACACCCAGTGAGGACATGATAATATTATCAGCCCTGTGTCCTTTGCCTGGGGAAACTTTGCCCCAGGACTTTGGAACAGAATGAATCTATGATTGTCTGCATCAGATACCTGAAGCATGTCCAGGGCACAAAAGTACAAAGGTATGTGCAGAAATACTAGGGCTGGAAATAGGTATTGTATGACCCCTGTATCATTACCTTAAAAGCAACCAAAAACCCAAAGGTGGCCCTTGTAACCCCATTCTCCTCTGCTACACTGAGAAACCACCAGCACCCAACTCCTGGCACACCACCACACTAAATATTTATATGAAACTTCATTAGAAATTCAAGGAATGCAAATTGTAAGATAAATTATAAATGTTCCTCCCTAGTTTTAAAGTACCATGCAGCAGCACTATGAATTATATGGGTAAATCTGGGCTATAGCTCAAGGAGAAGAGACAATATGTTTACATAATTCTGTTCAGATCAATAAGGGTTGAATAATAACTAAATCCATAAAGACATAAAGAGGCTTCAGGGAACCTACTTTTAGTATTAAGGAACTGCCTTTGCACCTAATTTAAAACATACAATAGACAAACTATTACAATTCTGAGATCCTTGTTATGTTATATATTTAACATTTGTAATGCCTCTCACAAGTCCAAAATTAATAATTGATGATCTGTTATTTGGAAAATAACCTAAAGCATCTTAAGATATGTATAATTTGCCATACAGATGTATTTTCTGAACTGCCATAGGAGCATCTTAATTTCATGTCCAACACTTATTCTCTGAGATTAAGAGTAAAGCATTAAAATCAATAGGATTAAAAATGTATAGATAAATAATACCTCTTACACTGCTTCCTGATATTAGCAGTGTACTTTTAGCAGAGAAGTGTATTAAAAGGGGTAGGTTACAAATAAAATAATTACAATCAATAATTTTAATTGTTCAGTTACATATTCCATTAGGACTCCATAAAGCACACTTATGTACAGCTGAACTAAATCTAAAACTCCATTCTGTGTTAACCTTCCTATTTTTCAAGGTGATTTTTTTCTTAAATTAGTGCCAGGGTTAATTTACAGAACAGGACTTAGAGGAAGAAACTCACCCCCTAAAAAACCACAAACATTTGTTCCCACACCTGATGTGCTCAAATTCTCCACAACTCCTGTAACTACAATCATTACTACCATTTTTGCTCATTATAAAAGTAAAAAATTGCCACTAAGTATGAGCTAGAAACTCAGCAACCTTATATATTTCCTTGTTTTGCTTCTTCTCATCCTAAAGATTCCAACTTTTTTTCTTCCCCAGCTCAAATTTTGTATTTGCTTATAGCAATCTGAGCACGTTTTCCTTTCAGTGCTTTTTATTGAGCTTTACCTCATACTCCAGGCAGTTACCTCCTCTGTATAGGAAATTTGCTGTGTTTGTGGCTGCAGCTGCAGAGTTCCTGCCACTCCTGTCTCACTGAGATGTTCTGTCCACCCAACACCCAGCTCATGGCAGGGAAGCAAAGCAGCCCCTCGCCTGCTGCTTACAGCCAGCACCTGAAGGGTTTTTTTGACAATCAGTCACACGAGCCACATGCTGCTGAAACTCGGGTTTCTTAGAGGAAGCCTTTGGACCTTGTTTGAGATATCGTCCCTGGAAGCACTGCTGATGTAAATCTCCCTAATTGCCAACTGACAACAGGCAAATATTTTCTTCCTCTTTTCCTTCCCCACCCTTCTTGCTTCTGTGACTGGGAGAGAGGGAAGCCTCCTCTCTGCCCAGTCCTCCCCCAGCTCAGCTTACAAATGCCCACAGAGACAGGATTGTGCCAGGGGACAGCAGCATCAGCCCAAGGTGATCTTTGCCAGGTTTACTCATGTTTACAGAAGTTTCTAAGGGGCACGTTGTGGATTTTAACCACAGAAAACTTACACACACGCAAAACAAAGCACTGCTGAGCAGAGATTGCTCAGCACATGCTGGGCTTCCCAGATCCCAGTGTCTCAGCTGGAAGAGGAGTCTGCACCAGCAGACTCAACATGGTGAGTGTTTGGGACCCAGCACCGTGGACACAGACTGTGCTGTCCTGGGCAGGGGCACAACACCACCCCAAGTCTCCCACAGTCCTGACTTTCAGCTCCTTCTATTTTCTAGGATAAAGAATCTCCTCAGAAAGGCTGCAAAATTCAATTTTGTGACATTTTTGAAAGATCCTGGGATGGCTCTAACTTCAGCCATGCTACATCTTGAAAAAAACAATGAGCTACTGTCATAATGTTTGACTGCAGATTCCAAAGGGAAACACTGCACTGGATACACTCCATTTAAATCAACATGCACATTTTTCTGTTCAACACCATGGGATGCAAAGTTTCAAATGTTCAAAAAAACCTAGAAGTTGTCAGATTAATCAGAGGATATAGCGGAGCATGTCTTTTATATTTGTCCTGCATAAACCTCCACAGACATAGTAGGCCATCACATTTCAACAAAAATATCTCAGTACAAACAAGACTGAAACAAATAGTCAAAAGGAACATCAAAGAGCAAAGCAGCAAGAGCTTGCTCTTCTAAAGTTATCAGTTTTCATCACTAAAGTGGAGGGATGAGAGACAGAAGAGGAAATGACAGATGCAGTCATGTAAACCAAGCTATGGATCTGGGAATGTGAGATGTCCAACAAACACTGCAATTAGCAGAGAGACACGTACTGCTGGCTGAAATATTAAATCTTTGTCTACTTTCTACTGTTACATTAAATATTGGTATCTATTCATTCTATCACTGCAGGTGGTTACAAGTTTATTCTAAAAGAACCCAAGAAACAAAATCCCACCACCCCCAGCAGAAGGTTAAGTGTTCAGACTGTGAAATGCATTTACCTGAACTTCAGTTAAGTTGATCAAAGAATGTTCATAAAAGAACCCTCCAGCTTTGAATTTCATCAGTGAAGAAAACCACCAACAAGGTCCAAAGTGTCAATCAATTTTTCACAAACAATTGCAGCATCCCATGAAGTCCATACGTGCATTCAATATATACACAAGAATTATTACAGAGCACTCCAGGGTACCTTCCTGTCTAGTGCATAGAATTATTTCAACATTAATTTTGTTACACATTATTAGTATTGCAAGAGCACCAAAATTCTGGTCACATGAAATCCCAGACAGAATTTCTCATGGTAGATGTAAAAGCCAAATTTTCCAGCATGCACAAAAGGCCCCTGGTTTCCATGGTGTAGAAACTCCAAGTCTCTTGGCACCCCCACATAGCTGAATCGCTGCTTCTGCTGTTGCCTAAATCAACATAGCAAATGGTCTGCAAATTGCATTCAAAATTGTATGATAATGTTAAACAGTTCTCCCTCCTCCTTCCATTAAAGATGAAAGTATTTAAAAATCTACCACACAGCGCTTCTCCTTAAACTATGTTCATCTATAACCTAGGGCTGGCGAGATGAAGAAAAGCCTGCAGAAAGTGCAAAGTTATGACACATTTCCCTGGGCAGCCATTTAAAGGTTCAAATATAGCACTTCATCCATTTTAATAACAGCTTTAGGAAATTGAAGTAAATGTAAAAAAAAAAAAAAACCTGTGCAACTTTTAAAATTGAACTCTCTCATAACCTTCAAAACATTACTATGAAACAGCTGTGCTGCTTTTTCCAAGAACCACTCCCTTTCCTCCTTTTCATCAACCTAAATAAAACCAAAAATAAGGATGAAAAAGAAAATAGAAAACTGACACACATTAAATTTCCCTCACTGTTACCCCTTGACTCCCTTTATGCATTACTACTGGCTACTTTCTCATCTGAGAACAGCATTCTCCTGTCCTTAAAATGACCATGCAATAATTATGTTATATTTAAAGCTCCCGGAAACACAATGATAGTTTTTCTTCTACATTCTGAAATAATGCAGCAGATCTTATTTTCTCCTGCATTTTAATGGGGAAACAATCTACTAAGAGAGCAGATTAAAAGAAATGTTCAGGGGAAATGCTGAGGGCAAACACTCCTCCTGAGCTTTACCTTCACACAGAACTGATAAAGCCTGGGGGCTCCCCACACAGCTGACCTGCCCTAGCCCCCAGCCCAGTCCCCCCAGCATCTCCCAGCCTGGCTGAACTGGGGGCTGCTGGCACAAACGGTAGCCAGGGAGCCCCCTGGGCACTGTGGCTTGGCCAACTCTGCCTCACACCCCAACTTGGGGCTGCTGCTCCCCAAAGGAAGAAGAAACATGAAAATAAACTCCCTGTCATGGTTTGATGCTGGCACAATGCCAGTGCACCCATGAAAATATATTTTTCTCTAATGACTGCTGTGAGATGTGACCAGAAACAGAGCAGAGGAGACTCAAGCTTAAAAATAAAGAAAATAACTTTATTAACCTACAACTATATTAAAAGGAAGACACAGAATTCAGAATGAAAACCTTCCAAAACATTCCTCCTCCCCCCACCCAATTTCCACCAAAACACCGTGAGACACAACCCTGGATTCCTGATCAAGTTACCACCCTTCAGATAATCAATTCTCAGTTCATCAAGGGAGACAGGAGTCTCTCTTGCACCATAGACTCCCCCAGGAAACACAGTTCCAACCTCTTGACATGATGTTTCCATGTCACACATGGCACCACCCAGAGAAAATCTGCCACTGTGGCACTCTTCTTTTCATGTCACAGTGCTCTCACCACCGTGCATGGACAGACTGCTCATAGGGCTCCTTTAAGGATGCTTTGCCAAGGACCAAAAGAACAGCTTCTCATTTTGGGACAACTGTCCCCCATATTTTCTCCTCCCCTGGGGCCGAGAGACTCGAGAACAGAGATCTCCTTCTTCCCAGAGACAGAGGGCACCACCACACCCTTCTCAGCTTTTCTCTGTTCACTTCAGTCCTGCACATGACACCACTGCAGCTGGTCACTCTCACTCCTGCACTCTCTTGGCTCAAGTCATTGCATCCTCCTAATGCAGTCTCTGTGTTGAGGAGAATTGGTTCAGTCTATGGCTATACAAGAAAAGTCCCATAAAGGTACTTTTATATTGACAGCAATTTTGTACAGATACAAAGTGTATCTCTCACTGCAGCTCTACCTTTAATGATGGTTTAAAGGAAGGTGGCTAAATGCTTGTCTTCGCGTTCATTGTGTACACCAGCTAAACGAATTTAGCTTGAACACCAAGTTTTAAAAAATTTCCTCTAAAATGGACATGGTGTCCTTCAGATGACAAATAAAGCAGTGTAGAAAGGCAGCAATTTCCAATGACTTGCCTCTAAAGCAGACAGTTCTGGCATGTATGAAGGAACAGGTCTTGGTCTCTGATAGAGCTTAATTTGCTTTTGCTTACTGCTATCTCAATTTCATAGCAATGATTTATCCCACACTCAGAAATGTTCTATTGAGGAAAAAACCATGGCATCTTTGCTTTTGGCATCTTTTGGCATCTAAAGACACTAGATTACTTCATTTATATGGTCAGTCCTTCCTCACAAGTCCTTATGCAAAGACTAGGGTAGCTCTTTTCTGTGTAGCATAAAAAGGGCAGGTGCCTTTTCACAACATGGAAAAAGTTCTCACTTTTGCACCTGCCTTAATTCAGGCATGAAATCACAGAAGAGCTGACAAGACTGTTAGCAGTCTCTTTAAAGTATTACTTGCTACATCAGTGATGTCATCAGTGGCTGTCAGGTGTTGAGTGTCAGGGCAGGATGAAGAACTTTCCTCCCACACCAGGAATGCCTTGGCATATAGGACAGAGTGCTCAAGCAGAACCTGAGTGCTGGAGTCTAACTTGGCCATCTAACATGAAAAGTTAAGCAATTCTTTGTTGACAGTCATTATTTCCATAAGTTGTGGAAGATACAGAAGACTCCAACTCCTGGCTGGAATAAATAAATAATAGTACTCCTGCATTTCTCTGGCCTTGTGGCAGCATTGCAGGAGCTCTGTGTTACAGGACACCATGCTCTCCTCCACACAAGACCCTGAGCTTTAGCTCCCTGAGGAATGTTTGTGTTTGAAGGATCACCAGAGCATGGCTGTGGCAGGGTGCTGACAGGACTTCCGAGGAGGAAATTGCCAGAATGATCTGACAGCAATTCATCAGCTCTGAGCTGTTAACACAGTGCTTTTGTGACTGCATCGCTCAGTCCAGCTCTGATCAGGGCTCTATCCCTACCTTGGTTTAATAAAACATACACATTCCCAATGCAAGTGTTAAAGCAAGAGGAAAATACTGATTTTTATTTTAACCCTTACTCCAGTTCATTTAGAGGGAAATAATGCTGTGCTGAACACATGCTGCAGACTTTGCCTTTCTAGGTTCTGCTTGTCTAAATTAATGTCCTGGGCGCTGTGGCAGCTACACAGCTTAGATTAGGCCATGCCAATACACTTCACTAATTTAGGATTTTCCACACCCTTTGCTTAAGGGCTATCCTCCTTTCTGCTATGTGTGGTAGAGGAAAGAAAACACATGTATTGTGGGGAACTATGTAATGTGAGATTCCTCTGTACCTAAAGACTCCTGCCTTTTCATGTACTTACAACTTAAAATAAGCATTCTCATTATTTTAATTTGGTTGAAGCAACCAAACTAATACCTTTAAACTGAAAAAGGGATGTGGGGAAAAAAAAGTCCCGTTCTTCAAATGTGTTTCCAAAAGTCATGGTAGAGATGCTACAAAGTCACTTAAAAAGGTCCAGCCGTCTTTTGCAGCATTTGTTAAACTTGGATTCATTCCTGTGACCAGTTAGAGGAACTTTTCAGTTTGATGCTTGTCAAGCATGGTTTTGGTAGAAACATCACTGTAAACACAAAAGGCTGAAATTTCCAAAGCCATACAGAAACCAAGATTGAGTATTTTAAAGCTACTTATTGTCCCTCAGGGTAAAATTCTTTCAGGAAGCCAACAAGAGATTTAATGCACTTAACTGCCTCTGGCTACATTACTACTCCTTCATGTTAAAATGGTGAAATTTCATTTAAACCCATAAGATTTTGTGATTTCTGGCCTAGGATGGTCATACTAACAATGACTTGACTTCATGACAAGAAACATAACCTAAGATGGCACAAACACTAAAAACCTTTAGTAGTCCTATTTATATTGAATGGGTTAACTGACCTTTTTATCATGCAAAAGGTCGTTAAATTAATGTAATACATATTTCATATTATTGTGATTAAAAAGTTTCAGGAAATGAAAGCAGATATCTGCATTTTTAATGAGACTAAATGTACATTTCAGTTCTGCCTGTCAGTGCTCAATTAATTCAAAAGGGTCTGCTAGAAGATACAAATAATAATCCCAAGACTAACAAAGTGGTGCCTTAAATAAGGGCAGATAATTTGGTTAATTGGACTGCCTATTTAGGCAGAAAACTGGACTGTTCCCAGGACTGTACCTTCATAAAAGCAAATATAAATCTACTAGAGATCCCTGTGTAGAGTAAGCACAGAATGAGAGGGTAAAGATGCTTGGAAATTAATCTCTTCAGGAGCTCTAAGAAAATGATACAGGAAGCAGGAGATGTTGTCTGAGAGGTCTGGATATGGGGACTTCTGTTTTGTCATCTGCTGATTCTGCTTGGTTTGTAGCTGTGCATCAGTTATGCTCAATTTTGAAAAAAGACAGTGTTTAGGGTGATTTGGCTGTTTGTCACAGGCTCCAGGGAGGGCTTAGTCACTGATGTTGTGATTTCCTGTGTTGTTCCCTGGGAAACGGTGATGCAGCCTGGAAATTATGATGATTCTGTGCTTTGTTTAGAAGAGAAGTAGCATAGCCAAAACTTGAGAAAATAGATCTAATCCAATATTCTTAAAATACAGTGCCATTTGTCAATGAGGGGTGCAGGGCCATGGGGATAGTGTTCTGTAATCCAAGTATCTTCATGATATTATGTTAGAAAGCTTCTGACATGTAAAAAAGGGGAGGGGGAACAGTTGATCTTAGTAGATTTTAAAAACATTTTCTCATTTCATCTCCTTGTTATTCTACCAAAGTAATTTATTATTGTTTTTGCAATTGTTATTATTTTGGGGAGGGTGGTACTTCAGCCAGTTTCCTACGGTGTATTTCAAACATGTTAACTGGGAAGTGGGACATCTTAGAAAACAAAGCAAGTACTAGAGCCAGGTAAAAGCTGCCTCCCAAAAACTCCAGCTTCTCCACTAGGACACTGAAACCTTCCATTGCATAAAAACAAATGGGAATTTAGATCCAGGCCCTAATTCATGGTATACCTGAAGGCCTTCCAGTAGCCTGAAAACCAGTCAGGGTATTAATACCTCTTAAACAGCCTTACTGCTGAAGTTCCTACATCTTCAGTTATTCTTCTTTGCTTTCAACTAATGTCCTCTTGCAAATGTCAGCCTGAACAAGAGCACAGTAGTGTAATATTCCGTGCAATCTATATCAATAGAAACAAAAGGAAAAAATCCTTCACTTCTAATCAACAGAAAAAAAGGAAGATGGTGGTTTTCACAACTCTAATTAGAATGGTATCAATGTTTTTATCTCTTCCCTCTATAATTTTCACTTCACCATTTTATTGCACATTTCTATTTTCTGCTTGATTTTTTTCTCCAATTAAATTTATTTTCTGTTTTATCTTTCAGCTACATCTATAATTTACGATATTTCATTCCAGAAGCACAATTTCTTTGCCTTTCTCTATTCTCTTCTGGCAGGTTTAGTATCAGAAATCCTAAGAGAAGGGGAAGGAGTATAAGAACAATATCAGGCAGATGATTTATCATGAAAATTTTAGGCTAATAGGCCATGTGAAAGCCTGTAAGAAAATGTATGAAACACTGTCTTGTGTTTTAGTGAGCTCCAAATGTTACATTAGAAAAATGATGACAGGTGATAATTGACAATATTAGTATGGTGACAAAACTAATTGGAAATAGGACAGTGTCCTTAAAGGTTACACACTAAAAACCAGAATTCAGACCAAAAATAAGCTAGGCTACTTGAGACTCGCAGTCAACAAGTCAAGTTTTCTTTATTTTTACCAGGTTTTTTGACTCTATCCTCTGTATTCAATGCAAAATAGGACAGGAAAAGCATACAAGTCAGACTTAAGAGTAAAGTCTCTGAGTCTCTCAAATGATGCAGGGCACTGCCAGCAGAAGCTTTTCTGGAAGATCTTCCTGTGAGGAAAAATCTCCTGTAATGCTTCAAAGAGAGCTGAACCAGCCAATAGCTCCAAGTCTCCTGCCATGGACTTTAGGTGGGATACAGAAAACTTTTATCCCTGAATATCATATTGCATGTGTTTGGCCTTCATCCCTTGATTTTTCTGGTAATAAAGGATTATCCATTCAGTAACACAGCTTAATGAACACTGAAAGTGTGAGCAGTTGGAGAGTTAGTTTTTCAGTGGCTTTATTTAAAGATAACTGTGTCTCCACAAAAAGGAGAGGAAAAGGGCATCCAGGCAGAGCCATTGCCATCTGCATGAAGATGTGTTCTGGTTCTTCGTTTCTCTGAAGCACAAACTAATATCTCTGCCCAAGAAGTCTGATTGTGTACAGGAACATCTGGCAGGCTGGAAAGCACCAGGTTACTAACTGCAGCTCATGTCTCCAGCACCAGAGTACAGCAGATTTAGAGCTGTACCCATGGTGATGTTCATCAGAGCCCTGGGAAAAGAACCCAGAAGTGTTTCTCTTCCTCCTCCTGCAGCACAGGACAATATTTTGCTGTGGTCACACAGAAATCTCTCACCTAAACGAAAAGATACCAGTGCAGGGGCCCCCAAAGTTGTGAGCACTCCAGTGATCCAACTTATTTCTGGGACTCTAGAATGTCTCCACTCAATAAAGAAAGGTATATGCCTGACTGATTTTTCTAAAGCAGAGTAGTTCATCCTTTTTCCTGCTTTAATTTCAAGTATTCTATCATTCAGTATCCACTGCCCAGCCTAATGTAAAGTCATGAAGTCTAAAAATATGGCAGAACCCATCAATCTTCTCACTTGTATTTTTATTAATTTTTGAATTTAAAATGAATTAAATACTCATATTAATTTAATTATCTCATAAAAAGGAAATTAATACTTTTTCCAAATTAATTAAACCCCACTGAACTCATCTGCTGCCATATCAGAAAGGCTTCAAAAATTCATAAAAGCAGCTGACAGTCCTTGTAAACAGTAGCTGTTCCTCATAAGACCACATTAAGCTCTCTATTTCAGCAAATTAAGAAGCATGAAATAATTTTAATGACAAGTTATCATTTATTTAAACAGAATTATTATACCAAAATTTTTTCTACAAGTGGACTCTCTCACTTAGCTTGTTTCTGTTCTTACAGAGTGTCTAGCAAATTAAGGAGGATCCTAACATTCAAATGATGTGATAGTAAAAAATTTGGCTTAGCGGATATGAAGAATGTAGTAAAAAATTCAGTGGCAAGCCTAAAAAATAGATTACAAAGGATTAAATCTCAGTAGTTGTTACAATGCAGCATTCTAATGATAAATTATAGATAAACAGAATATATAACAATCACAATCTCTGACATTTATTCTTTAAAAAGGTATTTTAAAACTGGGTATTCATTGAATAAACAGCTTTGATGAAGAAGGAATGGCTAAATCAAGCACTAGTGCTGGCTGCACAGAATCAAATATTTAGTTTTGGTAACGTTGTAAAGTATGCCTCTATGGAAATGTTTATATGAGTGTACCCACTCTCTGCAGAAAGGTCACTAGGAGAAACAAAAATCTCAGGGAACGTGTGGAACTGCTGAAGCTGCTGTGATGAGTGAGCTGCCTGTGGATCTGCTGCAGGGCTGGCCAAGGCCAAACACCCTTGCCATGGTCCCCTTCCATCCATACAGAAACCCTATGGCTTATGTCTTTACCAATGATAAGAAGAACACAAAAAGGCAATCCTTAAACTCAGAAATTTAAAAGCTGCACAGCTACAGACAAAGCAAATAAGCTTATTTATTGGAATTAAAAAAAAAATCCATGAAAAACAATTACTACAATTTTTAAATCCTGTGGGCTCACTACACTCTTCCCATGTCATGAATCTTACAGCACTTAATAGTTCTGAAGCATTTCTCATCAGGGAGCTGGTAGTCATCAGAATCTCATTACTCAAGCAGGCAGCATCCTGATTGTTATCATCCACCTATTTACTAAATAAGATATGAATATTCAGCCAACCACTATCATGTAAGTGGGAGTTCCCAGGGGAAAGTAGCCTCGCTATTTACTATATACAGAAGAAATGCTATTCTTTTATTCCCTTGTATAAAATATGTAAAAGTTTCTGAGCCAGGGATTTCTAATGCATTATCATTTACAAGCAACTGGGTTGGCTAACAGCTGTCAGAAAGATTAAACCCTTGCATAATCATAATGAAAATCTAATCAACTCCCCAACTAGTATCAATTAACTTCAGGAAGAGTTAAGAAAAACTGTAAAGGTTAGCCAAAAAAAAATGTATCTAAAGTATAAGAAAACATAAAAGAACAGAAATTCAAACATTATGAAAGGAATTATTTAGGTCTATTCATAGGAAATTACTTTAGCTACATGTCTGAATAAAGCACACCTATTAAAGTCACACTAACAAAGCCTGAGACTGTGATACTTAGCTACAGCCACTGAAAAGGTCAGGAAATCTCCTGGATGACTTCTGAACCCGGACCTGAACCTGAAAGTTCATGCCTCATGGAGTGGTTTACAGGGCTTCTCATGGCACCAGCAATTCACTGCTGTGCTCCCTCTGCATGCCTTACACTGACCCCTGTTCTTAAAACGACTGTTTCTTACCATACTGCATTAGCTCTTTAATTGCTCAGGGTTGGCCTTCCAACAGCAGCTCAGTGCAACATCGAGCCAGCCCTTATTCATCACTCCCTCTGCATTTCTCCTCTTCTGTCAGCCACCTCCAGTTACATGTGGTCTGGCTCTTAGGAAAACATGCCTAAAGTAAACACAACATATAACTTAGAAACTTCTAATCCAATGCAGTAATGCAAATCCCATTCTCTCAAGTCCAGATAAATGTGAGAAATTCTGGAATTGCCAGTACTAATTGCCATCCTAAGGCAACATCCCTGTTACAGAGCATATAATATTTTGTCTTAATACTCCTTAAATCCTGCAGAGTAACCACTTGTGATTCTGGCAGGATCTGTTTGAACCTTGCTCTGTTCCTCACCAGGTCTTAGCACATACTCAGAAGGAATCATCCTCTTCTTTGCAGCATGGAGATTTTCAACAACAGACAAAAAATTGGTTTGTGTCTTGAAAAAAATAAACCCTCAGCCCTCAACAACACCCAGTTTTCAAAAGAGCTGATTGAAATGCAAGCTGATACTGTAGAGAGAGATCAAAATTTCCATGTACGTGTGGCTGGACATTTCCTGCATGTCGCTGCCCACCCTCTCATTTCCTGAAAAATTCTAATTCTCAGAGCAGGAGTTGCAAATGCAATCCATTTTGTCATCAAATGGTGGACACTTTGGTCACAAGAGATATCTGCTCAAATTAAGAGAGAAAATGTAAGAGTAAATCAGAATTTGGGCAGACATATAGATGCCCTGATGCCAGGCTGAGTTCTTTGCTATTGGCAGAAACTCTTGCCTTTACATGGAGCATTATTCTTTATTGCACAAAAAAGGAAAGGAAAAAAAAAAAAAAGCTTCACAGAATAAATGCCAATCATGAATTGACTTGCCAAGGTGAAGTGCTCACATCCAGTACTATAACCCAGTGCCTCCTTTGGCAGAGAACTATCATTCTACCCCTCAGAAAAAAACTCATCCTAAACAACATGTGGAGACCCAGTGGACCAGCAGCAAATACAACACCTTTGAAAGAGGATACCAAGGTGTTCTCACTCTGGAAGACCTAAAAATAAAGACATTTAAAGATTCTAACACTTGAAAAATAAGCCCAGTGAAGTTGATGTGCTCAGTTGCACAAGCCACTAAGAGCACACCATGCCAAAGATTTTTACTGTCAGAAGCCTCTTTCTGAATACTGATAAACTCCAGACCTTTCTAATCTGTAAAAACCTCAACAGATTTAACTGACTATACCTGAGAAGGATCCAAAGCTACCAGAGAAAACTGTATCTCAGTCACAGTCAAGAAGCTGGGGGCATACCTGGGCTTCCCCTTGCACACAGCACAGAGCACTCACCAGCCATAGTTTTAGTATCAGGAAATTAAAAGTAAAATACCTGTAAGCCCAACATTTATTTTTGGAAAACCTAGGCAAAACTTAATGTTCAAGGTGTGTACTGTGTTACTGAATATGCTTATGCAGGTTAAGAGATTTTCATTTCTAAGTTGCAAAGAAAAGACAGATGTGGCTTTTCTTTCCTATTTACATTTCTATTTGGCTAAAGTATTCCAGGCTGTTTGTCTTCAAAACTTGGGCTCCTCAAAAAGACATATTAACAGCTCTTCTTACAGAATGACAAAACAGGACCAACACAACAAACAAAACAGAAGACAGTTACATTAAAATTAGATTACCCACCAGAGAAAAACAATGTATGTGGAGACATGAATAACATTTTATAAACTTCTAAACCAGAAGGATAGTATCCATCTTAAGGACAATCAATTAGATGTTAAAATATCCAAACAGTTTTTCTTAATGCTTTACATTTTAGGCTGCGTGTTATCTGGGAAACTGGAAACAAAACTGAGAGAAGGATGCAGTATTTATATTCTTGTGATGTACTAACAACATTTTCCATGAAAAAAAAAACAACCAACTTGTTTAAACAGCAAGACTTCAAACTGCTATTTCTGTTCTTGTCGTGGAAACTGCGTTGCTTGACACCACACTGGAGACTCCCTGCCATATGCTTTTAACCCTTTAACAGGGTGGATTTCAAATCCTTCATAAAATAACCAGAAACTGGCTGAAAGGGGTAATAAGGAATTATTTACTCCAACTGTATCTCTAAGCAAATATATTTTTAACCCAAACCCTTTTCAACATCTATTTAAAAGTTTCTAAAGACAGAAATGCCAAACTCCACTAGTCTGATATTCAATGATTGTTAGCACACCATAGGATCTCATAAAATAAAAATTAATAGCAATGGATCAGAAGGTCTCTTGCTGTGATTTCAAAGTACGACTCTTTGTTCTAGTCCTCACAAGCAGAGAAGGACATTCCTACCTTCCTCTCATCAACCCTTTCATGCACCCAAAAACTCCTTTGTTCCAGCAGTCCTCTCTTCAAAAGAGCAAATAACTCGAATTCCTTCTAAGGTCTCTCCTTGGGATCTCTGCCCATCTTCCTACAGTGTAGTGTGACTCTGTGTGTACACAGAAAAAAGCTGCAAATAAATAATGGGCAGAGCAAGAAGTCAGGGATCCCCATGCTTACAACACACAAGGAAAGGTATAATAGATGTAAAATCCAATTATTAAAAGCTGTCTTTTCATGTTTTCTCTTCTTTGTGAAAATTATTTGGAGAGAGTCAAAAGTGAGAAGATTTGATCCTACAAGCCAAACCACATTTAATTCATTTAAAGCCCCTCTGAACAGCAGCCAAGGGACTTTTTCTTCGCTGAAGATCATTTAATAACAGGCAAGGATGGGGCCAAGGAAGGTTCAGCTAGTGGAACCGGTGGCTTGCATGAGGAGCAGTACAGGCATTTGATAATTTATGATCTTGAAATCAGAGTTAATTTTCAGGCATATGAAAGTTGGACATGAGTTGTATGGCAAGAAGGAGCAAAGTTATCCTTGAGATTCAAGTCCAATGGGAATTTCAACAGGATGCTTGCACCTCCAGGTCGTGTTCTGTACACTCCTCTCAATTAAAGTCCCGGTAATTAAATGAGACTGGTGGAATCAGGAATGCTTGATTGGTTCTATTTGCTTGTCTTTATGAAAAGATTTCCCTGATTCCAAACATGAGCGTGCTGGAATCTGTTTTCTTTGGACACTCTGGTATTTCACCCAAGTGCCACCAAGGACACGCACAACAAAGGAGAACCTTTGCCACTTCTGGCGAGTGCTTTATGCTGTGAGCAATTCATTGCACTCCCAGAACTGTTTGTGGGAAGATGTATTCATCAATAAAACCTTGTTATAACAACAACACAACAATCCTGATCAAAATCCTCTCACCTGCTTTTGACTTTATTACTTTTCCACTCCCACAAATTCATTTCAGCAATGAGTTTAAAGGAGGATTTTTATGCACTGGCTGTTTCCTTGTAACTTAAGCAGCTGAGCAATTCCTAATTTATGCAGCTCTGAAAGAGTTGCATAAAATTTTGAATTGGATTTTATTTTCCAATAACAACGAACAACCATTTTCACAGATTACTGTAACTGATTATTTTATAACCTGCTCATTTGTGGCCAACTCTGAAATCCTTTGCAACCAGCATATTTTTGATTGAACTACAACACTAAACATTTTAATTCAATGTTTCAGACCTTTAGACAACAAAACAATTACAAAAGGAAGCCTTTACTTAATACAAAAGGAAAAATTATTTTTGTATAAATATAAAGGAGTTGACTGATCTAAAGTATTTTTATTAGGTATGATATAAATTCGCCAATAGTGGGTCAAAACCTGCAGGTTTCTAACTAAACTCAATAACCAAAAAATTATTTCTGCATTACTAAAACATGTCTAGAGATTTAGATAGATTACAGCTATCAGTTCTTAAACGTATGCACAGTTATATACCTTTATTTTGTATTGAGGCACTTAATACTCTGAGAACTGACAAAATGGATTTATAATCTCAATTACTTTTTGACATCTCTCATCCATATGGTTTATGTAAAAATACTCAATGCTATTGATTACTTAATGAAAGCATTTATGTGAATGTTCAGAAATATCCTAGAGTTAAGGACCTCAGCTACACATTTCATGAAGATGAATGTGTTTAGTTGTAAATCCATCTGTATTGCTTCACACATTCCATACATAAAGCTAAAATTATGAACCAATAAAGTCAATAAAATTTGCTCTGTCAAATTTATAGCAGGAATGAATACACACATTTAAACACTACTAATTCCTGGAAGCATTTTAAGCAAATAGGAATATAAAGAGCTAATGCTGAGAGTCCCTAGAGAGCCAAGTTCAAGTAAGTGAAATTCATTTGATTCTCTGCATGCCCAAGAAGGTCAAGATAAGATTACATAAGATTATATGAAGGTACAAAGTTTATTGGCTGTGTGCAAATGTCACTTTAAAACAAAAGAGAAAGAAAAGCAGCATGTTTATAAAGAATTCTCCTCGGTACCTTTCAAGATATAAGGAACCTCAGCTTGCCAACTCCTGAAAGGTCTCCAGGTAAAGAACTATGAAGATCTAAGAATAAAAGCAAAGAAATCAGCATCTTAAGCTTTGGTATTTTTTAATGCCAGCAAAATGATTCCAGTGTGTTCTGAGCATTCATTTATATATCTACATGAATATTTAGAAAAGAAAGACCAACCTACAATGAAGCAGAAATATAAAATGTCTGTAATTTCAATTCAGACACTAAAAGATAAAAAATGGTACAGCAAAAAACTCTGGGTGTTTAAAGCTTCTCTTCTGTTTTAAGGCTTTTATTATTATCCATTATTCACTTATTTCCAGCAGCATGGGATATCTTCAGGATCCTACTCCTTATTCAAATTAAGAATGCTAATCGTACTGAATTTTGATTACTACTTTTCAGGGTTTATTCTGCTGATGGTTATTTTCCTATGTTGGCAGCTTGATAGATATTGCCATGAACAGTTAAGTAAAATAATTAACTGAACTGATTTTCTTCCCCCTGGAAGTAATTTTGTTTATATGCTTGCTCCCCCCAAATCATAGCCATAAAGGGAAGCATTCCATTTATCAAAAAGATTGGCTGCTATGAATTGTAAAATTAAATATTTAGACATCTTTGTAGAATGGATTAAATGTCAACTGTGTCATCTAATACCAGGAAATATCTATTAAAAATACATTTGATAGTAGATATTTTCTCATAACACTAAAAAGCTGGGAAACAAAAAATTCTTAGAGTATTGCCAAATTGAAAACCATGCATAATTCAGCACTCAAATTGAATTTTAATCTTTTCATAATGCTTGGGGAAATATTTTATACTTATGAAAACTAAGGGAGATAAAGAACATTACAAACCAAATAAGTGGTTTTATGTTCAGGCAGAAATGATACAATAGCCAATAGAAATAGGTTATTTGAAGCAGTGTGAGGAATAGGAAGCACCCTGGACATTACAGATTCACATCCAAGTTCACAGGACTGTTGAAGGAAATTTAAAAATATGGTATGAGGAACTCAGGGAACTTTTCATCCTAAAAGGGAACAGTGAAGCCCTTTAAGAGTTTAATCAGAGGAGAAACTGAAAGCAGAAGCTGCCCATAAGCAGAGGCTGCTGCACTTTCCTCTGATGATGCTTAGAGTCCTCCCCTGGGACAATTCCACTCCCTGCACTGAGTTATTGCTGCCTCCTCAAGTGCCCGTGGCACAAACCACTGCTCTCCAGTGAAATCCTGTCTGCCATACCCAAGGACTAAGGGGTTCTCAGCCTGAGAGCTGGGAGGGACAGCACTTCCAAAATCACTTCCTTTTGGATTGGTGGAAGGATCATCACCACCACCAACAAAGCAATCAAGCATCATTACAGTTGGTTTCAGCTCCAAGAAGAATCCAGGAGAAAGAACCAGCACTGGCATGGCATTTCCACTGTGAAAACACAGAGTTTCTTTAGGGATGTAACAGAGATGTGCTTCTTAAATTTACAGCTAACATGAGTCAAACTCCCACAGAAGCATCCCAGAATACATGTAAAGGACTATTTGACTCTTGAGTAATCCCTCAGAGCTGGCTCAATAGGTCTATAAGAAGATATTTCTAAAAGGAAAAAAAAAAAAAAAAACCAAAAAAAAACCCCAGCAGTTTCACTACCCCACCCCCTTCAAAACCCCGGGAAATCACCTGTTCTCCAGGACCTTCTTCTCCTGTTCCTCCTCAATTTTCATAACTTGGAATAAGTATTTGTTCTGATTCCCTTAGGTATTTTGGTACTGTAGTCTTGAGCTTCTATCCAAAGCAATTCCTCAACACATGGGGTAAATCTTTAGCAGCAGGGAAGAGCAAATTTCAGGCCCAGGTGTCTTGGAGGAACTCTGATGTACAAATGAACTTTTTGTACAAGTTGAGTCTTTGGGAAGAACTCTGTCCCTGTGTGCTCCAGAGGGCTGAGCTAAGCACTTAAATACTGGTTTATGGTGAACAATGAACTTCCAAACCAGGAGAAGTATTTCATTTACAGTGCCCAAGATTGCCATGCCATGCGGTTGCCACTCATCCTGATGCAAATCCCAGCTCAGACTTTCTTGGATATTACTGCTGCCTGCAGCAGATGGTTGCACACTTAGAATTAGTAATTAGTCATGAGAAGAAAACACAGAGTGCAGAAGAAAAAAAAAAAAAAAAAAAAAAAAGAGGTTGTTTCTCTTTTACTGTTACTTTTGCTCATTTTCAGCCAAACTGAAGATTCTGGTCTCCTGGCAGTGATAAAGATTGGCTGTTTTTCTGCAGCAGTTGATTCATTTTACTTTGTAGGTAACTGGATTTTGTTTGATAGTCAATTTTTTAATTCTTCAAAGGCTAGAAATTAGGAAGATAAGGTCCATCAGGAAGGTTAGTACTTATTTGCTGAGCACAGAAAGGGCAGGCATTAGAATTATAGCATTTTTACAGGGGTGGCTGGGAAAAAAGCCAAGGAACTGCTGTCAGCATTTCACTGAAAGAAATGAAAAGTAGATCAGGACTTGAGTCATCATTAACAGAGCAGTGGGTTCAAACAGCTCTTTAATATTTAATTCTGTATGTATAATTTTAAATCCATTACACTTTTGATATTTGCAGATCTAACAGTCATTTATTTGCTGCAATAACATGGCCATAATCATGAAATAAAAGATGCACTGCTATTCCAAGAAAACCAGAGAGGGACAGAAGGTGGTTGGGAATTTTCACTCAGACAGAATTCTTGGCTTTTTCTGTTTCTCTGTAGCAGGTGGATGGTCAGTGTTCCCCAGACAGTACTATTTTGTGTCACACAGTTCACACAGACCAAAAGGAACACTGACATATTTTATCATTATCAGGTTTTCCTCATTAGTGTCTAAAACATGAAAACTGTTTTATTTATCAGGGAAGCAATTGCTTCCCATTGGAAACCAAGAGACACGTTATTTAATTAGCCCCAGAACTGAGCTATTGCAGCTGTCCACTCTTTGAAGCAATCAGATCTATTAACAAGAATAAATTTAAAAATACACATTTCCTATGCTTGCCTCTGAAAAACAAAAGGATTCACTGACATCACAGAATGTGATGCCTATTAAACCTGTCAATCATATAGTAAATATGAAGCCATTAAATAATTTTCTGACTATCACAAATACCTTCAAAAGGGCTTTTTAAAACAAAGCTACTTTCCTGATTAGAAGGGACAGTAAACGAGAAAAGAATTGTTGGGCCAGACTCATATTGCCTTCAGTCTTTTAGCAGAGCAGTGAGAACTCATTGTAGATGAAAATCTGACTTATTTCAATCTGATGGTGTCCATTTTCTTAATAAACCAGAGCTAATCTATTAAGTGCACAAATGGTGTCTGGACTATTCCAATGCCAAGAATAAATAGAGTGTCTTAATGAAAAGCTTTTTATTTTTCCTTTCTGAAAAACATTCAGAAGAAGGAAGCAGCAGAAAGCAGAAGCTGCCAATAGGTACAGCCCTGGCACAAGTCATCCTCTTCAGATGTGTGTCAGTGCAAGTCAAAGGTGCTAATGTCAGTGATGAGATCATTATTAGATCAGAATTCCTGCGACAATTGCAGTACTGTGTGGCAGGAGAAATGAGAGACAGGAACCAGACCATAAATACACACATATTTATTGTGGCGCAGCAGAAAAGGCAACCTCCAATTAACTTTAAAAGCCTACAAATAAATTAAAACTGTATTTCCATTGCCTGTGGTTAAGACCACTTAGAAACAGAGAGAGCTAGACAAAGCCTTTCTGTATAATCTCTTGGACATCTCTGTTGAAGTGCACAAATAACGAAGAGCTGAGAATTCTGTCCCCTGCAGGAAGGGCTCAGGCCCAGCACTGCAGTTTGCATTTTCTTGACCTAATGAATTGATGATCTGGAATAATTTGAGAGACAAAAGCACATGAGAATTTTGTCTTTAATTTCTATTTGAAGTACAGACTGTGATAAACAAAATGGCAAGAAATCTAAAATTAAATACTTATCAAATGAGAGAATTAAAGAATTTGCAATAAGCTACGAGAGGCAAACAGCTCCCTCTCAGGACTGACCTGTGCCTTTTGAATGTCCACTGTAAATAAAATGAAACACTCTGAGGGTTTTATGTTGCTAAGAATTTTTCCTTCAAGGAGATGAGTATACACATACATCTTGTACTTTGACCAGTTTGGACAGGGCCCTAAAACTGAAGCAAGCATGCTTTTGGAAAATGGGAGAAGCCACCTTTCCAAACCAAAAGGAAATGCAAGGCAGAAGAAGTTCAGACGAATGTTGGAATATGAAAGAGAAAGTACTGTATACATTATAGTCATCAGGGTTGTACAGGGAACATGAACAACAGCAATTATATTAATATCAGCCATTTATTTCAACAGAATCCTCCAGTGATGTTCACTGATGTTGATGGACACCCAATGATGAATGGTGATCAACCTGGGCACTTCTTAACTGACTGCCCAAAATCTGTGTCAGATGAAAGAATTAAATTCTGATTTCTGAAGTCCTCTGGGCTCTGATTCCTACTAAGAACAATTACAGATACATACCCTGTCTCAAAGAAGAAATTGTATCAACTTATAATTCTTAAGTAAGAACAAAATTAAGTGAGTGTGTGGATAAACTGGCTGCCAGGTGAGGTGGAAACACCAGCTATCAGATCACAGCCTTAGTCACTTCAGGTATTTGCTGACAACTAATGGAGAAAAGGGAACACTCCTCTCTTTCCCTCCTTTTCTCAGTTGTTTCCATTGTCATCAGCAAAACAGCACGTAGTGGCTTAAGTGCAGAACACTGAAATATTAATTCCTATGCCCTAGTTTTGTGCCCTGTGCACCCTCCTGAAGTGTCATAAGTTGCTTTTTTTGGTTTCCAGATAAAAAATTGATCGATTCTGACCAAGGCAAACCTCCTAAAAAGCCTGGTTTTACTCATGTGGCAACTAAAGAGCCAGCACAACAAGAGCAGCTTTGGTGCACTCAGGAAGCAGAAAACCACAGTGCAATATCACAAACCCAACAGAGTTTTCAATAAATCACAGTGAAAGATAGCAGTTCCTTCTTCACATGCAAAATATTATTGAATCTGAACATTCTTCCAGATGAATACAAACTCAGAATAAATATTATGACTGTAGCAATCACAGAGCTACCTGGAATGCTCAGCATGTCTCTCCTTCTGTGTATTCTGGCTTCTGTTTCCTAGATTTTATCTACTGACTTATCAATCTCAAAAGTTAATTATAACATCTGCTTTTTTCAGATGCTTATTTCAGTACCTTAAATTACTTCAAATCAGTTTTAGGAAACAATGACTCAGCTTTCTCTTTTTTCATTCAAAGCCAAACTTTCATGTTTTAAATCTACATTCACTTCTCTTCTGATGTTTGGATTTTTACATCTTTATCACAGGAACAGAGTTAAAAATCTCCCATTTTCATAATAAAAGTATCCCAGAATGAACTAACAAATATTTGCTGTTATTTATGTATGATTTAAACTTGCAATCTGAAGATAAGTCAGTATCTCCTACAATTAAGAGTCAGTTTCAAGGCTGAGTGTAGGAACTAACTTCATCTTCAGTACAGCAATTTAAAAAACTCCTAGGAAACTGTATGTTATTTTGAACCATGTATGTTATTTAAGCAAAGTAGCTATACTTCAGTCTCTTATTCTGAGTCATAGACCAATTCATACAGCATTTGCACCGTGAGCAAAATGTTACTGAAAATTCAGATTAAGTTTAATGACAATGCAAATTTAAGCACCACCTTAGCTGCACCATGACAGTGTTGTCCTTGCAGAAAGTGATGCTGAAAACCCCAAAATGTACCCAGGCTGTGGCTCCAGGTGCCTCACCTGTTTATCTAATGCCTCTCCTCCAGTGTTATTTCAAACCTCAGCAAACCTCCATGTGCTGAGGCAGCTTAAGACATGGCAAAAGAATTAAAAACTTAGTTTAGGATGGGCTATAGCTTTCTGATTTATGGGTTTATTTAATACATTTAAATACATGAAATACATTTTCAGAAATATTTATTTTGGAGTTTTTTACTCCAAAAATTCTCCTGCTGTCTGAGAAACTGTCCTTTTTGTTTATTTTTCACCCCTCAGGAAGTCAGGCCACCACCTCTACACCTGCAGTCACAGCATCAGGACAGACACATGTGAAAGTGTTTGTCCTCGAAGTGTTCATTCCCTCTCTTCTATGAAGAGAACATGATACTGAAATAAAAAACTTAAAAATAAATCAGCACAAGGGAGATTATTTCTATATATAAAATTCTGCTCAATAAAGCCACAGTCATTGGCAAGAAACATTCTAACCAAATTAACTTTTCTCTGTATCTAAAACCACACCAAGCAAACGAATTACGTGGGGACTCTGGAGAAAGCTGGGATTTCTCTGCTGTGCTTTCGCATGCAGCACATAAAAGCACTTTGCAGTAAACAGTAGGCAGGGCCTGCTACTTCAATCTTGCAGATTAAAGCAAAGGACTGGGTTATTTTCAGTCCATCAGCTCAGCCCCACACCCAGCAGCCCTTGGCTCCTGCAGTACCACTGATAATCTGCCGTATGTGGCACGTCCTATAGCAGCACCCCCAGAGAGATGGACCAAAATCAACAATGCTGTGTTTTCTAAAGGGCACTGAAAGACTGACAGATGGCAACAGCTGGAGCAAATTCCATTCAAGGAAGCACTTTTTAATCAAAAATTTTACACAAAGCGTATGGGGCTTTTTATTGCACATGATTTCTCTTTCATTGCACATGATTCCCACTGCCTTTCATGCTGCTGTTCTAGCAGGCAGCTCCCACACAGCAGCCAGTTCCCCCACACAAGGACATCCCTGAGGCAGAAATGGGCAAACATCCATTTGAGCTGACACAGCTCCGGGATTTTGCCCTTTGCTGTGTCCAGTTTTAGTGAAGTGCTGCAGAGGTGAAGCCCTGGGAGAAGAGGCCGTGCAGAAACAGCTCCCAGCTCCAGGGAAGCTGCTAGGGGGGATGTAGAAGCTTTGCTGTCCTAAATAATGCACTGTAGTCCAAAAACATCTGAAAGATGATGTTAAGTTGCTGTCATCCTTTCAATTCTAGCACGCCTATTAATTACAGTGTTATATTTAATTTCTGTCCTCTGGATGCCACACCAAATACAAGGCTCACTGCTCCTGCCTTCATTCATGACTTTTTTTCATTAGCACACCTGGAAGCTCTCCAAGGCAGGCAGCAGTAAGGAGCAGAAATCTTGTGAGAAATATCCATTAAATCTGTCACAGGCACTAACAAATCAATCAAGTACCAATGAGTCCTTCAGAAATTTTTTGAGCAGCTGGTTAAAAAGGGACCAACCTGACTTGAAAACTTTTTAGCAACAACAAAACACACCAGGCCTGACATGTTATGGTTATTATATCCACTGCCGCAGAATCATAGTTACTTAAATTTCTTTGTCATGTGACAGGAGTAAGTTAATTTTTAAATGCTTGAACTAAATTTAAGTTTGATTAACTAAATAATTTTAAAGGAAATTAGTTAAATTTAAATACAGTTTTTTATGGAGATGGATTCCTGTAACAGGTTGGCAATTGCTCTCACTTGTTAACCCAAATTATTTTTCTGTTCTTTTAAACTTTATATAAAGGGCAAGTAAGTTAGAGCACATCATGATTTTTAAAAAACAAACTAAAAAAAATCAAAAATTTAAAAATTACATATTTAAAGTAATGTAGGTTTGTTTTGCAGCCTGTTTATATCACTATGGTAATTGCAGACCACCTAACTGGAGTCACAGTCAATGAAGTAACTAAAAACCAATCACTTCCAAAAACTAGTTCTTTTTCTCTCTTTGTATAATTTTCTAAACTTCACATAAGAGACAGTGCTGTAAGTGAGGGAAACTGAGCTATGCTATGAAATACTTTATTACAAACTCAGTGTAAGGCAAGTGTTTGTGGGGATACAAAGTGCACACGCTGGTTAATTGTGTCCAAAAGCTGCTATTACACAAGAGAAATTTTACAATAATGTGCACCATAAGTGCCTATAACACGTCTGTCTGTATGTCATACCTACCAATATTTTGTCTGTTCACGCCCTCCTGGGTTTTCAGTAAGCACAGAATGTCTCAGGCTCAGCGCTGTGGAACGGGGTGACAAACAAATCCATGAAACCCCTGAGACTGACACAAGGCACTGGGGGGGAGGCAAAGAGCAAGAACCCCAGAGTGGGACCACACAGCTGTCCAAGGAAAGGATCACAGCACTCAGGAGATGACTGGAGCTGTGTGGATGGCATCAGGTGCCCATTTTCCATCACTTGATCAGCCCAGCGTATCCTCCTTGATTAAACTGGCCTGAGCCAATTCGCTGGGCAGCTCCCTGTTTGCCACCAGGGCAGGAGCAGAGTCTCTGTCGAGCCTGGGAGTGGCAGAGTGTGTGACACTGCAAAAGCCTAACACAAATTATATATTATTTTCTCAAAACATTCTGAACTCTACTATGTTTATGTTCACCACCCCTACGATGAAGGCAACAAATCAAAAAAAAAATCTAATATTGCCTCTACTGTCCTTTCTACAGTGCCTTTCAGTCTGAGAAACAAGAGTCATCCTAACATCTGACAACATTTAAAATTATATATAGACTTGGTCCATTTAATACAGAAGCATTGGACTTCATTTATAAATGGAGAGGTTGTTTCCAAATTACTGAACAAAATTGCTGTGTGCCAGTCTGGTGGCACTGTTACATCCCCTATAAACACACCTGTACCAGAAATGGTTATGGAACAGAAAACAGCTGAGAAGAGCAAATCCTCATTGTGCTGGGGCTGCACTCAGAGATGCTCAGGGCTCCACAGTCACTGAGATAAAAGCACTTGGGAGAGGTTTTTTAATAATCTAAACACAGAAAAATGGACAGTGGAGGAAACCACAAGCCAGGAGAACAAATTGGTTTGATCCATTTCACACAGTTAGAAACAGGAGAATTGAGCAGAAAATCAATGACCTAAACTACCTGTCCAGAGTTTGAATTCTTTATATTCTCCTTCCTCTTCTTGCTTCATAAAAGTAGCATCACATGCATTTTTAGGTAGCCCTAGCAAGAAAAGGGATCAACAGCAGTTTCAGGCTATTAGGAGTTTGTTCTTGTCCAGAAAAATAATTTTTTTCTTCAGCTTAGTGGAAAGAAGCAGGTTTAAAGAAAAGTGGGGGCTCTTATCTATTCCTTCCACAAGAGAACTGTTGACCAATAAGCACAAGGAGCTCTAAAGAATAAATAATTACCTATTCAGGCTGCTCTTTTAAAACATTTTTAATATTTAGAAACCATTATAAGCAAGTGGCTTGTCCCTGCTGCTTTACATTAACTCAAGTAGTTCCATTCTGAGGAAAACATTTTAAAGACTTTTGATTTTGTTTTTAAAGCAAGGTGGAATCCTTCCGTGCCAATTTTGTTGCAGTAAACTTTTAAGTGGTGAATATTCCAATTCCACTTGCTGCATTACTAACACTTCCTGGCATTATAAATTATTTTTCTAAGTCTGTATAAAGAATGCTGCATGCTTTTACAAGCAATCCTTTTTGATGTTCATCATATCCACCCAGGAACATGACAACAGAGTAACTCACACATAAAAGGAAATTATTTATGTAAAGGAGAGAGATGTAATTGAATTAATGGGGGGACCACAGATGGAATGAAAGTGTGAAGAAAGTTATTAGAGTGGAATTTCTATTATTTGACTCAGTTTGTTCCTTCCTTTGAGTCCTCACTCTGCTCCTTCATCCCTTCTTCTGAGGGTCCCTCCTGTTATTGCAGCACTGGAAGTAAAGATGGGTGCAGATTTTGGATTCTTCACACCACTGGAGAGCAGAAGTGAGCAGCTCAAGTTTACTACTTCTTGAATATCAAATAATGAATAGAATCAAACTACACAAGAAGAGAAAATGTTCTTGTTTGCTTCAACTGGCTCACCAGTTCTTCATAGACTGGAGTTATGCTTGCTGGCATAGTTATTTCAAATAATTTCATGTTACATGTTAGAAAACATTCATTTCTACCTGAAATTGTAAGAACCTAAGCAGTTATGATTTCCACTGCAATTTTAATGATGAGGGATAACTAGAGCAGTTTTACATTTTTCAGCTGCTCACACTTCTTTTACTGTATGATCCTGTTCAGGCCTCAGGTAACCCTCCATGTATCACTCAAACCATAAGAAAATAACTAGTTCTCATCCTTTTTTATCCCCAAGCAGATGAGTTTCCTACGCTGTCTTTCCTGTGACTTTCAGAATTTGAAATCCTTCAGGAACCACCTCTGATTTTAGAGAGTGTCTAAAAAGTTTAGAAACCACGCTTAACTCCATAGCAAAAATCACATCTCAAAAGCAAGTTACATCTTAATTCACACTAAAAAGTTTCATTGCAGAAAAAAAATTGTCAAAATAGTATCTCAACAAAATAAATGCTTTCCGCAGCTTTTAAAATATTTTGTTGAAAATAGAAGTGTTTCTAGTTCATTGGAATAAATGACTTTGTTTTTCAGCTGCAGATTCAGGCACATTGCAATGGCTCTCATGCAGCAAGGCTTCATTAGTTTCAAAGGAGTGTGACACAAAATCTACATCCATCCTCAGAGCAAAAGAGCAGCAAGAAAGTTTTGGACTGATAGGCTTAGCAATTCCAGTACTCCCCACTCAGGTTTCTCTTTGTGTTCTGAATAGCCCAAAAGTTCAAATACTCTCACTATTTTCCTGGCACCTTCAGTGACAATCTGTTTTAACTTACCATTTTTTTACTTAAATGGTTATTTAGTACACTTCAGGATTATAAAATGACAGAATCTGTCCCTGTCCTATTGTCTAGGGTTGCAATCCACTGTAATATCCTGCCCTATTTTTCTAAAGATCGAGTCCTGTACATAAAGAAAGCTACTCAGAAACAGTTCAAATGTATCTCAAATCACTGTTTTCCCTAAGTAGTTTTAGAAGTCCAAGTGGATATCATCAGACTGGAATTCATTGGTTATTTTCCTTGCTTCTTTCTACCTTCAAGTAATTTAGCATATTTAGGTGTAATGAAGTATCTCAATGTTCCCATTCATTATTGATTTTATCTGTCAGGAGGAACTTGGCATTCATTCCCAACCCAAGCATGTAATTCTCATTTTCTCCCTAGCACCTTTCTCCTGCAATGAAGACCCCTTAGCAGCCACTAAAAGCTCCATCAGAACAGCCTGAATCCCTGACCCTTTAGTTTTCTTTGGACACACTGGTATCACCTACTATTATTTCACAGCTGTAAAAATGACTAAGAAAGGCAATCACAGAAAAAAAAACAAATTTAAAAGCCCGCAAAGCCCTCATCTCTGAGCTTCGGGGACTAACAGAGGACACTGTGAGAGTGATTGGTTTTTTGGTGCATTCTAAATCTGAAACTCGAGCGTGTTTATCACTCTTAACTTTACTGGATGATAAGCAGCATCCCTTAAGTCAAAAACAGCATCCCCAGAATTAACTGTGCTATTACCAATTTTTTATTTTACCTTAGATTAGGAACACTGGGAAGAGATTAGGTTTTTTGCCTTTGAAGGCTGAAGTCTTAACTAATTAAGCTACAGTAATAAATGTAAGCTTGAAAGCTAGAAATTAAAAATCATTAAAAAATTGTTATAAACAACTGCAACACTCCACGGTTTTGCCTGCATGTTGTATTTTTTTTTTTTTTTTTTTTTTTTTTTGATCATGCCTCATTTTCACAGAGAAATATATAACACAAATAAAATTCTGGGCATCCTAAACCAACTCGTGTTCTAAGTCTGGCTGACAGTGAGTAGAAAGGATAATATTCAGAATGACAATTTTAGAATAACTTCTGTATTTTCAATGTTGTATCAAAAGGATAGTTGCTGTTATTTATGCCACTGCTTTTCAATACAAACAAACAAACAAGGAGGCTGGACAGCTTCACAGTCTGAAACAGAGAAATGGGATTTTGTGTTCAGTCCCTGGGTGTAAGTGGGCTGACAAGTGGTGGATTTGCTGTGGTGTAGCTGAGAATACACACTCCTCTGAGTTGCAAAAATAACAAAGAAGATTTGGAGAGTTTGTGGTTGCATCTTATAGTTTAGTGAATATTCAGGCACCCTTCCTGGCTGGTTTTGTTGTCTCCTCATTCTTTACAGTGCTTTTAGCACAGCCAAAACACAGTCAGAGACTGGGACTCCATCTGCCCAGGAGGTGTGAACTGGAACTGCTTCTGAGACACAAATTACTTGTCTGGGGGGAGCCAGACCTCTGATCTTGCTAAGAAAGGCTCTCTATAAAATTATCAAGAGCATAAAAGTAGGTAAAGATGTAATGGGCCAAGCTCACCCTGGTACAATTACCCAGCTCAGCCTCGCTGGGACACAGGGCACTCAAATGTGACTTTATCAGCCCAGAAATGGGGGCAGTGACAAGTTTAGCTCTGCTCTTTCACCTCACTGCCCTGTCTGGGAATTTTTAAAATTAGGGTTTTGGGTAAGTTGTAAAAGGTAGGCTGCTTGGCCTGCTGCCTGGGATGTGAGCTGCTGGCATTTTCCCGTTGTCATAACCATGCAGTGCCATGAGGCTGATGCTGGAAAATAAACAGCTCAAGACATGTTCCTGTCCCAACCCGCCCATGATTTGTACACAGTGTCTGGCTGGTGATACCCTGAATGTTGCCCCCTGTTTTTCTGCTTCAGAAAACACCACGAGCAGCAGAAACCTCCTCCACACCAGGTTGGTTAGGATTGCTCATGGTGCTTATAGGGAGTAACATAAAAGGCTTCTGCACAAAAAGAGTGGGAATAATCTGCTCTGCCTTGTGGATAGGACTAAAACTAATGGGCTAAAACCACTGTACAGAAAGTTCAGACCAAGCTTCATGAAAAACCAGGAATATGGTGAAGTGTGCAATATATCGCCCAGGGAAACTGTTGCGTCTCTGCCACTACAGATCTGTAAGATAAGGACAGAAAACTGTTTCTCAGGAATGACAAGGGGCCTGCCTTGGGCAGAAGCATGGACTGACGACACCCTGAAGTTCCTAACAGATCTATTTTTGCACAGCATTGCTGATGAAAGTCTTGCTGTTACTGGAATGCAGGTAAATGTCTCTTCCAAAAGCTGCCCGTCATCTCACAGCATTTTGTGAAGAACAGAATCCTGACAAACTGATTCAGTAGATCCCACCTTGTTTCTAGCCAAACTAGCCCTAAGCCTGAACTGTTGCAAATTTCTTTGTGGGTTTTGTAGGGGTTCATTTTCCGTGGGGTATTTTTTGGCCAAGGGGAGGGGAGGAGGGTCAGGGAATGTCTCCGATACCCTGCAAAAGGCTCCAGGATGCCATGGTGAGTTTAGTTATTTTAAAGTTCAGTTGTATTTCAACACCAGTCTGTGAAAATCCTTTTTGGGCCAGGACTTGAAGAACTGAAATATGGAAAACTGCTGATCCAAAACTGCTCACACTTACAAGCTTATACTGGTATTTTCAACCTTTCCTTCCAAACTAGGAGACAAAAAATACAATTGCATTAAAAAAATAAAGGGAGGTATGTTTATACCATAATAATTTTAAGAACCAGGACTTTATGTATACTTCAATTATTCACAATAAATTCATTAGATAAAGAGACACAAAAAGCCATTCATTGCAATCTTGTGAAAGTCTTCGTGCTCCAGTTATGAAAAATGCTGATCACATTTGACAGCCAGTATTTTCACAGGCACATTTAGTCCTGTTACTCTCTCCTTAGTCCTTCCTGGAAACACAGACCTGTCAGGAAGGTGACTGCACAGAAGACTCCTTTTTCTCCTGTCATCACCCTTGAGGTTAAACATTAGATAGAGGTGAAAAAAAAGTGCAGATTACAGTAATTTTCTCCTGTGACCACTCAGGTTTGACATGCACCATAATGTGTGCACTCCTAGAAAGGGTTGACAGACTTACCTTAGTAGGCATGGTGATGAAAAAAGACAGAGGCATTAGGAAAAAAGTTAAAGTTTCCATAAGTGAAAACCAAAACACCATTTGCAGTTTGGAGTAGGCCTGTGCCACAAGTAGCATTTAAACTAAAAAAAGGAGCTCATAGGAATGGGCTCAGAAAGCATATCAAAGCACTAAGGGCAGACAAGAATCACTGAATAGCAAATGTCTCTTAACAGCTTAGTTCTTCTTAGTAACAAAGCAGTTACATGGTGAAAAATTATTTGCCCAGGTGAAAAATACAAAATGCATAACTACCTGTGTACCAGGGCAAGCAGCAAGGAGCATGCTGCAAACACAAGGACTAAGTTAAGCACATGTCCAAAAGAACTACACCCTCACTAGCAACATATAAATATGGAATAAGTAAGTACAAGTTAGTAGATAAATGTATTCAATAAATAGACGTGTCCCCTACCATGACCTGTCACAGTGGTAAATCCTGTACATTTCCCTAAACCTGTCACTGAAGGAAGACCAGCACTTCCAAGGGAAGGCATTAAGAAGAGCAGGAAGATCTCACAGTTCAGGTAACATCCAGCCATGCCTCTGTACAGGTGTGCCCTGGGAACATCAGCCTGGAGGGTAACTGACACTGCGCCTTCTGCTGTGGCTCACTTCTGGTGCTGTAGAACTCCTGCCCAGCTGCAGTGAATGGCTACATGGCAGCTGGGTTGTTGTCTTTTTTTGTTTGGTTTGAGGTTTGGGTTTTGTTTTGGTTTTTTGGAGGGGATCGTTTGTCAATTGGTTTTGTGTGTGTGTTTTTAAAGTCAAATGCACACTGGTTTATTTATTTATTTTTATAAGGTAACACAAATCCTGATGGAAGAGCCATCTGCCTGTAAACTACTGCAGGGGTTGTTGCAGAGGAAGAATTCACATAAATTTAGTCTTACTACAGTTTGCTCAAGGAGATCTCAGCAGATATTTTGGCACAGATCAGAAACTGCTCTGATATATTCTTGAATCTGGGACCATTAAAAAAACAGCCAACCAACCAAACATGGAGAACTTTCCAAGCACTAGAATTTTTTTCTTCTCCAATAGTTGCACACAAATATTGAAAATATTAACAGGCTGATGATAAAGGAACTGTTGGAGCTCTGATTCTCTGTTACAATTAAAGATTGATATATGATATAACTGAAATTTCCACATTTAAATAAAATATGGACATAAAAGATATTCCACATTACCATACTATTAAATGTACAGCTATTGAATATTGTTAATATTGTACTTGTATCTGTTTCAGTTTCTCCTACTGATGCAAATTCAATTTTCCATAAAAAACTTAAATAAATTAATGATATTATGAAACCAAATATTAAATCAAAAACTACAACAGAAATAGTAAGTTCCTCCAACAATTTAAAAAGACAGGAGTTTTTTTTAAAAAGTGCATAGAGGTTTTTCCAAAAACATAGGGAATGCATGCCCTTCAAGGGAATGAAGGGTTCAATCAGCACTATAATAATATACCTGGACTGCAGATCACAAGGCCAAATATTATCAGGAAATAAACTACTAATATCAGAAAATACACACAAAGTATTTACCCTTGTAAGAAGTAGATACTTCTCAAAATATAAATACTTCAAATCAATAAATGGAGAAGCTAAATTAAAACTACTGTCTAATGTAACCTTTATCACAAAAGCCATTCTGTCTGTGTAAGTTCAGTATTTCAAAGGATGATTTTCTACATGAAAAGTAAATCACTATTTAATGAAAAATGTGTTGATTCTCCCACTGTAAAAGCTGATGAAAATAATTAGGCTAACAAATTCCCAGTCAGCAGAGTTTGCAGTGTCAGTGACAATAGCACGTGATTAGCATCTCTGAAAGGATCCTAAGGGAATGCAAGCAGAAGAACCAAATCTAAGATGAAACACTCACAGTGATAGAGGTAAAAAACGACAATGGCATCTTTTCACTAGGAATTGATCTTCATGCAGCCAAGAATCACTGGGCACCACAAGCGACAAACAATCTTGATATTAAAATGGGGGTCAATATATAAAAACCATTTGGGAGCCCTGGTTTGGCAGGGTAGGAGCTGATGCCAGTGTAAGCTTTTGGGAAAAGTGACTGAGAACAATTCTTTCAGGATACTGTAAAATGCTGTTTGGGACAAGCACTTGGTCTTCTGCTTCCTGAACATGACAGCTCCCCGAAAACAAGGATACTCACCTTTACCAGTTCCTTTCCTTAGAAAAGGTGAAGATTCTTAAACAATACCATCTTTCTAACTGCACCATCTTAAGACCTTCATAGCAGCTATCATGGAGAATACTATTCTCTCTTTTCTTCAAAAAGTATTTTTAATGAAAGAGGGAATTCAAGAGAGAACTTGCTCGACATGCAGAAGTCCCATATTCTGCTTAAGGAACTCAGGACAGAAAAAGTGTCAGGTAAAATAGACTTAATACAAATGCAAACTTGTATATGACATACATCTATCATACAGCAACCTGAGCAAAAATGTTCAAAAACTCCATTAAATTTTCTGTCCAAGTCTTGACAGTTATGAAGTGCTTACACAGTAAGATATGATTTCAGCAACTTTAAGTATTTGTCACACATTTTGTCCATTACCAGGGAGCAGAACAGGAAGAGAGAAAGCAGGGGCTGTTACTGCTGAACAAAATTAATTATGTATTATTACTTCAGGCAATTTCAATGATTAATTTCTATAAAAGCAAATTCAAGTGTAATTGTGTAATTATTGTGTTTGCATTAAAAATATGTTGATAGTGGGTGCCTGCTGTATTATTCTCTTTATTCTGTTCTGCTTCACAACAAATTCAGTGTAGGAAACACCTCATTTCAGGATCTGTGGGCCAACAGTCATGTCCTGAGTACTCAGACACAACCTTTACATGTGCCCTTCAAATTACACTGGAAATTCCTTCCTTAGAAATGCCAATAAATTCAAAATGCAGTCCACAGGCTCAAATGCTGCTGCTCTTGTACATTCCTACCTGCAAAGGGAACGGGTGCATCTTTATCCAAAGCAACCAGGGGAGGGTCCAGAATCACAGTGTCGTTGTTTTCAGTTATGATTCCATGGTACGACGTCTCAATCCAGGGTTTGTGTTTATTCACTAGAAGAGAAGAAACCACGCCTAATTAATTTGGTTTGTGTTTCATATCCATTCAGCTCATTTTATCCATAAACAGAATTTATTTAACATACTTCCAATATTAATGGTATTACTCAAAAGCCACTATCAAAATCCCTACAATAAACATTCAAATATAAAAGAAAAATGACATGCACATTGTACTGCACTGATGAGAAAACCAGCATTTGCAGACATCCCTCCAATTAAGACACCAAAATAAAAAGGCGATTTGCAAAAAATTTTTAATGTATTCTCAACTGTCAGCCTAACTAGGTTCAGACAATTTTGAAGGAAATACTTTCAGTTGCAAAGCCCTGGTACAAGAGAAGGGGCATCCCCAGAAACCCAACTTGACAAGACACAAAGCAGAAGGGTGGGTGAGAACACTCAACTCTTGGTCACCCTCTCACTTTGTATTTTTGGAACAATACCTACAATTATTTCCGTGTTTTGTACATTGTAGAGAAAACAAATGCTTGCATTTTAATTACTGATAAAAGTCTGCGCAATAAAGTAAATTTATATAAATAAATTTTATATCATTTATATAAATAAATTTATATCTAATACATATATAAAATATATATTATATATATTTTATATAATATATATATATTATCTATAAAATTAATTTATATAAATAAATAATAATAAAATAAAATTTATTCACAATTTAACCAGGCGATCCGAAATTTTTCTGGAAAAACCTGTCCTTCAAATCCAGCTGTTGAACATTTGGATATTTGGTCTTGAAGCACATAGGAAGATCACACAAAAAGACACTTTAAGGACAGGTTACACTACACCATCAGATTGTCTTACTGCTGAACCCTCTCCATTTACACTCCTCTCATCATCCATCTCCTACTGACTGGAAAGGATGAAGACACAAAATGAAAAGGAAGGGGGAAATGTAAGAGGCTTAGCTTTGCTCTAGTTATAAATTGAGCTTTCTTCCTGCAGGCACAATCTGAATGTTATGTCACTGGAACTTCTACATAAGGAATACAATGGTGACAGCTAAATGAATTTCAGTTTGAAGAATGTACTCCCCCAGGCAAGAGGGAGCACTGCACCAAGGAATATCTACCCCATTTGCAGCAAACTCAGATGCAAGGTAATTTCTATACCTATTATAAAGCTGTGTGTACCAGATGCTGAGGAAAATACCTGGTGAGTTAACAGAAATCACCTCAAAGATGGAGAGTTGACACTCAGAGTGAAACCAAATTTAAAAAAATAAATAAAAATAATTATTAAACCAAACAAAATCCACAGATAGAAACCTAAACTCTTTCCTGCCTTGTCTTTTGTAAAACCCCCAGACATCAATGAGATTCAAGTTTTTGCCTTTGTGAAGAAAGCAGCAAAAACCACCGAGACAACAGAGAGGCCTCTGGCCACAGGTAAACGTGGGCAATTAACAAATTATTTTTTTCACTGGCCATTTGGGAAAAGCATACAAATATATTTATGGCAAATTGAAGTCCATTCTTTCCCTTTCTTGCTTCTTTAACCATTAGGAAACTGTGGACTTGGGAGACTGATCCTTCTAAAGCTGAATTATTTTATATTCTAGCACTAATCTGGGAGCTTTGAGTTCATTCCTATGGTGCAATAGATCTTCTTTCAGAAGAAAGCATACTTATCTTCACAGTAGTTAGTTTTGCCCATTTTTGCAATAACTAAGCAACAGGAAGATTAAACTGGGGATGTGTCAGGGAAAGGTGAAATGGGAAACAGGGATCTCAAATCTCTTTATCTTGTAATGACTGTACAGCCAGAGGAGAGATTGGTGAGTTTATGTAATAGATGAAGGCCAAAAGTCTTGTTGATGTTGAAAAATGAGAAGTGATGGATGCAATTTCAGGGTTTTTTATGGCATTTGGGATTCTGGTTTGCAGGGCAGTTGAAGTATTCTGCATTTATTAATGGAATACGTGAATTGCCTGAGCATGCAGACACACCAGTGTGCTGCAGTGGCACTCAGCTGTGGCTCACAGGCTCTGAGGGACACAGGCTGCACTGAGCCAGAGGGCATCCCTCAATTGCAGGCAGATGCAATTGAACCATAATGAGACAGTAAATAGGAACTCACATCAAAAAGGAACTTCCTTATGCAACTCAAATTTCAAGTACCAGATGCTTTTCATTCCTCCTGATTCTGTTAATGGTCTGAGCTCTTAAAAAAACAATCAAGCAAATAAAAAAAACAAACAAGCAAATAAACACAAAAAGCACCAAAATTTCTTCTTACTGATTCCTAGGGAATACTTTTGATGGCACTTTTACTTAAGGAACTCTCAGAATACAGTGAGTGCAATTCTACCAGCCTCAGCTTTCTCCAGTTGGTGTCCAATGAGCAATAACACCAGTCAAATGAGTGGCAGCAACATCATTCCTTAAATTATATTGGGGGGAAGAAAAGCAAAGAACATTATGAACAAATGCTACAGTTTAGACCTTAAGAGACTGGTATTGGGAAGAGGAAAAGAACAATAAAGCAAAAGCAAAACAAAATAATATATCTGAAACATAAACTTTAAGGAATTTTGAGATTTTCAAGGAGTTAAGATTTTAGTTAGAGATAAGCTTTACTAGAGTTAATTAAGATAAATGAGTAGGTCTTGATGAAGTTAAGAGTTAGTAGTTAACTAATAATTGATTGCTTGTCAACACAATGTTTAGTTAGCTGGGTTTATAATGAGGAATATGGAAACTGACAAATAGCTTTTAGGAACATGAGACAATTGTGGGCCTCCTCTGTTCTGAAACCAATTGAAGACAGGGAATGGGAGTTCTACCAAGGTTCATTTGTCATATTTGCATTGAAAAGGTAGAAAGGTCAGAATGAGGAAGACTTCATTTACTTCCTCATTTCGGGACCCCTCCCCATGAAAGGGACCAGTGACCCATTTCAAGGAACAAACTACGCATGCTTAATAGCTTTTGGAATGATTAGCATAGGAAGCGAGGAATGGGATGTACCAAAATGATGAATATGTATTTGTATTTTGGGTATTCAGTTCTGGTGTGGATAAAAGGACTCTGTAATCATTGGAAAGGTGCGGTGTGTATTTGGGAGCTATCCCGCACGCTGTCCGGTGCCGCAATGAACATACACTTTCTAACTTTAAACTGTTAGAGAGTTTTTGTCTGTCAGAGTTGGATATCGGTGCTAGATCAATATCCATATTTCTTTAATAAATCATATCAAATTATTTGCAAGCTCTTATCTTGGAGATGAATTTTGGAGATACATCCGTAAAAACTATGGCTATATAAGCTTTGTGTGACCCATGGTGTGGAAATGTTACTAATAATGGAAAACATCCATGCTCTTTGGGAATGCAAAGCAATTCTATTGCATCAGGTGATCTCTCTTTGAATATTTTCAACATCATGAAAATTATTGATCCTTTTGCACTGTTTTGGATACTTGCTTTAAAATATGAAATCTCTAATCCTGAGATGAGCAGCTGGTGTTCTGGCTGGGGGGTTGTTTATATTCTCCCTGCTAAAGGCTGGTAAAATCTTAACATAGAACTAAGTGCAGAAACCACTCTACAGGCTTTCATAAAATAATAGATTATGAAGGAAAAACCTTCATAACATGATCAAGGAATACTTTAAGTTTCTTACTCTGAGACAAAAGAACAACTACAAAATATTCGACTGGTTCAAGCCAGTGTTTATCCACAGGTTAGCACAGCTCTCTAATCTCTCGTATTTTCCTATCCCTATGCAGTGTCTTCAAAAGAAGAGAATTTTCAAAATTCAGAAGTGTTTTGTCTTGCCTTATTTGAGCTACTGATTCTACTTCAGGATATATGAGTCGGATTTTAGGTTTCCAAAAACATAGTAGTGCCACACTGCATTTATTTAAATACCACAACAAAAACGTTTTACCATGCTGTCTATTTCAGGCTATATGAAACTGTATGCTTAACTAGAAAAGAAAAACAAAATTCACATTATTGAAAAAGTTCCATAATTTTGATTATATACAGTACTTATTAGGATATTTTAAATATTAACATGCATCCTTTTTGGAATTCTTCAAAGTTTTACATAAGATGGGAATTTTTCATTTCACCTTTAACATGGAAAAGGCAAGAATGGTTAAAGAACATTTCAATGCTTCTCCACAATGTTTACAAATTCACTGCATTCTATAAAGTAAAGTAATAGGCAGGCTACTTTTCTTTGGTTTGCATTTACTAAAGATGATGGAAGAGATCTATACCTAGATTTGTACGTGAAGTTTCAGGAACTAAAAAAGCAGAGCACTACACAGCCAGTTAAGCTCAAATGAGCAAATAAGCTGAATAATCATCAGGTAAGAGTTATACAAAAAAACTTTTCCGTCTTAAGGCATATTAAGTTGTAGCACACTGATAATAACTCTAGGAAGAAAAAAAAAAAAGGTTTTGTCTTCCTCACAAAAGATCTTCTCTGGAAGCATTTATTGTCTCCCATTTCCCTGCATTTGCCTAGCTGGGTGGAAGCTGGAATCAGTACAAGGCTTGCATGAATTCACACAGATTTAGTTGAGACATAAAGATACCCATGTTGTGGGTTGTCTTTTTCAAACTTGCCTCCCTTCCTATAATTTATTAGTCATTCATATAAACCCATACTATAAATAATTTATACCATCTAGGATAAGGCAATTCATCTTCCTTTATTACAGCTCGAGGTGGATCCATTACAATTTGTCTGCACTGTCCACAGGGCATTTCCTGCTCTGTCCCACCCAAGGCTGTGACCACAAGCCTTGGGATGCGGTGGAACCACCGTGCCAGGAAAGGGCCCCTCTGTGCTCCCTCTGCAAATGCCCAGGAGCGAGAGCACCTGAGCACGGCCGGGGAAAACCAACCCCGTTCTGAGAGTCCGAGGGAACCTTGTGCCCCACGACTGCTGTCCTGAAAGTCAGCGTAAGGACAGCCCCAAAGGAGACATGAGCACAGAGATGAACACAGAGGAAGGCCCAGATGACGTTCAGAACCTCCAAACCTTGCTGACCTCGTGCAGTGTATTCAAGACTGCAAGACATGCACGGCACTTCCCAAAGGCAATCACAGGCTGTGCGTTAAATCCTCCAAGTCCTCCAAAACCTGCGAGCAGTGGAGGTTTTGTCAGTGCAGGAGCATTGTAATGACAGGAGTACAATAAGGACAAAATGTATGAGGCCATCATCTTATGAGCAAAGCCATCTTTCTCTAAGCTGAGACAGACATTTGTTTGGGCATGGGGAGAGGGGCAGTGGGTGGGAAGAAGCACAAGGGACACATTACAATGGTATTTGCAAAATTCAGATGGTTTCTGACTCAAATCAGTTAGAAAATATTGCTGATCGAAAAATAACACATTATAAAAGAATTATAAAAGAAAAAAAAGTGACTATTAGAAGATTTAACTCCTGACACCAGGGCAGATTCAATATTGTCAGTTGATTTAACTGACGATTTTTAAATTTCAGGCAGCTAAAACCTGAGGTAGCAAATTATAATGGTTAAGAATTTCTTAATGAATGCAGAAAATTTAGGCTTTCTTACCACCTCTTTCAGCTCTAAATCTTTTCATCTGCTAACTTAATGATCTTCAGCTCAGCCTGCTGGAATCCTGTGTAGGTGCCAAAGGCCTTCCCCTCAGAACCACTCAAACTAAGGATGCCCAGGAAGCCTTTGAGGCACACAGGAAATCCCATGAACTCCTGCAGCATGTCAGACTGAACCTCCTGCCTGTGCATGCTGCAAGCCCTCCACTTGAACAGCAAGGCATGCTGCTAGAGCCCTGCTGGGGGCTAGAGCCCTGCGGGGGGATGCTGCACAGCCATTCCCAAGGGATGCAGCTGCCACAGGGACAGCTGCAAGGCACAATCCCCCTGGCTGGAAGAGACCCGGACCTGGACAGCACTGACCTGGCAGTCACTCCTCCCTGGGGACAGTGCTTTCCTGGGTAAACACCACAGTGACACCTGTGGGGTCAGCAATGGCCACTGCTCGGGCTCGTTTTTCAGGTGTTCCAAAGGAAATGGCAACTAAATCCACGATTTGCCCATTGCTGAGTTTCTGCGAGCTGTTCTCTGGAGAGCTTTAACAGCCCTGGGCTCTGGACCAAGAAGGAGAAACTTGAAAGAGGGTGAGGTCAGAAGATGATTTTGACTCACAAGCGTGGCTCGTGCTATGGTCATTCTTTGATGAACAAGCGAGAAGTTTTGAAATCTCATAACCTTGAAGAGAAATTCATTGGAGTCTCCAGCAGCTCCAGTTTCTGGTAACTGCATGTCACTACACTGAAGTATTTCACAGATTGTGGTTTACTAAGTCCTCATCACACAGGTCATACATGCGACTGTACTGTGCACAAGCAGCTTTATAACAGAAGAGACCTTAATTCCCCCAATTTATGTCATGAGATAGAAACCTGGATTTCCAGAATGAGTCAGGAATAGAAACCAAAGACAGCAGCAAAATCCCAGATCTCATAAAGAAGCAGCTAAGAACAAAAATGTTCAGAAGATAGGCAGATTTGGGGGCTTAGGTCACTAATGAAATGAGGATTGGAGCTTGAGAAAGATTTAAGACTTTCTCTGGAAGGCAGAGAAAACAAGGACATGGATTTTTGTGTGTATTTTTGAGGAAAAAGAAACTAAGTAAAAAGTGGAAACTGAAAATGTCCATGAAGTAGAAGAAGTAAATAAATGTTTGCATTTTACAGGATTAAATCTTTCTCAGCATTAGGAAAAAAAATTGAGTCACTTTATCAGGAGGAACTGTGTTTCCCTACCTACAAAAACCCTGAAAACTTTCCAGAAAGGTTCAGATATAAAGCACATTTTATATGCATTGCCAAAGACAAATTGTAGAGAAGAAATTTATTCTGTCCCACACACTTTGTTCTCCCTGTGATGCCATTGCCTGAATTACTGAAATTCCAGTAGTTATGTTCTGGCTTTATTTTTAGATAGACAACTTTAAATTATAATGCTTTATGTGCTTTTACATAAAATAATAATATGAAACTCCTGCCCCAATTAAGGCAATGGGAGTTTTGACATTAAGATCAGTTAAAGCAGAATTTACATGATTTATGATGTGTGAATGAGATGTGAACTCTTTGGAGAACAATTTAACTGAGCAATACATTATGGGCAGTGCATCTCAGCAACATTAAATTACTCAGTGGAGCTCCTGTGGATACCTTGGCACTGCTTTGATTGTGCTGCACAGCAAAACCTATTCTGCATCAACACACTGCAGTAAGTTTTCTGCCATAGACACATTTTATGGCTCCCTTCAATAATGGCCTTTCAACAATGACGTTCCCATCAACAAAATTTGTTCTTATATTAAAAAAGGAGCAACATTTGAAAAGGAAAACTCTTTTGTTAGTAGCTAATTCTTATTACAAACTAATTTGACCAAAAGCACCAAGTGCCTTGCCTAATAGACTTGATAAAATCAGTAATAACACTGCTGTTGGCTCTTTCTAAAGTAAAATAATATACTCTGTACTTATTCTGACATGCTGAGATGTTTATGTAGCCATAAATATGATTAAAATTCTCTTGTAAATCTATGTGTTTGGGGTTTTTTGTGAGTGGGGGAGAGAAACTTCTTGAGAGCGAGCAAATTAGTATTACACATTTAACAGAAACTTCGTGAATGCTTTGCTCAACCCAAACCTGTGCTGTTCAGCAAAAAACAATCTAGCCACAAATTTTGTAGAACTCCAATTACAATACTGAGATGTAAAACTTTCAGCAGCATTTTTTACTTCTGACCCATATTTCTGGAGGGCATATATTGAATGTTCATATGCATACAGGAATTAGTATTCCTGTATTAGTATATTGTCTGTCTCATTGCCCTCTTTTAGGGAATGGACCACAGAGTTGTGGTCTCTGGGCCTTGAAGTGCCTTTAAGCTTAAAAGTTATTTTAATTAACACAAAAGACATTTCAACTCCTTCAACAACATGTCGTTATAAATTTATCTACTGATAGTTGTCATAACAAACAGACTTCAGAGGATGCAAGCCTGAATTCTGAGCTCCCAGTTTCCATGCCTCAGCATTAAGAGCAGGAAGCTGCACGTGTCCCATATCTAAATTGGAATTAGGGGATGAGTCTGTCCCACAGCTATCCACGGGAACTTTAACAGCACCTACTGAAAATTACACACTTAAAAATCTTGGGGAAAGTATCCAATGATTTAAAAATCTTTTCATTGATGTTTCAAGGGCACAAAAAAGTCACAAACAAGATGTTTGCCTATGTATTTACTTGTACTCAAAAAGCATTTCACTTATTTGCTTATCAATGCTGATCTTCAATTCAACACGAAATGAAGATTCAATTCACTCATGAACAGCTTCATTCTCATTTAAAAAGACATAAAAGCTTGAGATGCCCAATATTTAACCCTTCCATCATTTAATTTAACTTCCTGCACTATTTAATAACTCCACGCTCACTGTATGAAGCTGCCCCAGTCTTACACACGTTATGTCTTTCGTTTGCTGAAAGGTGTTCAGAACATGGATTTATTTTTCCATTATGAGCATTGATAGCAGGCATTTTAAATTAACCTGACTCTTGTCCTTATTCCTTAAATAAACAAGAATGGAGTGAGCTCTAAAGGGTTCTGTCAGAGCTGACCAGGGCTCCCAGCACTGCTTCACTGACTGGACACCAACGCCTTGCAAATACTCCACATACTTCACATAATTCTAAGGAACACACAGATCCCCAGGGAACAATTTTATCATCACACTGTGCTTTCATAGGAAGCAAAACAAATCAAATACAGTGGCTATGCAGAAAAGCAAGGGCAATCCCCTAAAAGCACCAAAGACAGACCTCACCAAGGAGCTGCAGGCCTGCAGGATGCCCTGTTTAACTGAAGAACTAATTTGCATCTGTAATACCCCCCTTACTGCCTGAAATACCAAAACCAGGGGCTTCCAATTGCTGCTATTTCTCCTATGAATGTCTCAATTACGGCATCTCTAAAGTGAACATTACAGATACTACAGAACTCGAGACATTTTAACACTGGCTGAGCAGATTTTCAAAGGTTTTTCATCACCTTATCATTCAGATTAGCACGTTTTCCTTTGTAAATAGTACCTTGAGTTGAAGTTTTAAAAAAGGATATTAAGGTACCTTAGGTTTTATGCAATTATATCTCAAGAGTTTCAGCAATACTCTGTAGCTGAGAACAGTATTTTGAAAAATTCCAAGTTAAAACCCCCATTATATCATGAGGCTAAAATAAATTTTAAAAAATCTTTAAAAATTGTAGCCTTTATAAAATTTCATGCCACGCTATTTTGATAGCATAGACTTGAGTGCTATCACAAATTTAATCTCAATGAAATCCTATGCTCCTACATATGAGCCTAAACATTTGGAAATCTTGGGAAATAAGATAAATCCTAATGCCATAGATTTTAAAGGAGTAAGTAGTTTATTTTTTTTAAAAATAGAAGAAAGTATTGATTTTCATCTTTTCATTATTTGTTTAAAATTACAGATTTCCATACAGCAGAGGCTGAAGGATATTGCAGTGGAGAGAAGCTGATCATGTATAGGACAGGTATTACTGCAAATTACCTGTCCTCTACTTCATCCAGCAGATCTTGAAAGAAGTTACCCATCTTTTTCTTTCATATGGCCACCACTCCTTCCAAATGAACCATGTTGGTTTTGAAATTTTGACTGCACTATAGAAGAGATGCTTTATTCCCTGATGAAAACCAAGGATCTCCAATTATTTAAGAGGAAGTACTAGGAAGAGTGCAAGAAACTGAGAGAGATTGATAAATTCTAGGCACGTTTGTGTGGGCAAAGGCTCATGAAGCTGAAAGGTCAGGGGAGAGATGTGAAAATGCACAGAAATCCAGAGCTGGGAGAATGGGAATCCTTTTGAGTACATATCCTCTGATTGTCTTGCACCATTTGTGCATTATGGGCAGACCACAGGGGGACTGCAGGTATCACATTCAGTGCTCCTCTGCAAGCTGTTCACAGGTAGGGTGGCACTGCTCTGTTCCATGCCAGGCACAGGGTCATCACAACCTGTCCAACAGCCATGGACCAAACCCACAGATAAACCACAGTGCGTCAAAATAACTACCAGTAATGCAGGCAGAAGGGCACTACAGAGAAACACAGCAGAAGTCCACTTGCAAGTATTTATTTTGTGTTCAGTCAAAATGCGCCTCAAAATAAATCTATTAACTGACTTTCCATCCTCACTCCAAATCTCTCAGAGTATGTCTTTAAATGGCATTTGTCACATGGTCCCACACATTAATAAAACAAGGATTGCATAAGTTTTACTACCATCAGTGCACCAGGCAGTGTCAGTTGATGATGGTGTTCTTCTCAGTCCCAGCAGAAAGCAGGAACGCAGTAAATGACACACAGGCAGGACAAAGGCAACACTGGAGTGTCTCCTGCTTTGATACCATTCTCTGCAGTTCTATCCATGGTGGTCATTTCTGACAGGCTCTCTGCTGTGTCCTGAAGAACTGCTGTTCTTGGGTTTTGGAACAGAGCCCAGCTTCTTTGCACTTTCATACAACAGCTCTTATTAGTTTGTGGTCCTGACTGAAGTTTCTATACACTCCAAAACAAATAATGATCAGTCTACCCTCCAAAAATCCATGGGAATGTGGCTGTTCCAGACATTGTACGAGTCAAGACCTCTGTGTTTCAGCTCTCCAAGGCAGAGAATGCCTTAATTCCATGGGCTATGGAATCCACACGGTGAACACATTTGACACCTTGCTTTTCATAACTATTCTGCATTCTTCAGACATATTCTAGCTACACTTTTGTTTTTTCTACTGCATTTGTTTTCTTTTAACAGCTGAGTCTAGACCTACAAACTGCCTGAAAGAAATATGTTTTTAAGCTTTGATGCTGTTTCTGATTATAAATAGCTCTGACTTTATAACAAAATGCTTAATTTATTTTTATGCACCTCCTCATTATCAATGCAGTCTTTTATTTTTTTCCAAGGCAGTCTTTTCTCTCAGTACATTTTCTACAGATTTAAACCTAAAATTATCACTGATCCTATATGAATGGTTTACTCTTCTCTCAAAACTCCCTCACCTTTTTTTTTTTTTTTGCATTTCAACCTGGAAACAGGCTCTTATTTTTCTTTCTTCTCTCAACATCCTCAAGTGTCTCCTAATTGCTGAGTGTTTTGAAACATATCAGTCTATTTACATAGAAATTATACTGCCAACAGCCAAGTTTTAAAATGCAACTCTTACATTAGCAAGTACTCTTTCTTCCTACCCACATTTATGAATTTAAATAACAAATCCTGAGTACAGGTGGAGCTTGGGGTGAAAGTGTGCCACAATTTGCCTGCATTAGGAGTCAGACTTCCCAGAGCTCCAGTCAGAGCTGGACCACAACCTTGCAGTAACAATTAACACATTCTTGTCCCCATATGGATCCAATGACAGCACTAAGATGCTTTTTGTATTACAGCCTCTTTAGGAATGAGTACAAACTATCCAATTCCACAACAAGGTAAGACAGCTTTCTAGCTCTCTTAAATATTGGCTCTGAATCTGAATCTTGACTCCAAGGAACCTCCCTGTACAACTGTCCCTCTCATGTTAGACAGGTGAGGAAGGAGATGTCCAAGTAGGGAAGGTAAACCTAGAGATCACCTGAATGTGAGGGTTGCCTTTTCCCCTCCCTCTGTTTCAGTTAAAACATAACCGAAGCCAGTGTTCCGGGGTCTGCACAGCCTTTCATCAGATGCCAAGATAAATATCATTCCAAGGTTTCTTTTAGGACTTCTCCTTCTTCAAAAATTTGTAGTCCCTGCTTGCGTTTCTGCCCTCCTTGGGCAATACCAAAATTTAGACTTTTAGACTTGGGGCACACTGTACAGGGGATCCCACAGGAAACAAAGAACTGGGGCAAGGCTGACCAATCTTCCTGACTGTACAAAACCACGCGATAAAACCTCCTCCTCCTCCTCATTAAAAACCTCATCAAGCCTACAGCTGGGTTACCCGTGGGAGGTGACGAGGCAGCAGGTTCTGTGGGATGGGATATTCACTCACTCGCGTGGCAACCAAGGGACATCTGCCGCAGTAATTCCTTCTTGGCAGCTGTCCCCAACAGCAGGCACGGGGATCCACCAGCTCCTCCCTTCCAGCCGAGCCCTGCTGCCTGCCAGGTGACATTCCCAGCCCTGCTGCCTGCCAGGTGACACTGCCAACCTGGGAACGGTGCCCTGAGCCCACCAAGGTCACACGTGGCTCATGAGGTTTGGGCAGCAACGAGGGCCCAAGCAGCACTAAGGCAAATGAAGGAAAATGAAGAAGATGATGGACAACTGCTGGTCTGACTCTGGGTGAAAACCGTTCTGCCGTGTTTCAGGCCAGCAGGCACTCACACAACAGTGAAAGAATCAAGAATCGCTGCTCAGCCAGACAGGAGCTCCTGCCCTCGGGCAGCACAATCCCAAGGAATGCTCACTGCTTAGGAGGTGACAACTGAGCTGCGTTTCTTCTCCAAAAATGAAAATACACATTTGGAGAAAACACCTGATTTTGAGAAACACTGGAACATTACATGCAACCAGTATGTTTTCCTCCAAAACAGGCACTATATAAAACTGGAATAATTAATTGCTCACAAGAGCTTGATAAAAGTACTTGCATAAGATACATTCTTTATGTATATATATTAATTAATTTGTCTGTCTAATCTCAAAAATAGCTAAGCTACCATTCATTGCTTATTAGTATTCCCCGATAATTGAATAGATCATTTCCTAATTACTGCTGTCTGCTGTAAAAAGTTTCCGGGGCTCCAGCGAGTGTCAAACAAAAGACTGACTGATGGAAGAAAAATGAAATTGCATCTTTCACCAATTTGGTGTTTTTTTAATTAATTGGTTAAGTCTCGTGACTAAATATCTAACACTATTTTCCCTCATCACTCGGTCCCTAATTACCAACCACCTCTATGAATTGCTAATATGAATGATTTTGACCTGTGACATCTCAGCTTTTGTCCTACAGTACTGCAGATGGGACACATTTTATTACAAACTTCATTTCATGCTTTTTATTGTGAAAGGTATGGAACACTGAATGATAATTATATATTTTACAGTTCATTCATTTCAAACTGATCATTTCATATTCATTATTCCAGTGACAGACATGTCCTGTCAGTTTTACCCCTCATTATGCACATAATATCTGCATTTGAGCAAGCAACAGAATTTTGAAAGGAGATTGCAACCAAGTTTCCATTTAAAAAAACCCCGCTAAAATTCAAAAAGGCTCTGCTAGCTTGTTACATTAATTTTTGGGGCTGCTGTCAAAGAAATAGCTGATTAAGTCACATTTCTGATATTATTTACAACCTGGTTAAAAAAACTACGTTTGGGCAAAAAAATATACAACTGTATAAATCATTCTTATGAAATCTGAAGAAAAGGTTAAAGCTCCTGAACATATTTTCAAGAAATGAACTTGGACTTCAATTTTTCCTAGTACTTCAGATCTCACCAAAGAAACATTATTTTTTGTATTGTAAAAAGTCACCCTGGTGATAGCCAGTGATTACTTGAAAATATGTGTAACATAAAGGAGAACTTTTTCTGTGCTTCCTAAAGCAACTACTCCAGCCAATTTCTATGTTCCTATTTTAAGCAAGAGCTCTCTGGATACTCTGCTTTTGAGGCTCCTTTCACCAGAAATAATTGCTGATAATCAGAATCTCTTCATCCATTGATTGCACTGGATATATTCAATGGTATATTCAAAGACTGTTTGGCCTTCACAAAATTTGGGTTGCTAAGAGAAAATTGTTCTGCTCTTCCTTTTGACATCTCCAAGAAGAGGTTCTGGCTCCAAAATAGGAAGTTATGATATAAGAAATATGGCATGTTAAACAGAAAATATATGGAAGGAATGAGTACAGTTGGAGAGCAAGCACACATAAAAGACCAAACCAGATCCGCCTCAGTACCAGCCAAGAGAGGATGAAATGAAGCTTTGATGACCACAGCTGAACCACATCAGTGACCAAGCATTTACTCTGGGTGACACAAAAGGGACCAAGATGAGACAATCTGTTCAGTCCTCAGCCTGGTGAGAGCCTTCTCCACCAGTCTGTGCAGACCAGGCAGCTGTGGCAGAACCCAAACAGTGGGGGCACCCCAGACCACTCACGCTTCCCTGACAAGACCCAAGATCTCCACAAAACAAGTCAGCCAGGATGCAGAAGAAACTGCCTGAAGCTATTTAAATGCAGAAATGACACCATATTGTAAGTGGTATGTGGATTTCTCTCTCTTGGGGTTCCTATACATCAGGGTGACCCCAAAAGAGATCCAAAAAGAGTCTTTGCTTCCCTAGCCCGAACATCGCCAAAGAAGAGGTCTGGAATGCTTCCAGTTGCTTTTTCAAGGTTGTTTATTTCTTCTTATCTATAATATTTTCTCTCTGACCTGCCGAGGTCCTCTCAGCAAGGCAGCCATGGCATTCTGCTCTGCCCTGTCAGGCAGTGTTTACCTTTTATATCAAAAGTTACGTATACCATGTTTACAATTTATTACCAATACCTAACATTTATGTTGGACAGTGCGTCCCTACCTTAAACCAATAGAAAAGTGTCACCATCACAGCAAGACATGGAGGGCAAGAAGAAGAAGAAGAAGGTCAGGACACACCCAAATCCCTCCATCTTGTCCCCTGAACCTCTTATCTTAAAAACCCCAAAATTCTATTTTTCCACCCTGTGTTAGTTTAAGTATCACACTACTAAAACCCATGTGGCTTGTAATTCCTCATCCAGAGTTGGTAGTTTTTTCCACAAGCTAAAATCAAAGCCACAGGTGTTTTTGACTTTATGCCAGGGTGTGGCATAAAGAGACCCCAGCCAGGGTCTTGAGACAGCCAGGGCAGCCAGAGGGATTCCTGGACTCCGACAGTGGTAAGGCAAAAAAAGGTATTTTTCAGGGGTCAACACTGATAGTTGCTTATTGCCTGATTTGGAGAGACCAATGCTTGAAAGAACGACAGAAGGAATGAATTAAATCACAGTTATTTCTGTGATTTTATCTATTTATTTGCATTTTGAAAAGAAATGAAAGTTCTAAAGACCTCACCCTGCATATATGACCCCCTATGCAATAGCAAAAAGGTCTGGACCAGTGATGTCCTCATCTGAACTGTACAACATTCACAAGTTTTATCTGATCTAAAAGCATACTTGTACCTGCCCAGAGCCTGTCCTGGATAAAACTCAAAATAATCCCACACAACTCCAGGTTTTTTGTGACTTTGAAACTTCATTCATTCAAGATCACACTTAAAAACACTAAAATTGTTATATATTAAAATGCAACAAGAAACAGCAGAGCTCCTTCAACGTTTGGATCACACTCGGGAGCCCAGGAAAGTGCCGGCAGCTACATAAATGCAGAAATGACACCACATAATCATGTAAACATGAATTTAATAAGGCTGATGCAGGGATTTGGCAATTGGCTGTGTTTATATCCGCACATCTTCAACACTGCTTATCAACCTTTACTGCTATGGCAGAGCTTAAAGAGGCGGGGTACAAAAAAAAAAAAACAAAAACTAAAAATCCGGACTAACTTGCCTTTGGGGAGAAAAAAAAAAAAGTATTTTCTGTTATTTGTGTCCGTAATAAAATCTACAAGTTCCATTAACTAAAGTCATCTGCCTGGCAAGGGTCAGGGGACTGCTCTGGTTCAGCAGGAACAGGCAGAGGGGCCAGTTGTGTTTGACTGCTCTCATATATGGGCACAGAAAGGAGGAAAACCCTGCTGTCAGAAGGGACATGGAACTGAGCAGGGCTTGGCAGCCCTTCAGAAGCACCTTCCCTTTCAAAGCAGTACTTTGAGTGCCTTTACATCAAGGATGCCCTTGAAGCTCCCCCAGCAGCAGCAGCTCTGCATCCCCACTGCCCCGCGGGTTAGACCCGAGCTCAGATGGCACAGGAGGAACAGCAGGGCCCACACGTGTGGGAGCTGAAAGGTTCTGCAGAACATGGCTTGGGAGCCACTGCCAGACACACAGCACACACATGGAGCTGTGCAGAACACGGCCTGGGTGACACTGCCAGACACACAGCACACACATGGAGCTGTGCAGAACATGGCTTGGGAGCCACTGCCAGACACACAGCACACGCACAGAGCTGTGCAGAACACGGCCTGGGTGACACTGCCAGACACACAGCACACACATGGAGCTGTGCAGAACATGGCCTGGCAGCCACTGCCAGACACACAGCACACACATGGAGCTGTGCAGAACACGGCCTGGGTGACACTGCCAGACACACAGCACACACATGGAGCTGTGCAGAACATGGCCTGGGTGACACTGCCAGACACACAGCACACGCACAGAGCTGTGCAGAACATGGCCTGGCAGCCACTGCCAGACACACAGCACACACATGGAGCTGTGCAGAACATGGCCTGGCAGCCACTGCCAGACACACAGCACACACATGGAGCTGTGCAGAACATGGCCTGGCAGCCACTGCCAGACACACAGCACACACATGGAGCTGTGCAGAACATGGCCTGGCAGCCACTGCCAGACACACAGCACACACATGGAGCTGTGCAGAACATGGCCTGGGTGACACTGCCAGACACACAGCACACGCACAGAGCTGTGCAGAACATGGCCTGGGTGACACTGCCAGACACACAGCACACACATGGAGCTGTGCAGAACATGGCCTGGGTGACACTGCCAGACACACAGCACACACATGGAGCTGTGCAGAACGTGGCCTGGGTGACACTGCCAGACACACAGCACAACATGGAGCTGTGCAGAACGTGGCCTGGGTGACACTGCCAGACACACAGCACACACATGGAGCTGTGCAGAACATGGCCTGGGTGACACTGCCAGACACACAGCACACACATGGAGCTGTGCAGAACATGGCCTGGGTGACACTGCCAGACACACAGCGCACACATGGAGCTGTGCAGAACATGGCCTGGGTGACACTGCCAGACACACAGCACACGCACAGAGCTGTGCAGAACATGGCCTGGGAGCCACTGCCCCTCCCAGACACATGGCACACCGTTATCCCAGTGTGTGTCCACACATTTTAATGAGATGCCGATGACAGAGGGAAATGATGACAAGCAAGCTGCCCTAACAAATGCTGCACATATTTTCATCAGCCTTACCATTGATACTACACTGCACATTTGCATAACAAAGTGTAAAAACATGCTTGTATCATTGTGAGGGGCAACACGGAAAAAAAAAAAAGTCACTGAATTTGCTTGGTATGGCCCTTATTAGTTAAGCAATATCACAAATAAGAGTCATGCTAATCGAATCATTTATCTGCTCCCTCCTACCTCCCACCAGCAATGTCTTCCTTTCACTGTTCCTTGCTAAAATTAAAACTGAAAAAAAAAATGTTAAGATTTTCATGCAGATCACATTCTCACTGGAGCAACAAGTTAAACAAGAATTTAAGCAGCCGATTTAAAGGTAACAAGTATATAATCACTACAAGCTCCATGGTTTGCCGTACTTCAGGGCTAGAGTAGAACTGCATGGCTGAAAGCCCTCTGCATTGCATTTTGCCCCATGTTTTTGACTAATAACTCTGCTCCCCTGAGGCTGGGCCTTGGCATCCCACTGGGAATCAGCTCCTGAACTACTCCACACTTTCAGCTCAGTGCATCAGTTTTGACAAGACCTCCCCACAAAGTCACAGCTGCTTTACTCATTTACCGCCCTGGACCACAACCCATCACTACAGTCCAGAGCCCACCAACATTCTGCAGTCTAGGACTGGTGTGAAGGAGGAGGGAGCTGGTTCAGACTTTTTCTTCTCCATGGATCAAAGCTGTAGTGGTTGATCTTGATAAGCACTGCTTTTAGGACAGAGCCTGTTCAGAAAGCTTAGCAGAGCAGAAGCAACTTGAGCAGTCTCCAGGCTTTGCAGGGAAAGCACTGCCAGAGAAAGTTTTCTGCTTTGTAACGGTACAATGCAAAGCCAGCATTTGTATGTGCAGGCAGCATGGTGCAGAGGTCCTGTCTTTTTGGGGGGACAGGTAACTTTTGGGGGGACAGGTAACTTTTGCTAGTTACCTGCAAAATCTGAGAACAAAGACATGAGGGAAAAGCCAGCTCATCTCTGCCCTGGTAGCTTCTAGTCTTTGCCACTGAATGAAGGACACTGTCCAAAAAAACAGTTTAAAGGCAGAAAACTAGTATCACATCAAACATATTATAACCACTGAATTTTAGGAAGGGGAGGAAGTATTTGTCTGTAAAAATACTCATGTCAGTAGTTTCATTTGTTTCGGTTTTTTAAAAATCTGTTATATTCTACAGAGAAATGCTGTGGCCAGGTTCATTACTAAACCTTTTTTATCAGAAGCAGGACAGCAACCTACACAAGTCATAATTTGATGGACACTGAAATCAATGTAAGTCAGCTCTGCTCCAACAGTTTCTCTGGATCCTAGGTTTCTGTAGCCACAATCTCTTACCAGAATCACCCCCAAAGACACCCAAAACAATGTACAACAGTGTGCTCCCCACATCTGTTGGGAAGCCGATTTCTTTTGGAGGATGTAAGAAATATCTGGTGAATTGTGCAGATACAGAAAGCTTCTGTGCAACAAACAGTGTCACAAAATTCCACCTCATAACTGTAGCAGAGCAATCGGAAATAGTATCACAGATGTCAATGAGATTATTCCAGTTTTAGGCCAATAACCCGCCTTGGTCATGTTTGCACACAGCTAGGAGATAGGATTGAAGAATCTTTGGTGAATTAATCCCAGTAAGACCCAAAGTGTATAAATAAATTTACTTTTCAATGTGTATTCTTCCAGCTCCTGATCCTACATCTGGGTTTATTCTATGGTCATCTTGTGCTGTTTGCAATAGAAAGATCATTATGAAAAATAAAGATTCTAATCATCAGTTTCAAATGCAGTGGTTTCAACCTCCTCCCATGACAGCCTCAGCATTAACATTAACAAAATGTGTAACTGGTTTTCTTTCTGAACCAAACAAGGTTAAAATGAAAGTTCTTTTTACACAAGAGATTATGGGTGATGGCACATGGCCAGGACAGGGTTCAACTCCAAGGACCATCCCAAGTGTTCACAATGCCACTCACAGCAGAACACTGCCAGCAGAGAGACCAGGACACAGAATATCCCCACCACAGTGAGCCTCGCAGCACTGAGTGTGCAGTGCACAGCCACAAGCACCTTTGATACTCCTCAGAGTGTACACAGAACAATTCCACAGCAAGTTAAAATCCAGTAGGGCTCACAGGTTGGGGTGTTTTTTGCTCGGTTTCTTTTTTTTTTAATTTTTTTTTCTGTTGCCTTAAACTTTTAGATGGTAAAGACAATAAACTTTATTCCTGTACATCTGTCAGTGTTTGGATTCACTTATCCTGTCTGTTTCTGGTATCGATCACAGTGTATTTACTTTTTTCTTTCTTACTTTTTACATCAATATTTTCAGTTATTTCTTTTTTTTTTTTTCATTTCAGTTTTAGCATCCTTTTATATAATAGACAAAATATAACAATACAAATTTCTCCTTCACAAGGGAAAGGTGCACATTCAAAGACTAAAGCATATTCAGGGATCCACTGAAAAAGAAAATGGACGGGCAATAGTTATGAGTACATGTTTAAGCTTTTAAAATACCTTTTATGAATCCTCATTTGAGCCAGCAGTTACTATAAGGGGCCACATGCAGATAGACCCGACCTTTCTCCACGTCTTTTCCTCATCATTTCCTTCAGGACATTTCTCAGAAGGCAGGATTATAACCATAACTGTATTACATCAAGCTTGCACTGCAGATCCAACATGCTAAGCAGTCTCATGGCAATGCTGAAGTGAACAGAGTATTTATGAACAGAAAAGCTTCTAAATTATGAAAATTAAGAGTATATAGCAATCTTGAGACTACAATACACAATTCTCAATGTTTTGAAGAAATCCCTTGAGCTGTGATTTATGAGTATGAATTTATGAATGCTCCAAGCCATTCCAGTGCAGAGCCAAAGCTTTATGAAATAATCACAAGTGCTCATGGGGTCCCTTCTGCCTCAGCAGGGAACTGCAGCCACGAGTGAAAGGCAGAAGTGTCTGAGCCACATCCCAGCTTTCAGAGACCCAGTTCTAGCAGCTGACAGAGCTAGCACAGACTCCAACCCATCAGAACAAGGTGATACCTCTGAACTCAGAAGACGCCAGTGTAAAGTGACCACACCAAATGACTCTGCCTGATGTGGGGATCTGACCACAGAACAAAATTTGGCAGCCCAATCCGAGCCCTGAAGCATGAGTGTAATTCTTAATGTGGCCTTAGATTTGACCTATTTCTGTTACCAAATAGGTAAAATCTGGACAAGAGACAAAAAAATCTGCAAGAAAAGCAAAGTAGAGGTGGCTCAGAGCCCTCAGCTGAGGGCAGCCCAAAGTGGCTTCACAGCCCACACAGGTGCCCAGCTGCCTGCCTTTGGTTTGGTCTTGATCTTAAAACCATTTAATCACTCACAGCTGGACTCAAAGCCTGAGAACACACCTCTCCAAATTCCAAAGCAGCATGAAAAATGTACGAGTTGTCCTTCAGTGGCATGATACTAATATTTTGGCTGAACAGTGATGGGAGATTAAACTTTCGAATTTCCACTTACAAAGTAAACATCAAGAACCAACCCATTCCTCACATTGCCCCATGTGCTCCACTTTCAAGTCTCAGTTGATGTTTAATCTCTAAAGAAATGCCCTCCACAGCAGCACTTTAAGTATAATAAGAAAAAGATTAAATTAAAGTTAATCCATCGCAATTCATTACAATATTGCTTCCTTTATAAGTGAACTTCTCCTCTTCCCCCAGAGGAAAGGCTCTTCCTCCTCTTCTCTCTCCCAGTTTAGATTCCTGTTTTTCCAAACATGACTGGCAGGTGCATCCACTGTAATTCCTGAGGAAGCTGAATGTTCCTTTTCCATTACCAATGAATGATTAAAAGGCAGGTACTAGTAGGCTTTGGGAGTGTTTGGCTGTGGG